>NC_072380.2:27318571-27647857 GCF_028885625.2 Pongo pygmaeus
AGGAGGATAAATCTGATATAGTTTCTCCAATCTGGCTAAAAGCAGAAGTCCTCACTATGTAGTCAGCTCACCACCCATGCCTTCATGTATATAGTATAGTGTAGCTATTCTAATTGTTTTTACTGGGAAGGTTTATCCTGGTTTTGAAGTTTCCTATCTCACTCACCATGATATTAATCTCCCCTTGTTCTTACTAGGTGTAACTGCTTAGTTCCTGCCATGAAGTAACTCTCCTAAAATTACTTTTATCTATACATTTTCTTCTGAGTTCTCTTTTTTTTATTTTTTCTTTTCTTTTTTTTTTTTTTTTTTTTTGAGAGAGAGGTTCCTGCTCTGCCACCCAGGCTGGATTGCAGTGGCACAAACAAAGCTCACTGCAGCCCTGAACTCCTGGATAGAAGCAATCCTCCCATCTCACCTTCCCAAGTAGGTGAGATGAAAGGCACATGCCACCACACCTGGCTAAGTTTTTTTATTTTTATGTTTTTGTAGACATGGAGTCCCACTATCTTGCCCAGGCTGGTCTTGAACTCCTGGCCTTAAATGATCCTCCCACCTTGACCTCCCATCTCTTAAGGTATATATAGCCAAGAGTTTTAGCAGTCCCATAGGTTCTGTCTCTCATATCTTTCTCAGCACATAGCCTTTATGACAATGGCAATCACATTTTTCCTCTTAAACACTAACCTCTGATTGGTATGTAGCCTTACTTTTTCCCTGTATTTTCAACATATTTTATTAAAATAATTTGTTATATCAATAATCTTATTTTCTTCATATGATATGTTTTATTTTTATCTCCTTTCCTTCCTCTTCATCCATTTCCATATATCTTATCATCATAAGTATTACTTACATTGTAATCTTCACTACCATCACACAATCCCAGCATATCCACCAGTTCCAAAGTTTCCCGACACATTCCCACAGCTAGAGACCAGTTGAGTAAGAGAATTAAATGTATCTTTTTCCCACCAGTATCAGATAACAGCTTGAGAAACTCCCTTAATGCATGAGCCATGTTTGCTCATTTGGGACTTTGTGCACATGATTTGCAGTTATTTTCACAGTTTCAGTCACCTATGTGATTCTTCTTCCAAATGATCAGCCTTCTATTTTCATAACAGGCCCTTCAATCTGCTAAAGTCTTTTCTCAAGTAAGAGTTCCTCTTGTATCCGGCAGAAGAGAACCCTGAACCCAGCTCTGAATCAGCATCCTTCATAACTATATTCACCCACTAGCACCCTAAGGCATATATATATGTGTGTGTGTATATATATATATATATTCTTTTTCTTGGGGATATTTGATTAAAAGGAACAGTATAATCCATGTTGGGACTTTGGCTAAACTACTTTTTGTATTTCTATACTCTGCTGAGATAACTTGGGATATTTTACTGGGAGAATTCTTTTTTCATCCAGTTTATAGACAGGCTTAAATTGTCTGCCTCAAGACCCTTTTTTCTGGGCCCCAACTTGGTTACCTCTTTGTCTTCTGAGAGATGGAGGGCACCATGGAGTGCTGCCTTCTTGAAAGTAGGAGAAAGTACCACGCCATCCTACATCAGCCAAATTAGAAAAGAATTACAAAGAGAAACAGTCCAAAAAGGGGAATTGACTGAAGAAAAACAAGGAGGCAATCTCAAGTGAGAGGAACTTTTGATTTCTTGGTTTTCTCCCTTGAGAGCACCAACTCCTAACCCAAAGTCCTAAATGTGTCCCTGGGTGCCTGATGCAGGCGCACAGCTCCCGGAACGAAAGGGAGGGTGGAACCCAGGAGAAAGCCTGGAGCTCCCCCTAATGCGACTTAAGGCAATCATTTTATTGGACTTTTTCTGATAAAAGACAGTCTTTGTATAACTTCTTCCCTTCTTCTTTGTCTTCTTCTGAGCGAATGGAAAGAGGAACAAGAGAAGCATAGTCTTCAGAGATACCAAAAAGATTCATGTATAGTTCAAAGGGAGAAAAACAAAAGAAAGAAGGAAGGGAAGAAAAAAGAGAGACAGAAAGGGAAGGAGGCAGAAAGCAAATAATGGAAAGAGGAAGAAAGAAAATAAGGACGGAACAGGAAACTAACATTCCTGGAATGCCCATAATCCTTCCCAAAATGTGCTAGGAACTTTGCATAGGTTATGTGATTAATGCTTATTACAATCTTAAAAAGAAGTATTTTCTATTATCACCACATTATAGTGGAAGCAACTGTGTCTCAAAGAAGATAATTTTGTTGATGCCAAGGTAATGTTTGTTCAATGCCCGGGTAATGACAAGAAGGTGATGTATGAATAAATTATTCCCTGATAAGGCATGTGGTCATTCAGCAATGATGGTTAGTTGGTAAACCCTGGGAAGAAGAACATGAAATATCTCAGAAATTTGGAGGACCTGGGGAGATTTTAGGGCAAGAAGAGTGAAGAGAAGCCACAACTGATAGTAACTGAATGGGCACTGTGCACCCAGGGATCAGAGATGTGCTCTAAGAATCAGTCAGCAGTGCCCAAGTACGACTGAGTTTGGGAACACGTCACTGTTCTGAAGCACAATGAAGTAATAAGCTACATATAGAAAGAAAGGCCTTTTCCTCCCCAGGGACCAAAGGAACCAGAAGGTCCCCAGTCTTAGACTGGAAAGTAAAAGAGAACTTGAACATGTAACAGATGGACACACGGTTCATTTAATTACTATTCCCTGCAAATGCAGCAACATGGGCTGGATGCCATGTCGCTAAATGAGATATGGTTCCCATAACCCACCCAATTGGGAAAGGAAATAAAATAGGCCTAAAATTCACAAAGGAATATTTAAGGTAACCCGCAACTGAATACTATCAATCTGTATACATGAAACTTCTTTATAATGTTTACCCTCAAATTATTTCAAACTGCAGTAAATTTATTTGTGAACTTGAAACAGCTAACTGAAAAAGATCTCAGATATATTTCTGCCTGATTTATAATGGGGATTATTAGTATAAAAGCCAAAATATATGTCTATAAGATTGTGTATTGTAAAACTAAGAATTAATGATTTTGAAAAAAAATTATCATTATGCAGCCCTCCCTCCAGTCAAATAATCTATTGGAATAGCTAAATGTGTGGATCATTGATTCTTATTTAGGCTAATAATTAAAGTCTTTAAGCTGATCTACTAGGTTTGAAAAGGAATAATGCATTGATTACCAGTGAAATTTAGGACAAATATTAATTCGTAACTAAAATAGCCTAGGTAGAATCAATTGTCCACCTTTGGGTAAAATAACTTGTAGGCTTGATCAAAAGGAATCTGTCAATTTAGCATCAGCTGGAGAGTTAAAAAAAAATATGGATAGATAAGCACCAAGGAAAAACTCAGCCCATGTTATAGGAGCAAGACAAGATGGTAGCAGAGCCAATGGATGCTAAGGAATCGGACAAGAGAAGTGAGCTCAGAAAAACAGGTGAACGTGAACCTTAATCACCTAACAAAAAGTGGCCATTGAGCATAAACAGCAAGGTAAAATTGTGAAAGCTTCTATTTTACAATGAAGTAAGCTTCTACCTATGACCCTAGGAGCACTGCCAGCCAAAACACCTTTGCTAGATTTATATAGTTTGTGAGCCTAAAATACCAATACTTGTGTGTGCTGGAAATAAAAGAATATAAAGCAGAGAGGGAGAGGTGGAAGGATTTGTCAGCTCCAGATTCATCAAGTGGAGCTTGGAAAGAGTAGAAATTTAAAAGTGAAGATGTTTAAATGCTAGTCTAGATGTTGGTGCCTTTCCCTGTTATTTTCTCCCCACCCTGCACCCCAGAATTCCACTGTTGTTTGTTACAGTGACATTGGGAGAAAGGCAAACAATGGAAAAAGTAGGTAAATGGAGAAGTAACATTTATTGAGAACCTAGCTGTGTATCAGGAACTTTGCTGTTTTATTACATACATTATTACACTTGATTCTCAAAGTACCCCATTCGGTGAGTTTTATCATCCCCATTTCAGAAATGAGAAAATGAAGACTTAGTCGTATCTTCCCTCATCTCATGCAACTTGTAAGTTGTAGGAAAACATGTTTGAGCCTAGATCTGTTTAAATCCAAAATCAAACAGAGGCTGCCATATTTGAGGATGCCCATCAGTGGAAATAGCATAATGTTACCCCGAGGAAAGGAGTCAGATACCTTCGATGTAGTGTCCTGTCACAGGCTTTGACAAAGAGCACCACCCTCGGGTGCCATGCTATTGTTCTTCTTTGGCCATCAGGAGGAGGTTCAGACATATGTGACACTTTCCCAAAAAATGCAGGAGACATGGTGACATACACACAATAAACCATTAGTGAGGATGACTCCCTGGGGAGACAAGACATATATAAACAAACACTCAGTGTTCTTGCAGTTTCATGGGATTTTTATGGGTTACATTTTATCATCAATCATAAATTGATTATTCACAAGAAGAAACGTGTTTTTCTGAAAAATGGCTAGCAACATATTGATCTGAAAACTTCGGGGAAAATGTGATGAAGTAGAAAATTAATGGAGAGTAGAGAAGTGAAAGTGTTTCAGTCTTTTGAGAATATGGTAATAATCCCGAGCTAAGGTACAAACGACTTATTGCTAATGTTGTTAGCCATGTCTTGGATGCTGGATTCATTTGTCCAATAAAATTTATCATTAAAGATCATCTATAGGAATAATTATAATCAGTGGTATTCATGAATAGATAATTCAATTGGAAAATATTTCTTAGACGCCGCAAAACAACAATTAATATTTATTGAGCCTCCGTTATGCATTAAGCCTTTGTCGATTAGTGCCAAAGAAAAATAACTCAGCCGGGCACCATGGCTCACACCTGTAATCCCAGCACTTTGGGAGGCCGAGGCAGGTGGATCACCTGAGATCAGGAGTTAATGACCAGCCTGGCCAACATGGAAAAGCCTCGTCTCTACTAAAAATACAAAAATTAGCTGGGCATGGTAGTGGGTGCCTGTAATCTCAGCTACTCAGGAAGCTGAGGCAGGAGAATTTCTTGAACCCAGGAGGCGGAGGTTGCGGTGAGCTGAGATCTTGCCACTGCACTCCAGCCTGGGTGACAGAGCAAGCCTCTGGAAACAAACAAAAAAAAGAACTCAATACCTTGTTGGGGAGACCTACATGAACATATTAAATTACAATTTAACCCATATTTAATGTAACATTTATTAACCTTAAAGGAAGAAAATGAAGATAGATTCCCTATGTGTTAGTGACTATTCCATTGGAAGGGTTTGATTGTCGTGTGAATTTTGGGAATGTAACAGGATTCTCATATATTTTAATATGCTGTTGTACATGGTCAATCTCCAAGAGCATTAGCAGGCAATCTTTTCCACACATGTTGGACCAATGGAACGTTTCTTCATGGAGCATTTTTATGAAAACTACACTGAGAAATGGTGGTGGTGGAGATAAAACATGAACAGAAAATGGCAAAAATCCACTGTGGAGTAAGATAAGCATGTTAAAAGAAGTACTTTCTGTCATCTCAACACTCCAGTTACAGCTCATAAATCACAGAAGAACATGCAAAGAATAGCGACCCCTGCAGTTTGCACCATCTTGGTGGATTTTCATGACCTTGCTATGCCAGCCATTATTACCAAAGGATATAATCTGATAGCTCACAGGCGTTGGCTCTTCCAAAGCCATAAACATCCCAACACCCTCTCATCACCATAGCAACCCTATCCCAATTACCAATGGTAACAGCCTGTCTTGTCAAAGTATACGTTTTTGCAGAACTACTGCTCAAGCTCCCAGAAAGAAAACAGCCAGAGCACCACCTGGTGGGCATAACTCTCTCCTGCAAACTCCCAGACCACTTTGAGGGGCAATTCCAGGCGCTCAGAATACCAAGCCTTCCTTGCTGCACAAATCCTCCCCATTCTCAGAAACAGCATGACTACACAGAATTTGCACAGAAACAAATGTCCATCCTTATCTCAATGGAAAACAATTCCCAAGCCTAGTGGAAAATTCTCAATACGTAATAGAAAGCCAAGATGGAAAAGTAGGAAGGAGAAAGTAGAAATAGAAGCATAAATTTGGTCTTCAAGAAATGGATTTGAGGGAGAGGGGAGGAAGAGCATCAGGATAAATGCTAATGCATGTGGGGCTTCATACCTAGGTGATGGGTTAAGAGGTGCAAGTCACCATGGCACCTCTTTATATCTATGTAACACCTCTTTATATCTATGTAACAAATCTGCACGTCCTGTACATGTATCCCAGAACTTAAAATAAAACTAAATTTTTTTAAAAAGAAATGCATTTGATCTGGAAAATAAATATCCCTCATGGACTCTTTAATGAGATCCACTTTATCTACTTTAGTACTCAATGAATAGTGAGGAAATAAGTAGATAAACATACCCTTTAAAATGAATGTTTTGCCCCATGCCACAAGGGATAAAAGTTGATCAATATAAACATTAAAACAGTTTAAGATGGCCAGTTATGAAACAGCAGTTTACCAGTACCCTTGAAGTCAAAGCACCCTGAGCCTTCCTGGTTATGTGACCCCATAAAGTCCCTTTAATATTTAAATTCATTTGATTTGATAGATGAGTTTCTAGCATCTATACCAAAAGAGTACTTATTAATACATCATTTATTTTGTTCATGTCTTGTTCATTTTAAAAGTTCTCATTTGTCTTTTTCCTCTGGATTCTAAGAGAATTTTCCACCTTGGCTTGAATACTTTATTCATGGTGAGTTTATTTATTTATTTATTTATTTATTTATTTATTTACTCACTTATAAATTAAAATACATGTATATATATAACCAATCCTAATGCATGTCTCAATTCTGGTACACATTTTATTTTCCTGAAATACTTCCCAATATCATAGGGATCTGCTTTTATTTCTTTCTTTCTCTTCTCAGCCCATTTTACATAAATCTATTTTCTTATTTTTATCATTAATTTGGTCCATATCTTCTGGAATTTTATAGAGACAAAGCAAATGCTATTTAAAATATTTCTATGCTAATAAATATTTCTTAAAGCAATACCAACCATTCCTGTGCAACTTAGTGCTACGAAAGCCTTGTTTTGTGATTTTGTCTCTTTTCAGTCTGATTGCATTTTCCCTGTTGACACGTCCTTGAAGAAGGACAATTCTACATGACCCTGGCATTGATGAGTCTCTTTCTGCCCATTTTGTGTCTCTCTATTTTCTGTGGAGTCCTTATCACAGAACATAAGCTAAAGGACTGGCTGATAATCATCTACATTACCGTTCAGTGACACAGCAGCTGGAGGTGACTGAAAAGAAAAATCCTTGGGAAGCCCCAGGAGGCAAAATCTACCCCTGTGCAGTCTCTTTTGCATATTTTACATAAGTTTTCCCTATCAAATCTTGTCTTTGGTTTGACTTCACTACAAGGTTCCCAGGTGGCTGTGCCTGGCTTTTTTCCTGGCTTTGTTTCTGGAGCCACTGTTCTCCTAGGGCAGTGGAGGGAAAGCTGCTCTGGCTTTCTGCCTGAAAGAGCCCTGCGGGACCCCAGCCTCCAGTTCCTCCCATTGCTTTCAGATTAGGTTGCTCCTCACTGGCAGGAGGAATTTCAAGAAGCATGTGTTTCCTTGTGTGCCTGAACCTGCCACCACCTTTCTCCCCTGACTCTTCAAGTTAGGGTGTGTGGTGCGCAGAACCCCAAAGATGGCCCCCCAAGGTGCCCATCCTATGGAAATGGGGTTCTTCAACCAAACACCAGTCTAGCTGCTGCTGTGAAGAGATTTTGCAGGTGTCATTGAACTCCCAAATCAATTGACCCAAAGCTATCAGAGATAACCCATGTCCTTAGAGCAGCGCCACAGAGATTATCCAGGTGGAACTAATTTAAGGACAGGAGCCCTTTAAAGCAGAAGGGAGAGGCAGAGGATTTGAAGCATAAGGATTAGATGGGTCCTTGCTGGCTTGAAAATGCAGATTCCACATGAGCAGGAATGTTAGTGACCTCCAGCTGCACAGAGCAGGTCCCAGCTGCAGCCTGCAAGGAACCGAGGACCTCAGACCTATGACCAGGAGGAACTGGAATCTGCCAACATGAATGAGCTTGGAACTAGACCTTTCCTATAATTTCCAGATAGGAGTCTAGCCTAGCCAACCCCTTGGTTTCAATGTCATGAGACCCTCTGAGATCAACAGAGCCCAGGCTAGAATCCTTACCCACAGAACCACAGCTGATAAATGGGTAGAGCTTTAAGCTGCTGAATTACAGCAGCAAGAGAAAATGAATACAGGATGTATTCGTGGGCTACTTCTAGAATCCCCTCTGCTCTCTTGAGTTGAGGTTGTGCAGCTTTTCTTGGGAAGGGAGCTTCAAGTCAACCCTCAGTGCCTGCCTTCAATCTGGTTCTATCAGCACGAGATGTAGCAAAAATGCATTAAGATAGCATTTCCATGTTACAGAAGAGTAAAGCTCGGAGATATTAATTTGCACAATATCATACAGCAACACAATTTTAGAGCTAAGATTTCATGCAAGTCCAAAACCCATCTTTTTTCAACAGTGCTAAGTTGCCCATGTCAGGAATGTCAAGTACACGGCAGGTGTTTCACCACTTCCTTCTCCTCCTGTACTCACATCAGACGGCTCCCATCAATCACAGGGCTCTTTTGCAATGAGTCCAGATGAGATCTCAGAATTCTTCCCAAAACAGGGTCCCAAAGCCTACAGTTAGCTCCAGTGATTGAAGTTGGCATAAGAAATGAAAATATTTTCCCATCTCCAGACTAATCCACGTCAGATAAAAATCCACCACCTATTTTTCTCTACCCATCTCCTCCTTTCCTTCTCCAATTCGCTAAACACCTCTTTGGTCTTCTTTTTTAACCACTTACCCAAACCTTTGACCTGGAATGCCACAAATCTACAAGATCTTCTATCCAGTGACAACAGCCCTTTGGAGACATATCAAAGTCCTTTGCCAGTTTAAGATCTGCCTCTCCCATGTGTTCTATTCAGCACAGAACGACAAGGGGTGAGCAGCAGTGTTAGAACAGATGTGACACATCAGCCTACCACTGCAGTCTGGCCTTTTTGGAGGAAGCTTTTCCTACCCTCCCAGACCAGGTCAGGTCTCCCAGGTGCACATCCTCTTAGCACCATGTCCTTCCCTACAGAGAACTTATCATTTTTATTCCAGCCTAATTTTCAGGTATTTTTTTCTGTCTTCCCCTCCAGTCTCTTTGCTCCATGAACAAAGGCCACAACTGTATTTACCCAGCGTTGTCTCTCAGCACCTAGCACAATGTCTAGAACAGGCACTCAAAACATTGTTTGGTTTCCCTGTATTCTGAGATACTCTTCCCACCTGCCATGCAATTTTTCCCTAGTGAGCTCGTGGCGTTCAGTAATACCATTTGCATAAGCACAGAAGGATCTGGGCTTTGCTGGACGTCTTTGGCTTTTCATTAATACGTCATCAGTCAGACACCTGAATTATTAGAGGTTACGTAGCACCAATTATGGGAGGGGGAGCAGTGGAAGAACAAGTTGCAGAGGCTGCACCTGAGTGGCTCTGTTGAAGAGGGGAGGATGTCAGAGCCTACAGTTACCAGACACCATGCTCCTTCCATCCTGTTGATTTACCATCTCTAATGTATTTCCTCATGGTTTAAGTTGCCTGCTTTGCTGTTTGAAGACGCATCCTGGGCAATCTGAAATAACTTTTGAATTAAGAGATTTGAATGGAGATGTTGCCCTTACCACTGTGTGATCTGTATGATCTTGGAAGAGTCATGTTCTCTCTCTAGGCATGAATTTCCTCATCTGGCAAATGAAGGGTATGGACTAACGGTCTCTAAGGGATTGTCCAGCCCAAAAGTCTGTGATTAAATGAAGGAAACATTAAGTCAATAGATTTGTCAAGAACATGTCAGGATATTATGCCACTATAGTTTGTTTGTTTGTTTGTTTGTGATGGAGTCTCACTCTATCACCCAGGCTGGAGTGCAGTGGAACGATCTTGGCTCACTGTAACCACCTCCTGGGTTCAAGCAATACTCCTGCCTCAGCCTCCAGAGTAGCTGGGACTACAGGCATGCGCCACCACGTCTGGCTAATTTTTGTATTTTAGTAAAGATGGGGTTTCTCCATGTTGGCCAGGCTGGTCTCGAACTCCTGACCTCAGGTGATACACCTGCCTCAGACTTCCAAAGTCCTGGGATTACAGGTGTGAGCCACCATGCCTGGCCCACTATAGTTTTGACTGGAGAATGATGACCATTCTGGGCTTCCCATTTAATCATCAATATCTGGAATAATAACTGCTTCAGAATTGCCAATTAGCAGGGATAGGTTCAGTCACAGTCCAGTCCTGAATATGAGACCTGGAAGCTTTCTTGGTGGGGGAGGCATTATATTGGCTTCCTACCCAATAGCTGTTCCATGCATCTTCCTTACTGACAGCCTGACCTCCTACTTCATTCTCAATATAGAGACTAGAAGTGTCAATGTTCCCTCTACCAGGAGAATTCTTCCCAAAACAGGGTCCCAGAGCCTACAGATAGCTCCAGAGATTGAAGTTGGCATAAGAAATGAAAATATTTTGCCATCTCCAGCCTAACCCACGTCAGATAAAAATCCACCACCTATTTTTCTCGACCCATCTCCTCCTTCTTTTCCCCATTCCGCTAAACACCTCTTTGGTCTTCTCTTTTAGCCACCTACCCAAACCTTTGACCTGGAATGCCACAAATCTACAAGATCTTCTATCCGGTGACAACAGTTCTTTGGAGACATTGCAAAGTCCTTTTCCGGTTTAAGCTCTGCCTCTGCCATGTGTTGTAATCAGCACAGAATGACAAGGGGTGAGCAGCAGTGTTAGAACAGATGTGACACACCTGCAGCCTACCACTGCAGCCTGGCCTTTTTGGAGGAAGTCTTCCCTACCCTCTACCAGCCTGGCAACCTGAACATAGAACATGACCACATGAGTAAAAAAGACCTGAAGAGAAGCGTACAGATTTGGGTTTTCTTCCCAAAGAAGAAGAGGTGGGCAGGAGAAACTTCTTCCTGCTTGTGGATGCAGTTGCGTGAGGTTATAATTCTCGAAGCAACAACAGCAGCCACTTTGTGACCACGAGGTAACCAACCCAAATGGAAGCCAATGTGGTAAGGAAGGCAGAACAAAATTTATTTAATACAGATTTTTAATGATCTTATTAAGCTCTTCAAACCAAGTTTGGAACTATCTTCCTCAGAAAGAAAAAAACAAAACCAACTGGGAATTCTGTATCTGAGATGCTTGTGGCCTGCCTTTCTAGCATAGGGTACATTCACTCCAGCTGGTTTACCTCTTGCTATCAAAACACACAGGGCCTTTGTTGGTTGTTTGAATTTCCTCTCAGTGTTGTGTAGACCAACAAAATTTGGAGGTCTATTAAAGTAAATATGCTTTAAAATTAGTGGTTGCACTGTGTTCTTATTTAACACATCCATTCAGGAAACAATACGATTATGAGCATGGATTTTGATCAGATTGCCTAAATTTAAAACTCACATCCACCACTTACGAATTCAGGGATCTAAGGAAACTTACTAAACACTCTACCTTGGTTCCCTTATCTGTAAAGTGAGGCTATTACTGGTATTTACCAGAAGAGCTGTTCTGAGGCTATCGTGAGTTAACACATAATGTGCTTAGGACAATGCCTAGGTTAGAGTAGCTGCTCCTTAAAGCTAGCAATTACAGCCAACCCTCTGCATCCACAGATTCTATATCCACAAATTCAACGGTAGATCAAATACATATTTTTAAAAAAGGATGGTTGCATCTATACCGAACATGTACAGATTTTTATCTTGTCATTATTCCCTAAACAATACAATCTAACAACTACTTACGTAGCATTTACATGGTATTAGGTATCATAAGTAATCTAGAAATGATTTAAAGTATATTGGAGAATGGGCAATTTTTTGTTTTGGGGGTTTTTTGGGGTTTGTTTCTTTTTTTTTTTTTTTTGAGAGACAGAGCCTCTGTCACCCAGGCTGGAGTGCAGTGGCAAGATCTCGGCTCACTGCAACCTTTGCCTCCCGGGTTCAAGTGATTCTCCTGCCTCAGCCTCCGAAGTAGCTGGGATTACAGGTGTGTGCCACCAGGCCTGGCTCATTTTTGTATTTTTAATAAAGATGGAGTTTTGCCATGCTGGCCAGGCTGGTCTTGAACTCCTGACCTCAGGTGATCCGCTCAACTCAGCCTCCCAAAGTGCTGGGATTACAAGTGTGAGCCACCGGGCCTGGTCTTGCACAGTTTACATGCAAATACTACGCCATTTTCTGTCAGGGACTTGAGCATCCTTGGGTTTTGGTATCTTCAGGGATCCTGGAGCCAATCCCCCATGGATACCGCCAAGGGATGCCTGTTCTTCATACCCTTGACGGTATAATTTTGGGTGAATTACTTAAAATTCCCTGAGTCCTGGTTTGCTCATTTATAAAATGAGAACTATCATACTGCAACTGCACTCATATTTCTTGTGAGAGTTCACGCTGATACCCAGTACCGTGCCTTAATACAGAAACTCAGTGTAAAAATGCTACTTCATCCTCACTGAAGTCAGAATGTTTTTGTTGGCATATCAACAGAGCGTAAAATATTTTGGAGAATTGCTGTAAGCAAAAGAGTCCTGGTGCTGCTAAATGAATTATGGAATGATTTGTTTCCATTGTGTTACATTTTAATGCAACGGGATCTGTGATTCAAAGGAATTCTTGGGCAACGCAAATATCCTCTAATTTATCTTTTCTGCAAAGGGGAATTTTCATATATCAGATTTGCCTGAAGAAAAAATTGCTTATACTGGATACGCGCTTGTAACCAGAGAGCATTGAGAAATATTTCTCTCAAACATCCAGTTGCAGCATTCATAGAATTCAGGGTTTGGGGCTCCCTCCCAAGTAGACTGCATGTATGCTTCTTGTTTCTAGATGGGGATCTGAGTTTTAATTTTGTATTTTCCCCTCAATGAGCAGGAAAATAAGTATGGCAGTGACCCCAGAGCTTGGCAGTTTTGTACAGCTAAAAGAAGAACGTTAGAATCTGATGAGCACTTAATGAATGTCCATCCTGTATAGTTCTGCACACCCCTGAGCAAGTTACCCCTAGTTTTCTCACTAGTAATAAAGTGGAAATATGTCTACCTCCTTTTATTTTTAGGAGGATCAATACAAATTGTACATTTGAAATACCTGTTCTGCACATGGACACAGGGAGGGGAACATCACACACTGGGGCCTGTCGGGGGTTGGGAAGCAATGGGAGGGAGCACATTAGGACAAATAGCTAATGCATGCGGGGCTTAAAACCTAGATGATGGGTTGATGAGTGCAGCAAACCACCATGGCACATATATACCTCTGTAACAAACCTGCACGTTCTGTGCATGTATCCCAGAACTGAAAGTAAAATAAAATAAAATAAAATAAATAAATAAAATACAAACATTATATATGTGTTTTATATTATGTATTATATAAAATTAGTAGACAAAATTAACTCTTTTCTTTTTCTATTACGTTTAAACTGGGGAAAACGACATTTTGAATTGTGTTCTATGTAATTTTTAAATTTGAAAAATTGTTGTTTTAGGTAAAAAGATAGGCATTAATTTAAAATCCTAGTTCAGTATCTATTTTATATTTCATAAGGTTAACTTTTGAAAATATTTACTTTTCACACCAAGAATTCTGGACCATCTTATTGTTTTATTTGGTATTTGGTATTAAATAAGGTATTATCTTTAAATAACCAATCATCTGAAAGTATTTAGTTTTGAAAAATAAAAATATCTTAAAACCGGTAGTTTATTGATTATTATTAGCCTTGTGATGATTATATGGATATTTAAAGTTAATTGAATGTGTATTTTGAACCCAACATTCCTAGAATGGGGGGAATAAAAATAATTTATATAAAGCAAAAAAAAAAAAAGAAATACCTGTTCTGCTATAAATCATATCTATTATTACTTACAATATTATATTTAGCGCCTACTTTGGAGACATGGTGAGGGCATGGGATAAAAATATGAAAGAGTGATGTGTCCTTTAAAATATCTCTTAGCTCTTTCTCCCCACAATAGGTTCTGTATTCATCCTGAAAAAGCTTAAAGAGAGCTGAAGAAGGAAGTTAACTTTTCTACTCTTCTCTCAGCCAGGGACCAGTAAGATGGCCTGAGGCAAGTCATTTGAAATCTAGATTCACATATTCATAAAATTTTGGCAATAACATCCATTATTCTTATCACAAAGAAGTAACTTTAGTGTCAGATTGATGTAGTGAAGAAAACAGGAAGGAAGGAAGGAAGAAAGGAAGAAAGGAAGGAAAGAAGGGAGGGAGGGAGGGAGGGAAAGGAAGGAAAAAGGAAAAAAGTAATTCTAGAAAATACTTTTAAACAAAAATATTAGAAAATACTTAGAAAGTATCTTAGAAAAATAGTTAGAAAATACTTAGAAAAAAAATCTTAGAAAATACTTTTAAACAAATTATTTATCTGATGCCCACATACAATTCCATAAAGTATGGAAATTAAAATAGCCTGGCTGTCTTTGTTATGAAAGCCAAGCAGGATATTTTTATAGCCAGAGCCTATTGAACTTAAACAAATTGAAATGTTGATTATATTAACCCACAATGCAACTACCAAACAGCTAGTCAGGACAGACTCCCAGTTTCTGGTTCAGCGTATAAATAATTGAAAGTTGTTGGCTATGCTCCTAACAAAAAAAAAACACTGAACAAACTGAAAATCAGCAACTCTTCATAGATCCATCAGAGAATTGAGGTCATGGGGCAAATCACTGCCCCCAAAATTAAAGAAACAGACTGATACAGAGAATCACAACTCACCAGAGCAGAAACCTCTGTAGGAACCAGTATTGGAGTAGTAAAATCTAAACTGTAGCTGAAAGATTGCTGGGGGCTCAGCAAGAACAAGTCTTAGGGTTTAAAACTCCAGTGGAGGCCAGTCTTAGTGGAGCCCCCATGTTTTGTGAATTTTTCCTCCAGGATCTCTACCAGCTTCTCATAGTGAAGGTCAGAGAAAAATCCCCTCTTGCTTCCAGCAGGGAAAGGTAAAATAACAATTTTGAAGTATGCCCAGAAAATTCTGTTCTTCATAACAAGTCCTACTCTCAAAATAAACTATTTTACCAGATCCTAACCGACTGGGGTTTTACTAAAGCCTAACCAATCTGGGGAAAGGGAAATACCAAAGTCCAGACCCCTCTATCCTTCCTGTCTCACCTAAGGAGGAGAGGACTGAGAAGCACTTGTGTAGGTCACAGCCCAGAGTACAGGCTCACTAAATGACTGAATTATAATAATAAGACTACGAGCACTCTCCTTTCCTCCACACCTCACTAATATATCAATAGAGCCCCTGTTTAATAACAGGGGGATACAACTGGAAGAAATGCATATCTCAGACCTTATTTAAGAAGAAGACTCAAGGGAAACCTAAAGACAGCAGGGGAGAGAAAACAAGGATGCCAGAAGAAATTTAGCCTCTGAGACCTACAACTATAACAAACAGTAAACACACTGTAACTCCTAGACAGATAAAGTCTCACATTAAAAGCCTGTTTTCCACAGTTTCCTTTACCCAATAAATCATATCGAGCAAAGTATGCTACAATCATGACAAAGTATCATGACAAAGTATGCTACAATACCAAAAACACATTCTGAAGACAGAGCAATCATCATAACCAGATTCAAATGTGGCAAATATATTGGAATTGTTAGACCAAGAGTTTAAAAAAACTATGGCTAATGTACTAAGTGTTCTAATGGAGAAAGTGGGAAAGATAGAAGAAAAGATGGGCAATGTAATCAGAGAAATAGAAAAATCTAACAAATAATCACAAGGAAATGCTGGAGATAAAAAAACACTCTAACATAAATTAATAATTCCTTTGATGGGCTCATAAATTGACTAAACACTGCAAAGGGAAAACATCAGTGAGTTTGAAGAATGTTCAATAGAAACTTCTAAAACTGAATGCAAAGATTAAAAAATATATATTAAAAACACAGACTAGAATATCCAAGAACTGTGAGACAATTACAAAAAGTATAAATATAAGTGGAGAAACGATAGTCTTTTCACCAAAAGGTACTGGAACAATTGAATATATATATGCAGAAAATGAGCATCAATGTATACTCAGATGATATACAAAAAAATTAACTCAAAATGGACTATAGACGTTAACTTAAACCTAAAACTATAAAATGTCTAGAAGACAACACTGGAGAAAAATATTTGTGACCTCCAATTAGGTGAAAATTTCTTAGCTATGACACTAAAAGCACAATCTATGAGAGAAAAAAACTGATTGAATGGACTTCACTGACATTAAAAACTTCAAAAGAAACCATTAAGAAAATAGAAAAACAAGCCACAGACTGAAAGAAAATATGTGCAAAAAATTTGCTAATTGACTTGTATCCAGAATATAGTGAGAATGCTAAAAATTCAACAATAAGAAAACAAGCAATCCAATTTAAAAAAGGGCAAAAGATGTAAACAGAGACTTCACCAAAGAAGACATACAATTGAGAAGTAAGCACATGGAAAGATGCTCAACATTATTAATGATGAGGAGAATGCAAATTAAAAGCAACAATAAGATACCATTGCATACCTATTAGGGTGACTGAAATTAAAAGGACTAACCATACCAAGTGCCAGTGAGGATGTGGATGAACTGGAATTCTCATGCATTGCTAATAGTGATGTAAAATGTTATAACAACTTTGGAAAACAGTTGAACAGTTTCTTAAGAAGTCAAACATATGCCTAACCATATGGCCTAGCTATGCTATTCCTGGGTATAAAACCAAGAGATAAGGAAGCATATGTCCACACAAAGACTTGTCCATGAATGCCCATAGCAGCTTATTTTTATTTCCCAAAACTGGCAACAACCCACATATTCATTAACCAGTAAACAAATAACCTTTGGTAAATCCATTCAATTAAATATTACTTAGTAACAAATAGACAAACAAATGAAATAAAATAAAGCAATGAACTACTGACATATGGAACAACATATATGAAACAAAATAATTATGCTTAATGAAAGAAGCCAGACCAAATAAAGAGTACATACTATATGATTCCTATTAAGTTTAGAAAATTCAAGGTAATCTGTAGTTACAGACAGAAGATCAGTGCTTACCTGAGCATGAGGAGGAGGAAATTGGTGGGAAGAAGGGAGTATAAAGGGCCATAGGAAACTTTGGAAAATTGTGGATATAAATTTATACATGAACATATATGTCAAAACTTATCAAATTATAAACTTTAGATATGTGCAGTTTTATTGTGGGCCAATTATACTCAAAAAATCTGTTATTTAAAACATAAAATCATCTAAACACTCCCAATTAAAAGACGGAGATAATCAGATTGGGTAAAAAATGTCAGACTCAGCTACATGCTACCTATAAGAAAGCCAGTCCAGCTTTATTTAGATTTGCACTAACATGATATGTCTTTTTCACCCTTTTACTTTAAACCTTTTTGCGTCTTTATATTTAAAGAGTGTTACTTGTAGGCAGTATACATAGCGAAGAGACAATAACTGAAGTTTTTTGAAATATAATGGAAAACCTCAAACTGCAGATTCAGGAAGCTCAGAGAACCCAAAACTGATAAATAATTCCTCTCTCCAAAATGTCGTCACACACTGTGACACATCTGCCAAAAACCAAACATAAAGGAAAATTTTGAAGGCAGCCAGAGAAGAAAGACACATTGCATACAAAGAAACAGAGTAAGACTAAAAGCAGACTTCTCATTAGAAAATATGCAGATGAGAAGACAATGGAGAGAGATTTTTAAAGTACCACAATACTTCCTTCTTTAGATCCAGACTGAGTATAGAAAAAAGAGGCCAGAAATAAACTATGAGGTTTAGCATAAGTAATCCCAAGTGTGAGGGAACATAGAAATATAAAGGAAGCTAATAATAATACCTAACACTAACATCTTAAGTGTTTACTATGTTTCTTGTACTATGATAAAGCATTCCAGGTGGGATCAGTAACTTCTCATGCCCCGATGAAGTATTAGTATCTCCATTTTACAGAAAAGATGCAGGCATTAAAATTGTTCATCTTTTTGAGAACCAGAGAAGCTGCGTGTGCAGGTCTTTCAAAGATTAAATCCATGACATGCCAGGTTGGAAGGCAAGGATACAGTAGAAATCCAGTGTCAAGAGTCACTGGGATCTGAAAGATCAGCATCAGGAGAAAGACGATGGTTGGCAATGTGTGAGCAAATGGATGACTGCCAGGAATTAGGATAGGAGAGATCAAAAATAAGAAAATTGAGAAGAGAGCTGGGTTAGAAGGAGATCATTACAGAAAAGAGGTAGAAGTCTTGAGTGGTTCTACTGCACTTCCTTTTACCTTCTATGCAGCTGAAAAAATAATCTTTCCCAGGGGCATTATCTAAGCTGTCCCAGGACCTGTCATTCATCAATAATCATTTATTCAGCACCCAATAAACACTGGATGCTAAGAATAAAAAGAAGAAACCACAAATATTGTTCTCAAACAATTTAATTAGAGGCAAATAAATTAAGACATTAAAAACAACACAAAGTAGCAGAATTGTAAATTCCAAGGGAAGGGCAGACTTTAAAACTACAAAGGCTTCACAGTGGAGATGAGATTTGAGCTGTTCTACGAAAGAAAAGCAGGGAATAGGCAGGTAGATGAAAGAGGAGCACACTCCAAGCATGAGGACAGACAAAAAATTGGGAATACGTATTTCACAAGAGACAGATTGTAAGTATATTACGCTGTAGGAAAAAGAGCTTTGCAAAAGGGAATATTGAAAGTTAGGATTGGTGAGATAAATGCAGGAATGTGTGAACTCTTGAATCCAGACTGTAGGGCAATGCAGGATGTTCCATTTTCCAATCATTTTCTATTCCAATCCATTTCTATCTCTATTCTCTAGAGTCCCATAACCTGACAACAAGGGTTTATGCTCAGAGTACTATATTTCTACCTCCAAGTACATAACAATTCCCTGAAATAACCAAGGAAGAAAGAAGGTAAGAGAATTAAGTGCACATTACCATGAGTGTGCAAACACTTTTCTTGAATATTAGAAATTTAAAAAGATTAATATCCTGTTTTATTTGAGATATTCAAGACTTCTGAAACTAACTAAAAGTAGCCTGATAGCATGGTGTTCCTATGCTCTTAAAGCTTTCCATATGGGTAAGGGTCTTTTACTCCTGCCCTTTCACTGAAGCTTGTGGTTTATATGTGAAGAGATGTAGTGACTTTTAAAGGGGCTTAGCATTGCTCAGTTATTCTTTCTGTATCATTGAGGGCATAACTTTTCAAGTGGCTTTAGAAGATTCCCTTCTTTATAGATTCAAGGAATCCAAATAAAATTACTGAGAAGAAGAGACGTATGAGGCTATACTTCCTTCCCATGAGAAACTTAGCCTGCAGTGACTCATATACTTAATCTTAAAGTTCCTAGAAGCATCTCCTTTGGGTATTCGAAGCACATCTTAGTTTACCTCATTGAGTATGCACAATATACCCAAGTTCTCTCAGCCTGCAGGAGGCACAGCCAGAAAGTTCTTGGTGTTTTGGAAAGATCTTGGGTTCTAGAGTCAAGCTGATTAGAATTTAAATCCTGGTTCTGCCACTTAGAAAAATCTGATGACTATACTCAGTCTCTGAGATCTTCAGCTGCTCTTTAAAATGGGTTCAATAATGCAGACTTCCTAGTGTTTCATGTTGACTAAACTGAATGAGGTAATATGGGCTTCATGCCAGCCATAGAATAGGCACATAGTAGGAACTTTATGTTTGTTTTTTTCTCCAGTTTCCAGTATGAAATACAATATTAAGGTTACAAAATTTTCCTTTGGTATTTATAAAGAATGAATCTCAAATTAAATTAATTCCACTCAAATAATACTACTAGGAATTCAACCAAAAAGACATTTAATGTATATTACCATTAACCCACAGAGAAGCCATGTAACAGAGCAAAGGAGAAAGTGTGAAGGTCTCATTACAAATAAATTTGGAGACAGTTTTCTCCTTCCCTAAGGCAAAAATGTTCCACAGCCTTAATTAAACTTTTCAAAATTTGTTTTGATTTTCCCTTCTATTCCTTTGAAATCTTATCTGATATTAGTCTTCAGGCTTTCTTCTCTCCCTGATCTGCCATCTGGAGCTTCTATTAAACATACACACACATTCTCTCTGTCTCTCTGTCCTTCCGTCTCTGTTTCTTTCTGTTTTTGTCTCTCTCTCCCTTCCCCCTGCACCCTGCCCATAAAATACTTTTAGTCCTTTGAAAAAAAAACTGTAATTATAATGTATTTCTATAAAGATGTCCTTCACTACTTTGCTGGCAACACACTGTGAAGTTCTGAATATGAAAATGTGTGATCATTTCAATGACAGGCTGTGAACAGATTTCTTGTCTTTGCAAATCACTTGCAAATCATTTTAATTACCTGTAGATTAAGTCCAGATTTCTCAGTCTGACATTCAGTGTCCTTCCCAATTGTCCATTCATTCCAGGCTCATCTTCTACCAACCCCATTGTACATGGTCTTCTGGCCACTCTGGATAATGTACTGTTCCCTGAACACAACAGCCTTTCAGGGAATGCTGCCTGGAAATTGTGCATACCATTGCATTTACCCATACATAAGTTCCTTGAGATGCCTTCACCCACCCCACTTCTCTACTCGATGGTAGCATAAAAATGCTAAGGATTCATTTTGAATGTCACCCTCACACAGGCAAGGCTAATCATTCCCTCTTTTGTGCCCCTTGAAAACAACAAGTAATGGAGCCTATCACCCATTGTTTTGGTTGGTGAAATATGAATCTTCCCCAGTAGAACACAGGCAGACCTCAGAGATATTGCAGGTTTAGTTCCCGACGACCACAATAAAGCAAATATCACAATAAAGTGAGTCACATGAATGTTTTGGTTTCCCAGTGCATATAAAAGTTATGTTTGCACTACACTGTGTCTAGTAAGTGTGCAATAGCATTATGTCTAAAAAAGCAATGTACATATCTTAACTGAAAAATACTTTATTGCTAAAAAATGCTAATGATCATCTGAGCCTTCAGTGAGAATCTTTTTGCTGGTAAAGGGTCTTGCCTTGATATGGATGGCTGCTGACTGATCAGAATGCTGGTTGCTGAAGGCTGGGGCATTTAAGAAATTGCTGTGGCCAATTTCTTAAAATAAGACAAAAATGAAGTTTCACACATTGATTGACTCTTCCATGAAAGATTTCTTTGTAGCATGTGATGCTTTTTTATGGCATTTTACCCACAGAAAAATGTTTGATTTCTTTCAAAATTGGAGTCAATCCTCTCAAACCCTGGTGCTGCTTTATCAACTAAGTTTATGGAACATCCTCAATCCTTTGCTGTCATTTCAACAATGTTCACAGCACCTTCACCAGGAGTACATTCCATCTCAAGAAACCACTTTCTTTGCTCATTTATAAGAAGCAACTACTCATTCGTTCAAGTTTCATAGTGAGGTTGCAGCGATTCAGTCACATCTTCAAGCTCCACTTCCAATTCTAATTTTCTTGCTATTTCTACCACGTCTGCAATTCCTTTCACTGAAGTCTTAAACCCCTCAAAGTTATTCCTGAGGGTTGGAATCAACTTCTTCCAAACTCCTGTTAATGTTAATATCTTGACCTCCTTAGGGAGTCTCTCTGAACCTATTCTGGTTCAGGAGGCTGCCCAATTGGCAAAAAAATATTAAAATTTTAAAAATAGATATTTTGAACTTCTCCCATGAATCACAAATGTTCTTCATGGCATCTAGAATGGTGGATCCTTCTACGGTGAATACTAACAATAAGGCTGTTTCACATTCTTATCATTTTTCTGTTCACCGGAGTAGCACTTTCCGTTTCATTCAAGAACTTTTATTTGCATTTACCACTTGGCTAGCTGGCAAAAGAGGCCCAGCTTTTGGCCTGTCTCAGCTTTCAACACGCCTTCTTCACTAAGCTTAATTATTTCTAGCTTTTGATTTAAAGTGAGAGAAATGCAATTCTTTCTTCCCCTTAAACACTTAGAGGCCATTGTAGGGTTATTAATTGGCCTAATTTCAAATTTTTATGTCTCAGGGAATAGGGAGGTCCAAGGAGAGGGAAACAGACAGGGGAAAGGTCAATTGGTGGAGCAGTCAGAACACATAATGTTCATCCATAAGTTCACCATCCCATATGGACAAAGTTTGTGGCACTCCTAAACAATTACAATAGTGACATTTAAAAATCACTGATCACAGATTACCATAATAGATATAATAATAATGAAAATGTTTGCAATATTGAGAGAATTACCGAAATGTGACACAGAGTCACAAAGTGAGCACATGCTGTTGGAAAAAAAATGGTGCCAATAGACTTGCTCAACACGGAGTTGCCACAAACCTTCAATCTGTAAAAAATGCAGTATCTGGGAAGCACAATAAAACAAGGCATGCCTGTATACGCTTCATGATGGCAGGATCTTTTTTTTCCCATACCCAGAATCCCAGAGCTTTTGATGCATTGTTACAATTTCAGGATGTGGGAAGAGCAAGAATTTTACCTGATTTTTGCTAATGAGAAGAAAAAAAAAAAACTATAGCCAATACTATTAGATCAAATTGTAACTGACAGAAAAAAAATTTCAAAAAAGTTTCTTTCTCTTTTATAAAAGCTGACGTTGCAAGTCTGAAATGAATTTGGATTCCTTGGGGTTAGAGATCCAGGCTTCTTCCACCTCATACCTCCATGCATGCCTGTCCTCCTATCTTCACCTCTGGATGCAAGACTATGACTCCATCACATCAACATTCAATCCAGCAGATGAGAGGGAAGAGAAAAACGTTACATTAAAAACACTCCTGGAAGTTGTATATACCATTTCCACTTCCAGCTCAGAAATTGGTAAAGTGACAATACCTCACAGTAGCGGAGGCTGGGAAATGTAGAGTCTTTAATCTTTACAGTTTCATTATGCAAATTAAACACAGGCTGGTGAACCAGACTTCTTCCAACCACCATGACTTGCAATCATTTGAAGTTATGCTGAAGGCAAGTTAAGGTGCAATACATTTAGCATTCATTAGTTACTTCATCTTCAAGCATACACTTTCATACATATTTATAGCTAGGACTTAAATTTAACTGGATCATGTGTTAGGATATTATTGCAGTCACTGCTTCTGAGATTGCATATGTCTACTTTTAGCAGATTGTTCTCCCCAGCTTTGGTTGTTAAACATAGAGCTCCATTACTCCCCTGATGGTGTTAATGAAAAACAACTCATGAGTGAGTTATATAACTTAATTGTAATCAAGAACTCGACCTAGTTATATTACCTAAGGAAATCACATCTTAAATTCACCATACCCTCAACTGAATACTCTCCTCCAGAACTTTCCCCTCCTCCCATATTCTCATCCTGAGGGTAGCGTCATCATCCGCCTAGCAGGTCAAGTCAGAAACCTGGAAATCTCTCCATTCAATCACCAAATTCTGTTGATTCTTCCTGTTCCAATCTTTTTGGTTGCTCCATCATTGTCAGAGTGTTTGTTCAGGTCCTCGCCTACCTGGTCTGCTACACCTTCCCTGACTAGGCTTCCTGCTTCTCGTCACAGCCCCTCCTCGCTGCTGTCAGAATGCCCACCTGTTACAAGTGTTCTTCTCCCCTGCTTTCAATCCTCCATAACACTCACAGGATCATGCCTGTGATGGTTAATATTGGATTGAAGGACGCAAAGTATTGTTCCTGGGTGTGACTGTGAGAGTGTTGGCAAAGGAGATTAACATTTGAGTCAGTGGACTGGGAAAGGCAGACACACCCTCCATCTGGGTGGGCACCATCTATCTAATCAGCTGCCAGCATGGCTAGGATAAAAGCAGGCAAAAGAACACAGAAGGACTAGACTGGCTTAGTCTTCCAGCCTGCATCTTTCTCCCATGCTCGATGCTTCCTGCCCTCAAATATTGGACTCCAAGTTCTTCAGCTTTTGGACTCTTGGACCTTCGACCACAGACTGAAGGCTGCACTGTTGGCTTCCCTACTTTTGAGGTTTTGAGACTGGAACTGGCTTCTTTTCTCCTCAGCTTGCAGATGACTATTGTGGGACTTCACCTTGTGATCGTGTGAGTCAAGAACCCTTAATAAATTCCTCTTTATATATACATCTATCCTATTAGTTCTGTTCCTCTAGAGAACTCTGACTAATTCCATGTTCATGCTCCTAACTCCCACCTCTCCTGGTGAAGTGAAAATCCTGGATCCTGCCAATCCTTTCAGCTCCAGTTCCCAGCACATCCCCTTGGTGCCCTAAACTGTGCTTTAAGAAGCCATTGTCACTTTCACTTTGCAAGTGCTGATCCCTCTCCATCTGGAAGACTCTTCACTCCCTTCCCCTAATTCCTTCCTTCTCTTTCTTTGCCTACTTCATCTCCCCTAGTTACCCTTCAAATTCAGCTCAGTCAGATATCACTCCTCTGTGAAACTTCCTCTGCCTCCCCTCCTCCCACTCCACTGTAAAACAAGGCCTTTCCTCCACTCCACTCACATAAAACATATGCTTTTATTATATGACTTATCACATTATTTTAAAACTCTATTTAATTATCTTATCGATTGCAAGATATTTGAAAACAAGAATTTTTCCTTGTTTATATTTGTATCCTCAGATCTTTGCACAATTCCTTTTTTTTTTTTAAGATAGGGTCTTGCTCTGCTGCCCAGGCTGAAGTGCAGTGGCACAATCCTGGCTCACAGCAGCCTCAAACTCCTGGGCTCAAGAGATCCTCCTGCCTCAGCCTCCAGAGTTGCTGGGGATACAGGCACATACCATCATGCTCAGCTAGTTTTTTTTAAATTATATGTAGGGAGAGCATCTTTCTATATTGTCCAGGCTGATCTCAAACTCCTGGCCTCAAGCAATCCTCCTGCCTTGGCCTCCCAAAGTGCTAGGATTGGAGGTATGAACCACAGTGCCAGGACTGTTGCACAATTCCTAACACATAAGATCTCAATAGAATGAAAAAACAAATTATCATTCTGTTGTGCATAATTTTATATGGCTGAGAATAACTGAATGTATAATTTGATATTTGATATTCTGTTTTTCCCAATTAAAATTGTATAATAATCTTTTTAAATTTTTATACAGCCTAGTGAGTCAACCTCTCCTTATAGTCTTAAAATTTTATATCAACATTTGTTGTGTAACTGTCCTATACTTTTAGAATGTTTTCGCTATTGAAGGACATTTGCATTTGTTGCATTTTTTGATATTGTATTTTTTTTTTTTTTGAGATGGAGTCTTGCTCTGTAGCTGGGACCACAGGTGCCCGCCACCATGCCCGGCTAATTTTTTTGTATTTTTAGTAGAGACGGGGTTTCACTGTGTTAGCCAGGATGGTCTTGATCTCCTGACCTTATGATCCGCCCGCCTCGGCCTCCCAAAGTGCTGGGATTACAGGTGTGAGCCACCGCGCCCGGCCTGATATTGTATTTAATACTTTGATGAACTTTATTTTTCATAAAGATTTGTGTTTCAGAATATTTTATTTAGAATAGATTGTTAGGAAGCAGAATTTCTAGAAAGAGGACAAGTAAGTCAATGGATATGGACCTTTTTGAGGCTTATGTTTTATTAGGCTGGTGCAAAAGTAATGGCAAAAACTGCAATTACTTTTCCACCAACCTAATACATTGCCAAGTGGTTTGCTATTAGGTTGGTGCACAAGTAATTGTGGTAATGGCAAAAACCTTGATTATTTGTGCACCAACCTAGTAACGTGACCAAACCCATTTGGATTCACACAGGCAGTATATAAGAGCAAGCATCTCATTTTAAAAGGGGTGTAGGCCAACCAGAAAGCATCTACCACAGAATGAAAAGAATTCGAGGAATCAGTAAAGCGTAACATACAAGCAATCATTGGAGGTACACGGGGCTGGGTGCAGTGGTTCACACCTGTAATCCCAGCACTTTGGGAGGCTGAGGTGGGTGGATCACTTGAGGTCAGGAGTTCAAGATCATTCTGGCCAATGTGGTAAAACCTCGTCTCTGCTAAAAATATAAAAATTAGTCAGGCGTTGAGCTGGATGCCTGTAATCCAGCTGGTATCCTGGGAGGCTGAGGCAGGAGAATCGCTTGAACCCAGGAGGCGGAGGTTGCAGTGAGCCAAGATCATGCCACTGCACTCCAGCCTGAGTGACAGAGCGAAACTCTGTCTCAAAAATAATAATAATAATAAATTTAAAAAAGTACATGGAAAATTTACCTAAAGAAGAGAAGTAATGAGAAAAACATGACAGATCGTTTCAAATATTTGAAACACTGTTATCAGGAAGAGGAAGCAGATTTTGGGAACAATGATAGAGTAACTCACTACTAAGTACTGAGTGTTTGCTGTGTGCCAGGCATTGTGTTATGAGTTTTTGAATCTTCATTTCACAGATAGATAACTAAGACTTCAAAAGCTTTCGTCACTTTGCCTAGTCACAAAGGTCACTAGTAGCAGATCTGGTATTTGTAAATCCAGGCTGCACTGGCTGTAAAGCTCATGTCTTAATCACCACAACAGCACTTCCCAAACTTTCCCATCAAGGTGAATTTAACAGTAAAAAATAGTGAAAGCAGATCCTTAGGGTAGGTGAGGTATAGATGAAGCTAGCTATCTATAAGCAAGGGAATTCCTAGAAGCCTTCATTTTGCTTTTAATCTATGTGCATTTTTACAGTCGCTATGGAAAACAATATGACGGTTCCTCAAAAAATTAAAAGTAGAATCACATAGGATCCAGCAACCCCACTTCTGGGTATACACTCTGTAAGGAAAGAGTAGTAGAAAATAGGACAGGAGGGTTTTCCAGAAGACCCCAGAGTCCTGTGAATATCTTTCAAGGCCTATGCCTTAATGATATTAAAAAGAGACCAAGAGAGAAATCACCGTATGAAATATTTTATGCTTTAGCACTTCCACTTATGTTGTATTTCTCCTTACATTTTGAATATTTAGCATTCTTAGCATGGCATAGTTTTGAGTCTCCAGATATGTGAGTTTATATAGTTAAAATGCTTGTGGGCATTTGCTTGCAACTAACAAAGATAAATCAAACAATTGATAGTAGAATACATTCTATCTGTATAGGAAGTAAGAAGACAAATGCCCTCTACCTACTTTCTGCAGGCTGCCTGGTGACCCTAATATTGGATTTGTAGATTTTAAGGGTAATTTATTGTGTAGCTATAAGCTCTTGACCCATAATTCTTTGCTATGGCTGTCAAGGACATTGTCCTTCAGATTTTTAATGGACTCTTATAGCTAAAAGCAAGATGAGAAACCAGAATACCCAGGAACGACTTGATCAGGCATCAGCATGACTTCAGTTTGGAGCAAGCCTCCCATCAGCAAGTTACTTTTATGTTTGAAACTAGAGTGAGACTTTAATTTAAAGAGAGATGATTTCCTGTTGCTGAACAGTGTGCGTGTGTGTGCACTCAAGTGTGTGTGCGTGCATGCATTTGTACACGAGTTTGGTAGATTCCTAATTCTCTATCACTCCTGGGGGCTAGTATTCTCACAGTCAAGCTGAGGCTATATTTCTTCCTTATTAATACACATGCTACTGAAAAGTTTCTCAGGTTCTCAGAATTCTTATTAAAAATTATAGTCCAAGGAAATTTTTCAGATTTCAGATTCTCCAATGAGAAGAAAAAAGCTTGACATTCTGATTTCGTGTTGGCTTTTACAGCTTTTGATTAAAGCATATCATCTCCGTCCATCTTCTTTTCTCCAAATTAGTGCTATTTTGTACTAAAAGAAATTAAAGGTGAGGAATTAAAATTTGGAAAGGAAGAAATACTACTACTACTTAACGATGACCTTTTTGAAAATCCGAAATAATTCAATACGTAGATTCCATTTTTCTATGTGAACTTGCTTTTTTGAAAGGGTTTTTGTAGTTTGTGTCTTTCCAAGGAATTTGTCTATTTCATCTATTATGTATTGGCATCAAGCTCATCGTAATATTCCCTTATTGTCTTTCTAATAACGTCAGTGGTCACATTTCCTCTCTCATTTCTGATATCGGTATTTGCGTCTTCACTGTTATTAACATAATCAGCCTACCAGAATTCTCTCAATTTTATTAATCTTCTCAATGAAACAGTTTTTGTTTTCATTGATTTTTTTTTTCTGTGTCTTTCTGTTCTTAATTTCATAGATTTCTGCTCTTTATTATTTCCTTCCTTCTACTTTAGGGTTAACTTGCTGTTTCTTTTCTGTTTTTTGTTTGTTTATTTGTTTGTTTGTTTTTTGAGATGGAGTTTCACTCTGTCGCCCAGGCTGGAGTTCAGTGGCATGATCTTGGCTCACTGCAACCTCTGCCTCCCGGGTTCAATCAGTTCTCCTGTCTCAGCCTCCTGAGTAACTGAGACTATAGGCACATGCCACCATACCCAGCTAATTTTTGTATTTTTAGGAGAGATGGGGTTTCACTATATTGGTCAGGCTGGTCTCGAACTCCTGACCTAAAGTGATCCACCTGCCTCGGCCTCCCAAAGTGCTGGGATTACAGGCCTGAGCCACTGTGCTCAGCTTTGCTGTTTCTTTTCTAAATTCTTAAGGTGGAAACTCAGATTACTGCTTAAAATCTTCTTCTCTTCTAATTTGGCATTTAAAGATCTAAATTACCCTCTAAGCATTTCTTTAACTGCATCCTACAAATTTTGATGTATTTTATTTTTGTTTCCATTTAGTTTAGAAAATTTCTAATTTTCCTTGTGATATATGCTTTCACCCATGAGTTATTTAGAGTGTGTTGCTTAATTCCCAAATATCTGGGATAATTTTCCTTCTTAAATTTTTTGATACTATTTTATAAGCCTGAATATGATCTATCCTGATGAGTGTTCCATGTGCACTTAAAAAAGAACATATATTCTGCTGCTGTTGGGTGTGGTGTTCTAGTGGGTCAGGTTGGTCAATTATTTCTCCTTTCAGTTCTATTGGGTTTTGCCTCATGTACAGTATTTGGAAACTCTGTTATTAGATGCACATACTCTTAGAATTGTCATATCTTTATGAATCAATTCCTTTATTGTTATAAATTGTCCCTTGTTATCTCTGGTAATAATCTGTGTTCTGAACTCTACTTTGTCTTATATGCGTATTGCCACTGCAACTTTTTTGATTAGTGCTTGTATAATATATCTTTATTCATCCTTTAAATTTTAACCAATCTTTGTATTTATATGTAACATGGGTAACTCTTGCCCAGCAGATAGCTGAGTCTTGCTTTTTATCCAGTGTGACAGTCTATGCCTTTTTCATTGGCGTGTTTAGACAACTTAAACTTAGTGTAATTATCAATATGGTTAGATTTAAAAATACCATCCTACAATTTTCTGTTTGTTCCAGTTGTTCTTTGTTTCCTTTTATTTCACTGTTTCTCCTGCCTTGTTTTGGTTTGGGGAATTTTTTTTAGTATTCCACTTTATCTCCAGTCTTGGCTTATCAACTACAACTTTTTGTTTTTGTTTTCATCTTCCTTATTGATGTTATTGTTGTTTTCATTATTGCTCCAAAGTTTGAAATATACATCTTCAACTTATTTCAGTCTATCTTTTAACATTGCACCACTTCACCTATAGTGAGAGACTTTACAACAGTATATGGAAGTTATATGCTATATGTATATATGTACACAAGTTATACATTATATGTTCCTCTTCTCCTTTTGTGCCTTATAATAGTACATTTTAAACCCCACTGTGCATTGTCATTAACTTTACTTTAAACATTTAAAAAATAAGAAAAAATGTTTTTATATCTGTCTGAATATTTATGATTTCTGATACTTTTTAGCCCTTTGTATGATGACTTTGTTCTGATACTTTTTAGCCCTTCCTGATGACCTCCTTAGTCACGCGAACTGTGAGTCAATTAAACCTCTTTCTTTATAAATTACCCAGTCTCAGGTATGTCTTTATTAGCAGCATGAGAATGGACTAACCCACCCTATATCCAAATATAGTCACATTCTGAGGTACTGGGAGTTAAGGCTTAACATATGCATTTTGGAGATATACATGCAACCTATAACAATTTATTTCTGGTAAAAATGTGCTGTGACTCTTAGCTTTAATCCTCTGTGTAATGTCTTTTTTCTCTTGCTGCTTTTGGGATTCTCTTTATCACTGTTTTTCAACAGTTTGGTTGGGATGTTCTTTAGTACTTTTTTTTGTGTTTGTCTTTTCTGTGTTTATTCTTTTTGTTAGAATTTTAAAATCTGATGCTTTATACTTTTTGTAAATTTTGAATATTTGAGTAAGCCATTACTTCAAATATTTTTCTGACCCCCACCCCAGGGTTCTCACCTCTGGAACTCAAATTTCACATATATTAAAGCATTCTGTCTTATTCCTCAGGTCACCAATGCTGAAACTGCCTTTGCAAAATTGTGACTGAGACAGTGAAAGAGATCTAACCTAACCAATTCTATCTTGCCTTTAACCTCCAAGCTGTCCTTGTTCCTTCCTGAGTGTAGGCTGAATTAACTTTGGGAGGAACTTAGTTTATAGTTTATAGTTTAAAACAAAGACAGTAACAGCCCTTTCCCAAAACAAACCTCCTTCTTGCCTGGGGACTAGACTGCCTTTGTAGGATTAACAAATTAGCCACAAAATTAAAAACCTTGGTTTAGGGGTCATGCAGCGGGAGGCTACAAGACTCTGACCCTCCCTAAACTGCTCCTAAGATCAGTACTTGAGATATTTTGCAGACCCTGCACTTGATGGATCAGCTGGCACCACCCAGACCACCACAAGAGGACAGCTTCAACTTCCCATGACTTCATCTCCTACCTAACCAGTCAGCAATCTGGCTCTCTGACTTTTCCCCAACCCACCAAATTGCCCATAAAAACTCTGATCCCCAAATGCCTGGGGAAACTGATTTGAGTAATAATAAAACTCCCGTCTCCCGCACAGTTGACTATGCATGAATTACTTTTTCTCTATTGCAGTTCCCCTGTCTTGATAAATTGGCTCTGTCTATGCAGCAGGTAAGGTAAACCCAATGGGCAGCTACTATGCCTTCTTCATTTATTTAGTCTTTTTCCTTATCTGCTTTGTTTGGATCATTGCTATTGTTTTGTCTTCAAGTTTTCTTTTGTGGTAGTTAACCTGTTGTAAATCTCATCCAGTGCACTTTCTTCCAAATATTGTATTTCTTATTCTAGAAGTTCCAGTTGGCTCTTTTTCATGTCTTCCATTTCTTTTATGTTTTCCAGTACTTCCTTGAACACTTGTATCATGTTTTTAAGGGCTGTTTTAGAATCTTTGTCTGCAAATTCCATTTTATCTGTTATTTCTATACCTGTTTCCATAGGTTTTTCTCCTAATTGTATGTAACATTGTTCTGCTTCTTTGTATATGTAATAGATGTTTACTGGATGCCAGATATTTTGATTTTTACATTGTTGGGTATTGGGTTTTGTTAGATTATTTTAAATTGATTTGGACTTTGTTCTAGTCAGACCCCCAGAGAGACAAAATTCATCAGAGATACATATATAGGCAGAAAGATAAGAAGGGATTTATTAGGAGAATTGACTCACTCCATTATGGTGGCTAAGTCCCAAGATAATCCGCCTGCAAGCTGGAGACCCAGGGATCCCTGTAGCATGGCTTGGTCCAAATTCAAAGGCCTTAGAACAAATGAAGCTGATGGTGTAACTCTTAGTGCAATGGCAAAGGCCCAAGAGCCAGTGGGGCAAGCAGAGTTGCCCGCTGGTGTGTACCCTGAAGTCTAAAGAACAGAAAACCTAGAATTTTGATGTCCCAGGGCAAGAGAAGAAAGGTGTCCAGGCTCCAAAAGAGAGAGAACAAGAATTTGTCCTTCCTACACCCTTTTGTTCTATCCAAGCACCCAGCCAATTGAATAGTGCCCACCCATGCTCAGGGTGGATCTTTCCCACCCAGTCCACCAATTCACACACAATCTCCTTCAGAAACAGCCTCACAGACACACCCAGAGCAGCCCAATCATTCTAATCAGAAGCAAAACCACCTGGGTTTTTCTTTCAACAGAAAGAGGATGGGTTCAGTGCCTACTGAAGCTTTGAGAATAATTAGTGAAAAAATTGAGAATAAATGATATTTTACCAGCTCTCTGGGCATCCCTTAATCCAGTCAACTTGACACCCCAAATCGACCATCACAGACTTTGATTCTTTCAAGGCTCACTTTTAAGTTTTGTTGGGGTGACTCCAAAGTAGCTTTTTGCTGGGGGAAGGCACTGAATAGGAGAATAGAGTTAAATCCAAGGACAGAAAGCGAACCAAGAGAAAAAGGTCTCAACCCATGGAAAGGGCACAGAGCAATAAACCAAATCAGAGCAAAGATCGGAGACTAGCAGAGCTGAAGACTTGCATTCCTGGAAAAGCCAGTGTATATTTAAACTGCAGAAAAACTTTGTGTTTATATGTAAAACTGAGCTAGGTTCTGGGATTAGCTCATCATAAACAGGTTTCTCATTTACATTCAGAAGTGAAGAGTAACATGAGACATTCTTTTGGTGCACAGCTAGCATTCTTGGCCTCCACCCACTCACTGGAAGCACTGTGCCTGCCTGCTCCTTGTGTCCACCAAAATTATTGCCACACATTTCCAAAGCGCCCCTTGTGGGAAGCATTACACCCCCACTGAAAGCCACTGGTGTAGGAACAAAGGATTTAAAATATGCCTCTCTTATTTTGCCCTTCATTGTCCCCATTTCCTCATCCTGCTACATCATCAGGGAAATCCAAGGGCCCTTTTCTGTATACATTCTTCCTGGATGATGAGTTCACTCACTCCTGTGGCTGCAGCCACTGCCTTAATGCCCGTTCCGATGTCCACTCCTGCGTCTCCAACCCTGCCTCTCCCTTTGTGCCTATTCAAAGTCTGCTCATCCTCCAAGGCCCAGCTCAGATTCTGCCTACTCCCCTAAGGCTCCTCCAAGGATTTCAGCTGACAGTGACCTGTCCCTCCTCTTGCCCTTGGAGACACTGCCTAAGGCTTAGTTCTTAATTGTACAGAACTCATCAAACTGTGGTCATGATGGGCCTCCAAAAACCTGTGATTAGATTTAGTCATTCCACAATGTATATCTATGTGAAAGCATCATGTCATACACAATACATATGTATAATTTTATCTGCCAACGTTCATATATAAATAAGATGTTTAACAACCAATTGGAATGGATGCCACTCATAGTGAAACTGCCTTTGCAAAGATTATGGCAGTGAGAGAAATCTACCATCACTAACTCCATTTTGCTTCTAACTTCATAAGCTAACTGCCCTGGGTGTAGGTCAAACTAACTATGGGAGGGATTCAGTTTAGTTTAACTTTTAAAGCAAGAATGATAACAGTTCCTTCCTGAAACTAACCCCCTCCTTGTTCAGGACCAAAACTGCCTTTGTGAAACTAACGAAGGGCCACAACATTAGAATCATGATAGGAGCCTGAACTCTGCATAGTTAAGTTATAACCAGCCATTGTTCCCTGGCTTGCTGACTGCTCAGAAGTCAAGTAGCTGGAGGTCACAGGATTTGTGACTTCCCCACTTGCCCCTATAGATAACATCACTATTGTAAAACCTAAGACTGGCCTTTGAAACATTTTCCAGACTTTTGCATTCAGGCAGACCAACGGACACCACCCCGACCTGAACCTGAGACTCGTGCCAAACAGCTGACTCAACAGGGCCTGTGACCCCCCACCCAGAAGCTGACTCAATGTGTGAAGACAATTCCAACACTACTATGATTTCATCCCCCATCCAGTTTGCAGCATCCCTTCCCTAGCCACCTGCCCACCAAATTATCCTTAAAAAACCCTAGCCTCCAAGCTCCTGGGGAGGTGAATTTGAGAACTATCTCCCATCCTGCTTCTGGGCTGCCTTGTGATAATTAAATCTTTTCTCTGCTGCCACACGCCTGCTGTCTCAGTGTATTGGCTTTATCTGTGCAGCAGGCAAGAAGAACCCACTGTACTATGGCAACCATGAAGTGAGGGTTTGAGGGGCCCTGTGGCACCAAGCTTGAATCCTGTAGTCTTTCTGGATTGTGGGGAGGCACAGAGGCTCCCAGGGGAGGAGCTGCACAGCTGGAATGGCAAGGTCACCAGCCAAGCAGAAGGGACATTGGATGAATCAAGACCGACAATAGCTGTAAACCACTAGTTTGCCAACCCTGGCAATATACCAACTTGACATAATTCTGCCAATGACCAAAAATAATTGAAAATGAGGTTAAAGCTTATTAAATCTTTAAAAGAAAAAAAAACCCAGGGAATGACTTGCTAAAATGTAGGGTCCAGGGCAACACCCTCAAAGGATACTATAACTCTGGGTGATTATTTCCATTCCCGAACACCCAAAGCAAAGAAATCTACACTTTAACAAGCTCTCAGAGGGATTCTGATGTGAATTGAAATTTTAAGAGCCATGACATGACTTTGGTACTTTCACGTGTGTCTCAACTGATTTGTCAACTCTTTCAGTGCAAGAATTGCTTTTTAATGCTTGGAAGCTAGCCCCATGCTGAGCGCATAATTAGAGTTTTCAGTTTTTAGTGTCAGGAGCTGGGGATTATTCCAGTTCTGGGGCTGTCTTGGATGTGGGTTTTAGTCTCCTGTATAATCTTCATCAGCCATCTCCACTCTCAGTCTTACATTCAGTGCTGCAGTAAAGTCCTCACAAATGAAGCTTCCAGATAAGACCCTCGACCTCTCTTTCAACAGAAATGCTGCTCCTAATCCCATCCTATATGGTAATTCTGGAGTAGTCACTGCCTGGACATGAAGATTAATAAATCTGATTTCTGTTTTCAAGGGACATCAAGTCTAAGAGATGAGAGGGATAGGTACATAAACAATTACACCATAATCTAAGCATATAAGAAATATAGAAACACTGGCAGAGTCAGGAAACTTAATATCTGGGCTGAGTTTAAAAAAATGAATAGTAATTAATTCAACCAGGCAGCTAAGAGCAAGCCTAGCAAGGGAACTGCATGGGCAAAGGATGGGAGTGTCAGTCAATGTGGTTTATCAGAGAATGAATGGCCAAGGGCAGGAGATGGATGAGAGAGAGCACTGGGAACAAGGCTTCCTCTTGGCCCTGGGTATTCCAGTGGGGAAATGCAGATGCTATGGGTAAATTTGTGAAAATAGACTCTTGAGCCCATCCAAGTGCTTGTCTCTGTTTGCTCAGAAAAAGTTGATTCTTGATGGAAAGGCCACAGCCTCTCTTGCTTTCTCAACCACAGCAGCTTCCTAAAGCCTCCTGTGCTGCAGCCTGGATGTCCTGGCTCTGTCTCCATGTTGATTCTAAGGCAGTAACCTTCAAAGGGTTTTGATAGTCACCTCCCATAAGAAATGCACTTTATGCTGCGATCAACACATACATACACAAAATATAAAATTGAAACACAATTTCCATGAAATAATGTCTCCATTATCACCTGTCATCCATTTTGATGTTTTGTTTTTCTATTCTAATCCACTTAAAAAAGAAAAGAAAGGTTGGGTGGGATCCACTAAGTTGATCTCAAGATCCAGTGAGTCACCACTCACAGCTTGAGAAACCCTATTCTGGGACTCAGATGCTAGTTTGGAGGTGTCAAGAAGCAGCACACTCCAGTGGCTAAGAATATGGACTCTGGGAGCAAACCGCCCAATTCAAGTCCCTGTTCTCCCATTTACTCCGTGTGTGACCTTGCCAAGTTACTTACCCTTTCTAGACCTCAATTTTTTGTCTGCAAAATGGGATGATAAGAGTACCTACCTCCTACAGGTGGTGTGAAGATAAGTGAGATAATATAGATGTAAAAGTCCAGAAAAGTGCAGGACATCTAGTAAGTGCTGCCTAAGTTAGCTGCTGCCATCATCATCATTACCATCATCATCATTATCATCATCAACATCTTCATCTTTGATCCTCCTGTTATCTTATTTTAAAATAAAGCTAAATTATAGTACCACTAGTGAGAAGAAAGAAAAAAAGGCTATACCAAAGGGTTTATTTGCAAAGCTGTAAAAAACTACACAGTGTGCAGAGCAGAGTGGGAAGAGGTCCTGGGATCCAGTTAACACAGGCAGCCCCTGCACTCATGTTTGCAGGGGAAGGGAGGAGGAGAGTTTCTTTTCCAGCCATGGTTCAGTGTCCTGGAGACCAAGACTGCTGGGTCTGGATGCCTCCTTTGCCTTCTACTAGCAAACACTTTATTTCCTTGCTCGCATTTTCTAACCTACCTAGAATCTCAAACCCCCAAAGCATGGAGGACTTCTGCTATGGTGTGAATGTTGCTGTCTCCCCCAATTCACAGGTTGAATCCTAATCCCGACACTACAGAATTAAGAGATAGGGCCTTAAGAGGTGAGATCATGAGGACTCCACCTTCATGAATGGGATTAGTTCCTTAAAGAAAAGGCTCAAGGAAGCCCTTTTGCCCTTCCCTTCTGCCATGGGAGGATGCAGCAAAAAGGCATCATCTTTGAAGCAGATGGCAAGCCCTCACCAGACACTGAATCTGCTGGTGCCTTGATATTGGACTTCCCAGCCTCCAAAACTGTGAGCAATCAATTTCTGTTATCAATTACTTAGTCTAAGTTATTTTGTTATAGCAGTCTGAACAGTTGTGACTAAGACAACTTCCTTCTTGCAATGCATCTTGGGGACCATATTAGGATGTCAGTTCGTTGAAAGGAAGATTGAGTTTCTTTTCTCATCAATTTAGTGCATGCTATCCAATCAAGATTAGCCCACAGAGGGGATTTTAAAAAACAGAAGAGAAAACCTTTCAATTATGCCAAAGGCTGGCATGATTCAACCCACCTCACCCAGGCTCCAGATGCCTGAATGGCAGAATTAAAGAAGCAAAGGGGCATCTGCCATCAGATGGATGAAAGCCAGGTTTCAAGAACTTTTTAACAATTACCCAAAGGACACATTTGGGAAATAAAGAACTGGACACTCGGAGTCAATGTTTCATTGGTCATGATGATCAAAAAATGATGGTTCACACACACACATAGACCTCATCCCACCTGCTGCAGGGCGGAAGCAACACCTCTGGTCCTCACACCCCCTCTGGCTGGGTTCTCTGGTGCGCCCTGCAGCCGCTGCCCCACCCAGGGCTCTGTCCTTCACCCTGAAGTTCTACTGCCCTGGTTTTCATCTCTCCTCAACATGGTGCCTGGAGGCTCAATGTCCAGGTAGAGATGTGAAAATCAGATCTGCGCCGGGCAGGGTTGCAACGTCCTTGAGTTCTTCTCCATCTCCCTTTCCCAAACTCTCTCCTCTCCCCTCTCCCACCCCATCATTGTTCCCCGGAAACAAATAGGATGGCTTCACTGGTCAATTCTTAACATGTACAAACACCAAAAGCAGAGGAAACGCCCCTTGGCCACCCCCCTCCCCCCAAACCCCAGTGCTGGGAGCGCAGCCGGCGGGCGAGGCTGCCTGGAACGTGGAGCTGCTGGAGCTGTCCGGCTGACCTGGAAAGTTCTTTGGCCTCTAGGCTTTACCTGGAGGCCTCTTCCTTCAGCTCCTTGTTTTTCCGTACCTCCTCGGCGTGCTTGTCCTGGAAAGGAAGGGAGGGAAAAGGGCAGGTCACACAAGGCTGCCCTGAGACAAAAAGGGAGGCCAAGGGGCAAGAGAACCAAAAGCAAAGAGTGGCCACCACAGGCAGTGAAGAGCTGTGTCTGCGAAGGCGTCCCGAGAGGGGGAGAAGGTGGCAGGTGAGGCTGGCAGGAGGCAGGGGGTGAGCCTACTGGTGCTGCCCCAGTGAGCTCAGGGTCCTGTGGGTGCCAAACTGTGGAAGGGGCCCACCTTACAGTGACCTGGGACCCCCTAGCCTCTCCCTCCCTCACCTCACAGGCCATTCTGTGGTTTGGATTAGATTGTATGGTTTGACTTAATTTAAGGAGCTGCTGGGGGTAGTTTGTGCCAGAGGAGCAGGCAGAACAGACAGGCCTCACTGCAAGTATCCCCTACAAATCACATGCACCTGCCTACTGCTTCTAGTTATCATCCATCTCCTTTGCGAGAATTGCCTTAACCTTCTTGGTGAAAGATGAGGACTCTTTGATTTTCCTTTGTTATTATTTAAACAAAAATAGAGATGGGATCTTGCTATGTTGCCCAGGCTGTTCTCTAACTCCTGGCCTCAAATGACCCTCCCATCTCTGTCTCCCAAAGTGCTGGGATTATAGATGTGAGCCACTGTGCCCAGGTGTGGACTCTTAAAGTGCAAATCGACAGAAGAATTTTGAAAATGTTGCCCAACTCCAAAAAGTGGACTTTCTTACACCTATCATAAGAGAACCTTCTTTTATTTCACAGGGTAGTGCAGCCAAAAGATGGTATCTGCCTTCCAAGGCCCATCTGCAGGAGGATCTTGGCTGGCTTACTTCTCCAACCAGGCCTCAGTTCTCTGATCTTTAAAGAGAAGGGCATAGACAGGGGGTCTTTCACCCCTCAAGTTCTGTGATGTTTAGTGTTCACCTGCTCACTGTGCAGATTGCTGGGTTCTCTATTAGACGGTGACTTTCCTGTGGGCAGGGACCACATCTTCTCTTCTACTATGGTGCCTTACACACAGCAAGCACTCAACAAATTTTGTCCCTCCCAGAGCCTGGCACTGTCACATCCAGATGACAGAATCATCCTGAAGTAGACCCGCTGAGGCACCCAGGTTTTCAGGATAAACTATAAACTACAAATCTGTCCCTGCAGACACCCTAGAACTTTCTGTGGCCTAGGAGTGAGGAGTGGTGTGCACAGGGCAGGGGTTCCCAAACTTTGGTCCGTATCAGCATGACCTAGGAAGCACCATCCCTAGACAGCCAGGGTTAGTGTTCTGGGGAATGATCCAAGAATCTGTATTTTTGAATTTTATACCAAGCGACGCTTGTACATGGGGTCAGTGACCCACACAAACACTGGCACGGCAGGCATTGTTGAAGGTGTCCCTGGCCTGGTGCACAGGTGGACAGGGCAGAAAACATACACCCAACTCTCACCCAACCTCCTGCCTCCACCAGTAGGTAAAGGGGAGTAGGGGCTGAGGTCCCAAAGGGATGCTGCCCCCTCAAATGTCTGCTCTGACCTCACACCTCTTTGAGTCTACCCAACCTCCACAACCATCACTCTACAATATGGACCTTTCCAGTCTCTCTGCCTCTGAATCTACCGATCTCTCTGCCTCTGAATCTACCTCCGTTCTTGGGTGAGCTCACTGGGCAGAGCCTGAGGTTCTGAACTCCCTTTCCTTGGCCTCCAAAGTCCCTCTTGATGACAAAAGGCTGGCAGGACAATCACAGGCTGGTCTCCCTGAACCACTTGGACTTGGAGCCAAAGAGCTGGGTGCTAGTCCTAGCTCCACTGCTTATTAGTTTCGTGACCCTGGGCAAGTCATTTGACCTTTGTTGACATGTTTTTCTCATCTGCAAAATAAGGATAACACCTGTCCAGCTTGCCTCAGGGACTCGTTGTGAGGACAGTGGTGAGAGGAAATGAAAGTATTTTGCAGAGTCTTTCAAGTGCTATATCCTGGGTCGAGCCTCAGTGATTTGTTTTGGGTCTGACCTCAGGGCCATGACCATCTTAGCCCAACCCCAGGTTTTTGTTAAGAGTTTGCTCCAAGTCATCCCTCCATAACTGGAGAAGCCTGAGGGCTGACCCAGATCACCTCCCTCCCATGTGACGCTTGGTGGAGGCCCTGCCAAGCTTTGCAGGCTGGTGCATCAGAGCACAGGGGCTGCCTCGTGCTGGCCAGCTCCAGGGCCTATGCAACATTCAGACAACTCGTGAAGAAACCAGATCCTTCTAGGACCTGTTGCCAAGGGCCTGAGACTCTAGGTGGATGGGCAGGAAGGAGCGGGGACCACGCTGCTCACCATGGGACGAGGCCACCGATCAGGTCCCGGGAGTCACCGCGCAGCAGGCGGTTCCTGGAAATAAAACACAGAGCTGGAGCTCTCCCAGGAGCTGCAGGAGAAACTGGGGCGGCCTTGAGACTCAGGAAATGAGGCCAGCATGTTCTCAGCAGAACGGGCCGGTATTCTGCTGACACACAGAACCAACCCTGGCCTCATGTTTCTCATATTTAGGTGACACCGTTCCATTTATTGACAAAAGGCAACGTATTGGAAAGACCTGTGACTCACTGGGTCTGTGTCAAGAGGTTTAGAGAGAATCATGTTTCCTGCTCAGTGGGAATCTCAGCTCATCATACCTGTGACTTAGAGCCAAGAGCTCAAGAAAGCATCTTTCCTTCCATCGAATCAGTCCATTCAGGGATGAAGCTAGGAATGCATACCTGCTTGTCTATCTCTACTCCTTTGTATTAGACAGGCTTCTTCTAGAAAATCAGACATATACCCTCCCTAAGGCAATGAAGGATTTTAATTGTGTAACTGTGCAGAATATCCCCCAAGGAAACCCTGAGTCTGGTTCCTGTTTCTTGCCTCTGACTTCCCTGATCATCCCTCAGAACTCTCTAAGGATCCTGCCTAAGAAAAAGATCCTGATTTTTGCCCGAAGCTGCTTCCTCCCTGAGATGATCAGTAGGTCCCCACATACTTGCTGCAGAAGGAAAACAGGGTGTCCCAGGAACCTCCTCTCTAGCCAGGGACCCCTCACCTTCTCTTGCAGCCGTTCCAACATGGCGGCGAGGTGGGCCTCCCTGTTCTCCTTGTTGGATTCCATCTTCTGGGCCAGTTTTTCCTTAGCCATCTTGATGAAGTTGTTGTTTTCCTCAATGGCTTTTTGGATCACCTCTCTCTCATGTTCCCGTTTCTCTGCTAGGTGTTTCAGGAGCTCCGCTTCCTGGTACTGGGGAAGCATAAAGGCAGAAGGAGGCCCTTCACAGTGAGTGTGCCAGGGTTTATTTTCACCATTGTGGCTGAAAAGCTGCACACTCAGAACACTCACCTCCCTGGGCCTGGTCCCCAGCCCATTAGCAGGAAGCAAGGACACTTCCTAAATTCTCCCCACCACTTTCAGAGCCTTCCACATTCTTTGATTTTTTTCCCCAGCCTTTTCCTAAATACCTTCATGGCCCTTTTGTTCATTGCCATCATTCATTCATTCATTCATTCATTCACAAACACTAAATGATCTTATACTATGTGCCAGTCACTGGTCTAACAGCTTGGGGTAAAAAAAAGTCTCACAGAGATAGGACATATATAAATCACTAAAATCCAGACTAGTGTAGGCATATGCCCTAAGGTATAGACAGGATGCACTGAAGGAATTCACGATAGGGGATTATTTTCTTTTCGAACGATGAAGAAAAGTCACACGTAGAAGATGGCATCAGAATCAAGCCATGAGAATCCATAGAAGGCATCCCGGGCCTCGAGATGCACTACACCATGATCTTCTCTCCCTCCTTCAAGGAAGAAGCTCTTTCCTTAATTCCCCAGGCCTTCCCTAAATCCTTAGTATTTGTCAGTCTTATTTTTGCCACCGTGCATATAGGGCCACCTCTTGGAGGAACGTAGTGCAATGTCCTATCCCCCTAACCAAACTGTGAGCTGCAAGAGGCCAAGGGTGTTTAGTTCTTTGTTTCCCTCAATGGTGTCTCACTCTCCACCGCACACTCGGGAGATGTTCCCCAAATATTGCAGATTGGTGATGAGCTTACCCCCAGCTCAGGTCCACCACCTGTCTTCTCCACCTCCCTCCCCTTTATGCTGACAGGGAGGAAAGAAGGAAAGGGCAGCATTTACCTTCCTTCGCTCCTCAGCCGCTTCTAGTTTCTTCTGGATCTCTTCCAGGGATGGGTCTCGCCGCCTGGGCAGGGAGGCGTTGAACTCGGGCACGCCATCAAAGGAGGGTGGCTTCAGGATGACTTCAAAGGACTGGCCCGAGGTGCATTTGTTCAGCTCAATGACTTCCATGTCGGAAATGACGCACCAATTCAGGTCCACCGTGTCTGCTACAGAGGGCAGAGAAGGGGCTGCTCACGTCCTGAAGAATGCACAGACACCCAGCAAGCACGCGGCGCATGCACACGGGAGTAGGAGAGCTGGGGCCCCAAGCAAGCTGGAGACTGGGGTCTGGCTCAGTCCTGCACCCTAGTACCTAAGGGCAATGGCCTCTGACGGGGCTGAAGGAGTTTGTAGCAACCCTGAGGCTTCAGCCCGCAAGAGTAGGGGGCCCCAGGCAATGTGATTTCCTACGACACTGGCTGCTTTCGCCTTTGCTTCCCCCACCAGCCTCCTCTGACTGCTGAGCTGCTCAATTTGTCGTCTGTGGTGACACGCAGGGGTGCGTTTCAGCCCCCGCCCACCCCCGGCCACTGCCCATCTGACGCTCGGCCTGCGGAATCCCTCCGCTGCCTCCCTCCTACCCTGCGCTCTTCTTTCTCTCCAGTCAGCACTGTCTTTCCGCTGGCTTTCATCCTTCCTCCTACACTGTCTCCCACACCAGCCTAGACAGAAAAAACCACCTCAGGTCATCCGAGCATGCCTGTTCCTTGGTGCCAGACCAAACCAAACCCATCCCTGCTTCTAACCAGGACATTAGGAGGTGACCTGGTCCCCGAGCACCCCTGGTGAGGACGTGGCCACCCAGTGCTCCCTGCTGGTGTCTTGGGGCTGTCCCGGCTACAGGCCCCACACAGCATGGCTGCTACAGAACCTCCTCTTCCCACCTCTAGACTCTCCCAGAGCATTCTCTACCCTTCCCAGAGGAGACCTGTTGACCTGGAAACTGACTCACATCGTCTCATCTTCTCTTCTGGTCTAGATGTTCCCCACAGGCAGAATCTCTGTCTGGCTCACCTTTGCATACCCCCCAGTCTCGATTTGCTGGATGCATGCACAGAGGTGACAAGATCGAGTGCACTCTGGGGGCGCCTGATGCAGACCTTCATGGCCTCGCCCTAGTGCTCAGGCTGGACCACTGCAGCTCAGACCCTCAGGCTCACCCGCTGTGATTTCATCGGCACTGGGAAGGAAACTGTCTCGGGAGGAGAGATTCACTGAACTGGGGTCGGGGTGCAGGACCCATGAGGACAGGACACAGGGATCCCCCTGCCCCTCACTTTCCTGGCTGAGCCTTCACTGACCTTCATATTTGTAGGACGACTTATTCAGGGGATCCGCCAGGAAGCAGGAGCAGAACAAGGACACCAGCGGGAGCTCCTTCATCTTCTCTTTGTAGGCTGCGGAAACACCCAGTCAGGTGAGGATGGTGCCTCTTTTAGCCTCAGAAGCCAGTGTGCCCGCGGGTCTGGGGCTCTGAGCAGCCCAGGGTTCCACAAAGGCACTCAAACCACTCAGACACACTCCAAGGCTGGGGATCCAGGCCTTTTGCCCTGAGCCCTACTGTTCAGGATCCCTGTGTGGGATTCGAATCCACTCCTGTCTCCTATGGAAACCTAAGCCTTCCAGAGCATCAGATCCTTCTCCACAGTATGTCTCCTCCCCTTGCAGACCAGAAAGCAAAATGCCCTCATGGAAAGGTCCCAAGCACCAGTGCCTCAGCTCTCCATCCCCCAACATCTGCCCCAGGACATTCCGATTCTTTTTCTCCAGGACACAGGAGACCCACACTCCATTCTACTCCAAATACCTGGCAGCGCTGGCCTGCAGGGTTAAGGAGCTGGATAGGAGGGGACCGTCCTCACCACCATTCCTCTTGTCTGCCCCTCATAAGGTCAGGCTATGAGCCTTCTCTGACCTTTCCAACACAGTGCACAGAGCCTGGGGGTCACTGGTGTCCCCAAAAGCTGGAGCATATCCCCGCCACCCTCTAGTCTATCTGTGTTTGGGATGTCAGGGGCCAGAGCTGCCCTGGCTCCTGAAAGTCCCTCTCCTTACCGCCTTGGGGCCCGTGTGTCTGGCTGCTCAGGCTGCAGCCCTTAGCTGACCCCTAGCACAGCGCAGGTGTTCCCCCATCCTCATTCGCTTGTACAATTTTTTGTTGAGATGAGAGTCTCAATATGTTGCCCAGGCTGGACTCAAACTCCTGGGCTCAAGCGATCCTGATATTGGGGACTACAGGCATATGCCACTACACCTAGCTTCCTTTTACAGATTTGAAAATACGTGTAAATGCAAAAATAATATATAGGCATCATAAAAACTTTAAAAAAAAACACACATATACAGATGAGCAAAGGAAGAAAATCTCAGCTGTGACACACCCCCCACCACTTGCTCAACTTGTCGCCTGTGGTGACAGGCAGTGGTGTGCCTCCCATCACTACCTGCACCCCCGCCACACACCCCGTGTGCCTCCTGCCAGCTGTGTGCTTCCCTGCTTCTGTGAGTCCATGTTGGGTGAGGACGGGGGGAATGGCCTATGCCCCATCACACATGGTTTTTGTACCTACCAGCAAGGGTCATGTTTCTGGGATCTGGTGGCTGAATCTAGCTGAAAGTTACAGAGTGGGTCTGTTACCAGCTCGGGACGCTGTCACCAACCTGAGAAAAGGGGAGGACAGGATTTTACCATCAATGGATTAGACAGGTTATTCTCATAAGAAAGGTCTTTATACACTGGGGAGGGAATCTCAGGGGTACCTCATTTGCTCTTCCTCCAGGCCCTCTCCCCACCAACTCTCCCTGGGGGTCCCCCACCCCGATCTCCCTCCCACATGACGCTAAACAAGCTCAGATTCCATGCACTAATGATACTTCATAATTGGCTTTCCAGTCTCAATCCCCACAGCACATGCAAGCATGGGTTTCCCAAAAACGTATGGATCAAGGGGTGCTCATCTGTCTCCCTCCATAGCTCAAGAACCTGGCCCAATTCAAGGGTTAGGGTGACAGGCAAATCCTCCTGCAGAATCAGCTGGGAGGCATTCATAAAATAACTGTGTGTCCTGAACTTCTCCCCGCACACGCCCCAGAAGTCTTTGGGCCAATTCTGATATGGGATGAGAGGGAATTGGACATAGGATGTTAACAGGCCTCTTCAGATAGCTCTCACCTTCCCTTTCCCAAGACGACTGACCTAAGCTGTGTTTGACCCTATTTAAGACAACCCGGGACACAGGAAAGAAAAACATTAAGGAATCATGTCGTCATCACAGGGCCAGCCAGCGCACCACCAGAAATCAGCATGAGGAATTGCTGTGGGACACAGAGATAGGGCTCCACACCCCCAGCATGAGCCAGGGAGCCTGGAAGGAGTCCCTGGTGTCGGTAGCACCTGAGCGGTGCCTTGAAGGATGAGTTAGAATCAGACAGGAGCTGGCAGGAGGGCATTCTGCAAGGGAACATCACAGCCAAGGGTCAGGGTGAGAACGCCGCTCAGTGTCCACGGGATCAGGTCAAGCTGGTTGACGCTAGATCAGAAAATGAGAAGAGGAGGGGGCGGGGCAGGAGACAAAACAGGAGAGTCAGGGAAGGAGCAGATCTGGGAGGATCAGAGGGGTGGAGGTGATGGGAGCCCATGAAGGCTACTACCAAGAGAGTGAGGAGCGGCCAGCAGTGAGTGGCCATTCTCAGGACCATTTGATCCTCGGTCACCCTCTGTGGTCACTGTGCCAGGGGAGGGTGGCGAGAGCCAGCAGGCTCACTGCCTGCATCCTCGCCAGCCAAAGAGACTGAGACCCACTTCAAGCCCCTTGCCTTTCTGTGCTGGCTGGGGACTGGCAGGAGGAGGCAATGGGGCAGTGAACTCAGCTCTGGCTTTAGGGCTAGACCAGTGTGGGGTCAAATACAAGCATCACCTCTCTTACCAGCTCTCACTAGTCTCTTTCTCCATCTTAATCCTGCACAGAGCTGTACAAATTAAATGAGAAAAACCCATGCGTAGCATCCAGCAGACAGGAAGCGCTGAATAAATGTTAGTCTCTTTGCCCTGTCTTTTGCATCAGGACAGCTATCAGGTGCCACATGCCTGCTTCAGAGCCATTACCTCTGGCCCCGCAAGTAAGGACTGTTGTTTCCATGTGCGGATGGGGAAACTGAGGTTCAGAGGGTTTATGTGCCTGCTCAGGGCGATGCAGCTAGCAAGTTAGAGTGCCCATTTGAACCGAGGTCCAGCTGGACTTAAAGTGCTTTGTTCTCCTTGTTCTTGTTGTTGTGCTTTGGAGCCAGAGGCCCCTGTCATTGCAGCACAATGGGTCTTCTCTCTGCAGAACTAAGCTGGTCCTGACGGCACCAGTGAGTCCCTGAACAGAGAGGCAGGCCTGGTGCCTGCATGCGACTTCCCTGATCATGACACCCCATCCCAGTCTCTGCTCATGGCCAGGCTGACTGACAAGTCACTGGCAGAGTGAGTAAGCCCTTGCCAGAGAGGCAGTGGCCTTGGACTTCTACCCGGGGAAAGGATCAGAAGTGGAAGCCCGAATAGGTGGAGGGGAGGCAGAGAGGGATGCCTGAGAAAGAAGGCAGACGGAGTAGGAGCAGGCAGTTGGAGTCATGGAATGTGCCCCCAGCCTGAGCTAGAAATGATGATAGGACCCTGTGCTCAGGGGGCACTCGATACCCACCACATTATCCTAGTCTAACTTTGCATGAAGCTGGCTTAGACTGACAAGACAGGCATCATCAGCTTTGCTTTCAGATGAAGAACCTGGGGTTCAGAGAAGTTAAGACGCTTGCCTGAGGTCACACAGCTCTAAGGGTGCAGAGCTGGGTCTAGTCTCCAGGTCTCTCGACTTGTAACCTCTTCCATTGTAACCAGCGAAAGAACTACATACTCACTAATGCTTCCTCTATGGTCCTGAGGACTCACAGAAAGCCAGCCTGGCCTGGGGATATGAGTTAACTTTAAAATATGTGGTAAGCGCTTTCTACATGGAAGGAAATGGGCTAGGAGTTTTAGGAATGCAGAGAAGGTCAGAAAGCCAGAAGAGGAAAACCAGGGCAGGAAACGAGATGTTGTAGAGGGGGGCAGGGGTGTGCCTGGTCACGGTCAAAGGGTTTGCAATGGAGACCTCTCAGTGTTAAAAATGTGTGCTTACCGAGCAGCTGCTATGTGACAAACTCACTTTAATTTTCATAATAGCCTCGTAAGGTAGGAATTACTATCCCCATTTTATAGAGAATGAAATCGAGGCTCAGGGAAGCTAAGTGCCTTTTCAAGGCCATTCAATACAGTAGGTTAAATAATGTCCCCTACATGCATACATCCTCATCCTAACCCCTACAACCTATGAATGTGAGCTTATTCGGAAAAAAGGGCTTAATGAAGGATCTCAAGAAGAGATCATTCCTGCTTGCCTGAGAAAGCCTTAAACCCAATGGCAAGTGTCCTCATAAGACAGACTGAGAGAAAAGGCCATGTGCAGACGGAGGCAGAGATGGGAGTAAGGCAGCCACAAGCCAAGGAATCTTTGGGGCCGCCAGAACCTGCAAGAGACAAGGACAGATCCTCCCCTGGAGTCTTCAGCAGAGTTCAGTCCATTGACATCTCAGCTTTGAACTTCCCCTCCCGGTTAGTGTAATGTGATGCAGTAGCCCCGGGGAAACTAATGTCCTCAGGAAGTGACAAAGCCAGCGCTCAAACCCATGGTTTTTTTCACCTCAGGTACCAGCATTCATACATGGGCTGATTTGTTCCTGAAGATGATCTATTGGCCGAGCATGGTGCCTCGTGCTGTAATCCCAGCACTTTGGGAGGCTGAGGTGGGCGGATCACTTTGAGGTCAGCAGTTTGAGACCAGCCTGGCCAATGGTGAAACCCCATCTCTACTAAAAATACAAAAATTAGCCAGGCGTGGTGGTACATGCCTGTAATCTCAGCTACTAGGGAAGCTGAGGCAGGAGAATCACTTGAGCCTGGCAGGCGAAGGTTGCAGTGAGCCGAGATCGCGCTACTGAACTCCGGCCTGGGTGAGAGGGCGAGACTTTGTCTCAAAAAAAAAAAAAAAAAGATGATCTATTTACTTGTGCCTGTGGGTCCATGGGGCCCTTATAAATCCTCATGCCAACAGTCACATCATTTCTTTTGCACTCAAGACCCAAAAGATTTGCCCAGGGAACATTCTGAGAAAGGACACAGAAGATAAAAAGGTGGGAAGCAGAGGGCACAGCGATGGAAGGAGTCTGCCACTGGGTGGCGCCAGCCATGGCAGGAAACCCAACTTTATCCCTAATAACCTGTGGCATCTGCGCCCAGTGGTGCCGGTCACATGTGCCTCCCCAGCACCTGGCCTGGTTGTGTGATGCTAGGTTGTCTTGTGGGGTTTGTTAAATGGCCGTGGTCATGTTATGCCACAGCAAAATACAGCCTGTAATGGAGCGAGGGCCACCAAATGTCTCCTGGAACTGTCAAAGAAGGACAGTAAAGGTGTTATGCTCAAGGTCAGAGCCCACAGAGTGCCAGGGATTCAGGTGGCATGATGAAGATGAAGAGACAATAGAGGCCATAGGAAGCATGAGGCAAGGAATGCAAATCCTCAATGGGAGATTCTATCCGAGTCAGCCAGCAGAGCAATGTAAGGCAAAACTCAGTGCAGAAGCAAACCTCCATCCCCATCCCTCAGAGGCTCCTTACGTGTTTTCTGTTAGGTGAAAGCCAATCCTAGCCCTTCGATTGCCCCTAAGGAAGACCAGGAAATTCATTGCACCCAGCAGCAACAAAGATCAAAGGAGCCCCAGACAGAAGGTCAATGTGGCAGTCATTCAGCCAATATCCAGAACCAGAGCTAGAGCTCAGGATGGCAGGCCCTCCAGCTCCTGCCTGGTGGTCACTGTCAAGCACTTCTGATGGACACAAACTGGTTGGTCAAGAGCCAAGGCCTCCCTGGGCAGCTGAGCCCCTGTGCTGGCAGGGATTGATCCAGTAGAGCAGGTAGAGACAGGACCCAATTTATTTATTTATTTATTTATTTATTTATTTATTTAGTATATAATCCTGTGCCAAGCCCTCTGCTAGATCTTCAGATGGCAAAGGTTTGAGTGTGGCCTCATCCCAGACTGTGATGAGGTTACTATGCAATTGAGGTTCTGCAGTGCCTATCACCTTGCAATGACTTTGAACCTGACTATGTGCTGGGGATGTGGACTGGGTTTACTCAGGAACACAGGAGGCCCACTGGGCTGCATGCAGGGTGCAGTGGGACAGAATGCTAGAATAGGAACTGGAAGATTGCAGAGACCTCCGGACCAGTGAAGGACTTTGTGCTTTATCTCCCACCCAGTTGGAAGCCACCGACATATTTTGAATGAGGGGAGAAGACAGCAGTGATGCTGATAATAATAGCAATAATAACAACTACCATTCTTGGGCAGGAAAAGCACAGATGTTATCTCATTTTTCTATTAGGTTCTTTGAGAATGAGGACATTGAATCTCAGCAGTTAAATAAATTATACCATCGTCACACAGGTAGGTAGCGGCAGAGCTGGGATTTGAGTCCTCATGTGTTTCATTGGAAAGCCTCTCTGTCTTTAGGTTCTGCTGAGAGTGTAAAAAGATTCATCTGGCAGCATTCGTTTGGGGAAAAATTAGGAGGGATGGGCTGGAAGCCAAATAGCAGTCTGGGTACAAAGTGTGGGTTGGACCTGCTGGATTGAGTTCCACTCTGGAGTTTTCACATCTCACCCAGCACTATTTTTCCATTTACAAACTGATCCATACATTTCTCCCAGCACCAGCATCTAAGAGTCTGTACAGAAAAGCAAGGAACCAGAGCTTTTTGTTGATGGCTTGAACCATTAGCATAATTGTTAAAAAAATAAATCAGTGAGTGATAACCCCCCCAAGCACAGAGCCAGCCATAAGGAAACACGGAATGAGTAAGTTTTGATTGGAGGCAGACGTGGCTGAGAGTGAAGTTGTAGGCTGTTGACTGAGGAGAGATCTCATGGTGTGACAGTGGGGAGAAAAAGGTGGTTAAAGTGAAGAGATCAGAGCTCTCGATTTCACCCAGAACATTTGAATGTCGGAGATGGAGAGAACAGGCAATCACAAGCCCATGGTTCTCAACTCAGTGCAGTCTCACTCCCGGGAACTACACGGGACTTTTCAATGGTCATGAGACTGAGGATGCATTTAGTGGGCAGGGGCTGGGGAGTCTAAATGTCTTGCATTGTACACATCAGTTCCACACAATAAACAACTGTCCCTTCCAAATTCCAATAGCCTCATTCCTGGGGACCAAAGATTCTGAGGTCACGCAGAGAACTCCTGGCAGAGATGGGATGGATTCCAGTGTCAATGCCCTTCTCCTTTATACTTGTTCCTTCTCTGCCCCTAAACACCATCCTGGATGAGAGGGGACAGCCCACATGGTCACCAGAGCCGCTCTGAATGAGAAGATGGATACACAGAAGGGAGACCCCAGCAGGACACTTTCATGCAACCCACACTTCCAGGCTTTCCATAATTCAGCTGATGTCCAGGGGGCAAACAGAAAAGCACCAAGTTCTCAGATGACATGTGTCCACCTACTGGGTGTATGCCTGACCTCTTAGTGCCTCTGACTGACCATACAACACAGTGAACAAGCATTTTATTGGTCACTGTAAGAAATGCCCCAAGAATGCTTGCAGGATGTGTCAAATTCCATCTGGACTATTTTTGAGGGATAAGCAGATAATGCATGTCCCAGTGGCTTGAATAGAGTTGTACCTGGCAAGGCTTTCAGAAGACAAATCTAGAAACTCTGGCCAAGAATCAGGATGAATACCTCATGGCTGTGGGGGCAATGAATTCTGACTAAGGTCCTCTAACCACAAGCAGTACAGGAAGGTGGTTCTTTAAATCTGTGCCCTATTGCCAATCTTCTTCAAAATCTAGTTGAGGTTATATATTTACCCAAAATTAGCTGCATAAGCTATCTAAATGCCACATTTATTTGCTTTGGGATGAATCATGTCAGCTCAGAACAGTGGCCCTGGTTATTTCATGCTGATCAAAAGGCTCTGATTGGCAGCCATGTGTCTTCTTCTGGTTTAAAATCAAAAGGAGATAAATTATTTTTTCATGAATGTGGTTTTCATTCTTTCTACAGTATTTATTGAGTATTTAATTATGTGCCAAGCCCTCTGCTAGATCCTAAAATAACCGCGGGAGTTTTTGTTGGTGGAAAAGTAAAACAGGTCCCTGGATGGGTATCTAGAGCCATTGGAGCCTTTGGAGGCTCTGCAGATGCTCTGCAGGCCTCAGCATGGTCTTCTGCGATAATGTGGGCCATGCCATAAAGGGAGGAGTGGGAATTAGAGAGCAGACCAAGAAGGAACCAGTGAGACCTACGGAGGGAAACTGGGCAAAACAGAACAGTGTGTGATTCACCGGGTCTGGGGAAACTGGCATTGTTTAATCACCTCTTAGGCTCTTGCTTCCAACAGCATCAAGAGGAAGAGATGATGGGGACCTGGACAAGGGCAACTCCCAGAGGGTGCCCAACAGGCATAGGCTTCTAGGAAATAAGCACCTATGACAAAAGCAGAACTCTGAAGGCCTGAATCCGAGGAGTCCTTCTTAGCACTAACAGCTATGTTGAGAGGCAAGTCAGAGAAGGAAAATTAAACTGGAAAAGTGACAGCCCCAAACAATCCACAATGATGGGATTTTCTGGGCAATTTTTATTTCCAATTTAATATATGCAGAAGCGGCCGGGTGCGATGGCTCATGCCTGTAATCCCAAAACTGTGGGAGGCCGAGGCAGGCAAATCACGAGGTCAGGAGTTCGAGACCAGCCTGGCCAACATGGTGAAACCCCGTCTCTACTAAAAATACAAAAATTAGCCCAGCATGGTGGTGCATGCCTGTAGTCCCAGTCCCAGCTACTCGGGAGGCTATGGCAGGAGAATCACTTGAACACAGGAGGCGCAGGTTGCAGTGACCTGAGATCATGTCACTGCACTTCAGTCTGGGTGACAGAGTGAGACTTCATCTCAAAAAATAAATATATATATACACATATATTTATATATATATATGCAGAAGAATCAGCATCACAGAAGTCAAGTTCAGGGGCATGGACTTCCATTCTGGGCTGCTGGAGAGTGTGCGAGGCATGTAACCCAGGAATTCTGTGAGGTCCTGGGTTAAAAGCACATGAAGACATCAATATATAGGGCAAGCCCTTTTAATCTTACTCCCAATAACAACAATGTGATTGAATATTGCTTTATGATTACATCTATAGGCATATGTGCATCTTATAAATAATGCTTTAATTACAAACATATTCACATTATATTTTAGAAATTCTATGTAACAGAAAAACAGAAAATAAATCCTTGTAGTCTTGCTACTTTATGCTATTGGCATTTTCGTCTAGGTTTTTTTCCCTCTGTCTACTATTTTTACATAAGCCAGGAACCAGGGATTTTACAAAAGCAAGGGAATCTACATTTTAAAAAAATTTTTTTAAAGGTAGAAATGGGGTCTCACTGTGTTGCCCAGGTTAGCCTCAAGCTCCTGTGCTTAAGTGATCCTCTGGCCTCAGTCTCCCAAAGTGCTAGAATGACAGGCATGAGCCACCGTGCCTGGCCAGGGCATACATATTTTATCATTTTATTCCCCACACCAAATCCTATACACACTTAATAGATCATCAGTTTAGGTAAGTGACTTGATTTGCCCAAAGTCATACAAGTAGAAAGTGGTAAACATGGTATTTGAATTGAAATCTTCTTATATCAAAGCCCATGCAATTTCTGATAAAGCTCCATGCTATGTCCTCATAACCAAGGCCACCCTAGATGTAGGTGCAATGGATGATTGCTGATGGCATGTGATTGAAGGGCAGGCAAATACCCCATATCAGCCTCCCTTCTATGGGTGCATTCCATGCTTAAAATTCTCACCATTATATCTATCCTTTGGCTCAGGCATTGCCTCAGAGAGTCCCTGTTAAAATGCACACACCTGACCTATCAAGTGTACTAAATTAACTCATTTTCATATCAGCAGAGGACAACCAATGGACCTTGTAGAAATTCCCAGAGGTCAAGCTCTCTGCCCATTCTGCAGTCCCAGAGTTAGTAGCGGCCATGGAGCTCTCTACAGTTTTCATTCCTACCTCTTTTCAGAGGAGGAGACAGGGAGCCCAAGTGCCTTACCTGAGATTTCAGAGAGAACAGAGCCAAGCTTCTGGCCCACATTCAACTACGCTGAAAGAAATTCCTTATCTTTTGCAATATTGCTCTTGTTTTCTTTATTCTTTCATTCTCCAATGCTTTGTAAATTTTACATATTACTTTTAATTTTAGCTTTATGTTAAAATATTTTATGTCTATATTTCACTACATTAAGAATATTAAGAATAAAAGAGTATCTAATGATTTTATTTGTGTGAGATGAGAGGTTTAGCAACAAACCTCTCTGTACAAACCTGGTTTTGTCAGAATGATCTGGATTTTCAGTTCTGGATTATCATTATTGAGTTCTTTCTTACATTATTCATCCAACAAATATTTATTGAGGATCTACTATGTGCATTATGCAAAGCACTAGGGATCCAGTGATGATCTTACAAACACATCCCCTAGCCTCAAGATGTTTGACATTTGCATTTAGCTTTATAAATATGCCAATTATAACTAGACAATGGCTCTAAATTCTGGTGTTTTCTTTGCTTATGACCATCATTGATATCATGTGATTTTTTTTGTATATGATTTCTTTAATTTGATAATTTTTTTGATTAGCTAGAGTACTTCTTGGAGTAATTGTTTTTCAGAAAGGAATTTTTTTTTTTTTTTTTTTTTTTTTTTTTGTTAAGATGGAGTCTTGCTCTGTCACCCAGGGTGGAGTTCAGTGGTGCAACCTTGGCTCACTGCAACCTCCGTCTCCTGGGTTCAAGCGATTCTCCTGCCTCAGCCTCCCGAGGAGCTGGAATTACATGCGTGCACCACCATGCCCAGCTAATTTTTGCATTTGCAGTAGAGATGAAATTTCACCATATTGGCCAGGCTGGTCTTGAATTCCTGACCTCAAGTGATTTGCCCACCTCAGCCATGTGGGCATCGTGTGAGCCATCATGCCCAGCCCATGGTATGTTTCTTAAGTCCTTATGCATCTGGTTTGATGGCAGATGCAGATGCTAGACAACCCTCTCCAGGATCAATAGTTGAATTGTGTTTGTGTTGTGGGCAGACAGAGCCTGCCTGAAAGGTGCTACTCCCTATCCAACTCTTTCCGCAGGCTCAGTGTGAATTTTTCTCCCTCTAGTCTGGCTGTCTAGGCACAGACTCCCACATGGTCCACTGACACTCTGCTCATCCTCCCCCTCTAGGTCTTTCATCCTAGATCCACGCTCAGCTCCTTTCTCTGGATTCATATTCTCCAGTTTGTTATCCAAACTCCTGAGTTGCCTAAAGCCCATCATGAATCAGGTCAACCAGCCCCAGGTTCCCAGCTTTTCTGATCTGTTCTGTTCTCCTGCCTCCTACCACCTGCCTCTGACAGCAGGATCCTAGGGGAGTGGACATGCAGCTCTCAGTTTTAACTGATGGAAAGGCCAGCAAGCTTTGGGCTTCGGTGGGGAGGGATAGGTATGCCTATGTGTGTGTAGGGGATGGAGTGGGAGCACTCATGTGTGTGTAGGGGGTGGGGTGGGAGTGCTCAGATATGGGGGTTCATGTGTGTGTAGGGGATGGAGTGGGAGCACGCACATGTGTGTGTAGGGGATGGAGTGGGAGCACTCACATGTGTGTGTAGGGGATGGAGTGGGAGCACGCACATGTGTGTGTAGGGGATGGAGTGGGAGCACGCACATGTGTGTGTAGGGGATGGAGTGGGAGCACGCGCATGTGTGTGTAGGGGATGGAGTGGGAGCACTCACATGTGTATGAAGGGGGTGGGGTGGGAGCACTCATATGTGTGTGTAGGGGATGGAGTGGGAGTGTTCAGATGTGGGGGTTCATGTGTGTGCATGCATATGTAGGTGGGAAGGGCGCAGGTGTGCATGTATTCATTTGTCTTCCTAGAGGGACTAGAGATGTAAAACTCTGAAAAAAAACAACAATTTTTAAATGGCAGGGAAGAATTTTTGGTATCCATCCCTCTCTAAAGAAAAACAGAAAAAGCAACCTTTCCCAGGCTGTCACATCTCTAAATATAGCAAATGCTAATTTAATAAGCAAATTGAATTATACATGATGCATGTTTATTTCTCAAGCTTAAAAAAAATGGATTTGTTCCCCAAGTGGCATTACAAAAATTACACTTTACATGTTGTACAATTCCCCAAAATGTCTATCCCTCCTCCCACAAAAGCAGTTTCATTTCTCCCCATCCGTGTCAACAAAATCTCCGGGAACTCTATGTTTCCAGATGAGAATCTCCAGGTAAGTATGAAATAATATAAAGATATCAGAGGGGGCAGGGGAGACAATCTGAAGTGTTCTTGAAAAATTAAGCCTTTCTTTGATTATTATCTTGATACTTAAATATCCTATTATTTAAAAGCAAGAACACAAAATATCTGAATTTTTCCAATCCTTCTATACAGTTGGTTTAATATAGACACAATTCTCCTCCTTTCTTTATCTCTCTCTTACCTTCCTAATTTATTTGCCCCATGTTCCTTTTTCCTGCTCAAGTACCCTATTTTCTGAACCTCAGTTTGTCAATCTTTGTTGCTGTATTTTAAAAGTTATCAATCAGCCCACATCCCCCTACAGGAAAAAATGTAGTTAAAATGGCCTAGTCCAGTAAAACAAGATAGCCACTTGGACTTTGGGTTTCCTTTATTGAACCAAAGTGAAATCTAGCTATTAAGCAGCCATCCAAGCAAAAACGCAGGGTACTTCTACCATCCCTCCACCTCTAGTCGACAACCTGGCCACTACGGATAATATTAGACCAAACTTCTCCATCTTTGATAGGTCCTTTAGAATGAAGTAACTCACTAAAGAAGGACAGCTTCCCATAAAAAAAAAATTTAGATTTAATTGCAACTTAAAGGCACTTATTTTTTACCTGGGAATAGGGACACACAGTGTACAACATGGATGAGGCTTGAGGACATTACACTCAGCAAAATAAGCCAATCACAAAAAGACAAGTACTGTATGATTCCACTTATCTGAGGTACCTAGAGGAGTTAAATTTATAGAGAAAGAATATAGGATGGGGTTTTCCAGGGGCTGGGGCACAGGAGAATGGGAAGTTAGTGTTTAATGGGTATGGAGTTTCAGTTTTGCAAGACGAAAAGAGTTCTGAAGATTGGATACACAACAATGTAAATCTTAATACTACTGATTTGTACACTTAAAAATAGAATGGCATATTTTATGTTATGTGTATTTACCACAGTTAAAAATTTAAAAAAAAGGTTGACTATCTATTGGGAGTTTTTCATAGGCTTGTAGTCTTAGGGTTAGGAGAGGTAATTAGAGGTCACTTAGCCTAATGTTTCTCAAACTTTTTTGACTGAAACTCACAAAAGGTGCTACATTTTATATTATGATCCAGTATGTATTTGTCATTATATGGACATATACACACATATGTGATTACGGATACAGACATATATGTACATTTGTACACACAAATATACACATAACTGATATGTAACTAAAGACAGCATAGGAAGCATTAATTATCCCATTAAATGAGATGTGCTCTAATTATTTTCTACTGTTATTTCATTTTATTAAAACAAAATACCATTTACAATCCATAAATTGATTTCACAATGTACTAACGGGTCTCAGCCTTCAGTTAAAACACTAACCTAGACCAATCCCTAACATAATGCAAAAATCTCCTCCAAAGCCTCCCTGCTGGGTGGCCATCCAACTTCTGCTTGAATGCCTTCAGTGATAGGGAACTCACTCCCTACAGGGCAGCATGCTCTATGGTAGACCCATCTAGCACTTACAGATCCTGCTCACTCCAAAGCTGTTCCAGGAGTGGCCTGGGTGGAGCTAAGAATGCCAGGAGGGCTGGGACCAGCTGACAGGTGCTCAGTGGTTTCCAAGAGGGGTGAAAGTACAGCTCCTAGCAGCAAAGCGGAGGGTTGGGGTGAGCCAGAGACTAGGGCAGCATTGCTGGGAGACTCTGGCTTCCTTCTGTGGAGCTGCTGATCAGACCTTTTCCCCTCTGCCTTCTCACTGCTCCAGCACTGTGATTATTTCCTCATCTGAAGGATGATCTCATTCCCCTAGCACCCGCCTGTGGGAGAGGTTTCCTCCCCCTGGGAGGCGGGGGCTCAGCCTCAGGTTGAGACAGATTCCCTCATCTTCCCTCTCAACCTCCCACCCATCCCTCGAGCCTCAGCAGGCCACCTCTGGCCATCCCACCTTGTATTCTTTTGGTCTTGAGACAAGGGTATCCCTTTCCAGGGTATTCAGACAAGGGTGCCTGAACATTCCTGACCTCTCCCTCCTACCCCCATACAAACACACACACACACACACACACACACACACACACACAGTGTTCTAGAGACCTGCTCATGTTCAGGACAACAAGACTCCACCACACCTGATTGTGTCTTCCTGGGAGAAATAAAACAAAGACAGCACCGCCACGTGGGGACAGCTGGCTGCTGGACATCAAAACCCTGAGTCCCAGGATGAGAAATGAATGATGCCTAAACTCCTGGCGAGCGTGGTGGGCTGAATAAGGAGGGGGGCTGGCCAGGGCCCCAGTCAACGACCAGGGCGTGGCAGTTCTGGGTGTCTGCAGTTTTCAGCTTTGGAGCCAGCCACCTCTGGCCAGGTAGGATTAGGCTGACCTCAGGGTGGGGCGGGGCCAAGAGGAGGTGATGATCTCATTGCATCCTTAGAACCAAGAGAAAAAAGTAACCCGTGCATAGAGCCGAAGGAAAAGATGGGTGATCAAAATGGGAATGGGAGACAAGAAAAGCTGTGTCTGAGGAAGAAAAGGTAAAAACACAGGAGAGCTTCCCACTTGAAAGGGATCTTCAGGTCACAGCCAGCTGCAGGGGCAACCAGACTCGGCACAAAACCTTTCTCCTTAAGCAACAAAACATGTTTATGCAGAAATAACTCACCGTAGCATCTGACAATTCCCACCCATCCTGCCTCTCCTGAGCTCTGGAATAAAAATGGCACCTGGAGCCCACCCTCACCCCTTGGCCGAGCACCATTCTTTCTGCCTCACCCCCTTTCCCCCAAGATCTGACAAAGTTTAAATGATTGAGTAAAACCAAAGGTGACACAATAGGTGCTAGGCCCCTCGCTTCTCCCCACTGTAGCTGCTGTCTTGTTTTTTCTTTTGCCTGAAAAGCCTCAAATTAGTTGCATTTTATTTCTACTTACGTGCAGTCCAGTTAGAAGCGAGCTGCTCTCTTCCTCACTCCCTCAATTAGTGGTACCCTGGGCTTCTCTCAACATCAGCACCACTGCTCGCTCTCACCATGACATCACCTCCAAGCTCTGTGATTGGCCACCAGTGGGTTGCTTGGCAATTGGACAGTCTCCTCTGGTGGAGCAGGGATTGCCTGAGTGAGTAACTCTTAGCAGGCCAGGGAGTGAAAGATGATGTCAGACAAAGAGCCTGCTTTCTCTGCTGCCTGTGGAGCCGGAGAACCAGAGGGGTGAGGGCGGAGAGGAAGAAAGAAAGAGGGAGTGGTACAGGGAAGGTTGGGGAGAAGGCACAGCTTGTGAGCTGGGGGGTATAATGAATGATTTCCAGAATCTTTAGGTCCTTTAAATCTGGGGGTAAGAGAATATGGAATCCAGAGAAGAAATAAAAAAGAACAGATGAACCCTAAAAATAGCTTCCTGGAGGGCTTGGTGCCTGTTTCCAGCTCTGTCAGAAGGGCTGGTGGGTTTGAACGATGACTCAGAAGACGGGGGGTTGCGGGGACTGCAAAAACCCCAGGATTGGGAGCTGATGAGGGCCCAGCACGGGAGTCTCTGGAGAGTAAGGCTTCCCTCTGGCCACCTTTGCAAAGGTATCAGCTACATCTCTGCTGACACTAGTGGGTCCTCACTACCCCTCCCATCTAGCCCTCCTGGGCCTTCCAGAGGGAGCCACAGGTAGGAAGATGGACTGGTCATTACACTGGTGATTCCTAAATATGGTGGATTTTTTAAATTTTTCAATAAGTTTTTGGGAAATAGGTGGTGTTTGGTTACATGAATAAGTTCTTTAGTGGTGATTTCTGAGATTTTGGTACACCATCACCCGAGCAGTGTACACTGTCCCCAGTGTGTAGTCTTTTATCCTTCACTCTCCTCCCACTCTTTCCCCCAAGTCTCCTAAGTCCATTGTATCATTCTTATGCCTTCGCACCCTCATAGCTTAGCTCCCACTTATGAGTGAGAACATATGATGTTTGGTTTTCCATTCCTGAGTTACTTCACTTAGAATAATGGTCTCCAATTCCACCCAGGTTGCTGCAAATGCCATTATTTCATTGCTTTTTATGGCTGAGTAGTATTCCATGGTGTGTGTGTGTGTGTGTGTGTGTGTGTGTGTGTGTATTACATTTTCTTTATCCACTTGTTAATTGGTGGGCACCTGGGCTGGTTCTATATTTTTGCAATTGTGAATCATGCTGCTATAAGCATGTATGTGCAAGTATCCTTTTTGTACAATAACTTCTTTTTCTCTGGGTAGCTACCCAGGAGTAGGATTGGTGGATCAAATGGTAGATTTACTTTCAGTTCTTTAAAAAATTTTTCACACTGTTTTCCATAGTGGTTGTACTAGTTTACATTTCCATACGGTGGACTCTTGAGGGGAGGTGACGGGTCAGCGATGGTGGCTTCTGTAGTTCTCTCAGGGAATGAGGGAGCCACTAACATAACCTTCACGGGCTGCTGCCCTCAGCCAGTGAGGTGGAGAGGGCAGGGTGAGGCAGGAGAGGAGCCAGGCAGCTGTGGAGTGAGACCCCCTCCTCCAGAACACCTCTCCAGATTAAAGCTCCCCAAGATGTGTCCATCATCCCCACATTCCACCGTCCAGCCTTGCCTCGTGTGTTCTTCTTGGAGGGGAGGGGTAATTTTTTTCTTTTCTTTTTGAGACAGAGTCTCGCTCTGTCACCCAGGGTGGAGTGTAATGGCATGATCTCGGCTCACTGCAACCTCCACCTCCCAAATTCAAGAGATTCTCCCGCCTCAGCCTCCTGAGTCGCTGGGACTACAGGCACGCACCACCACACCTGGCTAATTTTTGTATTTTTAGTAGAGCTGGGGTTTCACCATATTGGTCAGGCTGGACTTGAACTCCTGACCTCGTGATCTGCCTGCCTCAGCCTCCCAAAGTGCTGGGATTATAGGCATGAGCCACCACGCCCGGGCGGGGGGGTGGGTAATTTTATTGTGGCCGAACATGTACAACATAACACTCACCATTTTCACTATTTTGAAGTGTACAGCTCACTGGCCTCATGTGCACACACATTGCTGTGTAGCCATCACAGCTTTCCATCTCCAGAACATTGGCATCTTCCCCAATATTCATATGTAACCAGTAAGCAATAACACCCCTTTCCAGCTAACCCCAAACTACTTTCTGTCTCTATGAATTTGCCTATTCTAGGCACCTCGTATCCATGAAATCAAACGGTATTGTCCTTTTGTATCTGGCTTCATTCTCTTGGCATGTCTTCAAGGAGCATCCATGTTGTAGCCTGTGTGATAATTCCATCACCTTGCTCCCCCCTCCATTTTTTTTTTTTTTTTACAAAGTCTTGCTTTGTCATTGAGACTGGAGTGCAGTGATGTGATCATGGCTCACTACAACCTCTGCCTCCAAGACTCAAGTGATACTCCCACCTCAGCCTCCCCAGTAGCTGGGACTACAGGCATGCGCCACCACACCCAGCTAATTTTTTGTAGAATCAGGTTTTCACCATGTTGCCCAGGCAGGTCTCAAACTCCTGGGCTCCCACCTGCCTTGGCCTCCCAAAGTGCTGGGATTATAGGCATGAACCACCACGCCTGGCACCTCACCCTATTTTAGGAGGGTTTGTTCACCCTCTACCACCACGCCCCTATTGACTGAAACATGAATAATGACAAAAGTTGCCTTGAATTCAGCCCATGCTTTTAAGTTATTATTTTTAAACTACAATAGCATCAACGAGCATTTGAAAATCATAGTTAATGCATGGATGTCACATGTTCACCCTGCAGACTGTGCTGGGGATTAAGTAGATTCTCAAGCCCTGGCATGAACCCCTGACCTGCACCCCACTGCCAGGACCTGCAGGCTGGCATCTCACCACCGCACCCCGTGTGGTTCTCCAGGAGGCCCCATGTAGACACACATCTCCAAGCCCCCACTTCACATCAGGAGGGGAGGGCTCCAGTTAGGTTGCCAGCCCCTGGCCAAGGGGTAGCCAGGATGAGGAATGAGCCCTGACAGGCTTTGGGGTTTTCAAAGCACACCAGGGCTGAATCTATGGCATAATCCCTTCAGCAGGGCTGCAAGGACGGCAGGACGAACACTGTACTGTTTGACATTCAGTGAGTGTCATTGAACAACACACTTATCATTCATGCCACATGCCACCAACCCAGGACCCTCAGCCATCAAGCTGAGCCTTTTCAGAGGGAATCAGGACAACTAAGGATATCAGAAAGTCATTCCCTCAACATGTGGAGACAGGAGAGGCCACACTGCATACCAGGCTGGAATTTGGAGTCCAAGCAAACCCCAAATGCATGGCTGTCCTAGCTATGAAAGGGGCCTCTCTGTCCTCCCCTAGTATCTTCCCTCCCAGCCCTGAGAAGTCTGGAACTCCACAAACCTGCTGGCTCTGGAAAGTGAGGGATGGGGAGAGAAGGCAGTGAGTTGCCATGGTGATGGCAGCCAATCAGAGATCCACTGCTGCTAGGGGAGGAGCAAGTTCGGTCTGAGTCCCCCTCACTGACTGTGAAGGAGGGTGGGGCTGGAACAGGGGGTGGGGGAGAAAGAAACAGGACATCACTGCCTGACAGCAGAGACCACGGTTGGGGAGAAGGGTCACAGGGAGGGCGGCTTTATTTCTAGGATTACCTAGTTTCCATTTGGTACTAGGCTGTGATGGTTACACACACACACACACACACACACACTCAGTACATCTCACAACTGCCCTGTGAGAAAGGGATTACCCACCTCATTTATAAAAGAAACAGACTCCGATAGGAAAGGTAACCTCAAACAGCCTACCTGTTATGCAGCGAGGCTTGGATTTGAACTCTGGGGAACAGGATGCAGGAGACACTGGCAAGAGAGTGAGTAAGGTAAGCAAGGTAGAGCCATGGTCCCAAAGACCTACTGGGTGGGAGAGTCCCTGGGACTTCCCTGAGATGGCATAAAGCAATATGTTGATAAAACAAGAAACACAGTGATGGTAAGAAAATGTACCAAACAGCAAGTCAATAGAACAAAGGGTGAGGAGAGACCAAAATCAGAAAAGAAATCAGCAAGGCCAAAACTAGGAGGCTCAGAAGGACAGGATGGTGATCAGGGAGCAGGTGGAGGGGAAGGTGAGGTGGGCACTCTGTTCCTCACACCGCAATATGGAAAGCCCCTGTGAGCCTTGTTGAGAAAGATGGGCTGGCCCTGGACCTGCCAAGTCAACTTTGGGTTAGACCTGTTTCTTGTGATCAATCCACCCAAATGCTGGACTTTAGTCAAAGGGGCATGGGACCCACAACGCACAGATCAGCAACATCACCTCTGCAGACACCACCTCTCGCAGCCCAAGTTGCACTACAGCAACAATACTAGGATGGAGTGTGTGTGGCCATTCCCTGAATCCCCACGCATTGCCTGGCTGCACCACGTGGACCCGATTCCTATATCTCTGCCCAGGAATCCCAGGGCAGCCACTGCTTGGTGACTTGACTCACACTCACAGCCTCTCAGGCACAAAGGAAGGGGCCCCTGCCCTTCTGGGAGGTAGTTCTATCATAGGACCAGCTGGGAAGTCACTCTGGGGACCCTCATGGAGCCTGAGATCTCTTCCCAACCCTCGGAAAAAGTGGACCTAGTCTCACATGGGAATTCAGAATATCTAATCCATACATGCGTGCCTCTTCCACTCACACTGATGTGGTTTGTAAAAACTATAGAACATCAATGGGAATTTATCAATGGGAAATTGCAGTTTGTGGGATTTTCTTCTGTAGAATTTGTTGAATTGAACATTATCAGTTATTGACTTGAAACAAGTAAAAACATGTTTGCACTATGTCATTTTAAAAATGTGAACTCTGTTATTTCACCTGAAGAGTGGCTGTCCTGACTCACATGCTCTGGAGTCACTAGTGGCTTAGATTTTCCTTCAACCAATTAAAACACAAATCGATTCAATCAATTTGAATCCAAGCAAAGCCGGATTGCTAGAGCTGTTTGTTTATGCCCCTGATTAAATTTGTTAACTAAATTGTAATGGTGGTTAATATTTATGACCACAACATATGATGTTTATAGAAGCAATATTTATCAAGTGAGCTAAAACCTGTAAATCACTTAGAATAGTGCCTGGCACAAAGTATGGGCTCAGTACATTTTAGCTATTATTATGATGTCATTAAATACAAGAGCAGACTGTGAATGAGTCTTAGGTTTGCAAGTAACAGAAGCACATTCCAAGGTTGTTTATTTAAAAAAAAAGACAATTCATATTAAAATCTAACAGTAAAACAAATTTTAAATACTCACTAGGCACGGTGGCTCTCACCTATAATCCGAACACTTTGGGAGGCCAAAGGGGGAGGACTGCTGAGCCCAGGAGTTCAAGACCAGCCTGGGCAACATAGCGAGACCCCATCTCAACAATAACAAAAATATTTAACAAAAAAAAATTTAAAAAATTTGGTTCACAAAAACAAACAAAAGCCATTCAATCCAATTAGAAAAGGGGCAAAAGATATGAACAGATGTTTCACCAATGAGGATATACAGATAGCAAACATATGCATGACAAAATATTCAACATTACTATGATAAGGCAAGTGCAATTTAAGATCATGATGAGGCCTTAGTACACACCTGTGAAAAAAGCTAAAATAAAAAACAGTAGGCCAGGCGCAGTGAACTCACACCTGTAATCCCAGCACTTTGGGAGGTCAAGATGGGCTGGATCACTTGAGGTCAGGAGTATGAGACCAGCCTGGCCAACATGGCAAAACCCCATCTCTACTAAAAATAAAAAATTAACCAGGTGTGGTGGCACGTGCCTATAACCTCAACTAATTGGGAGGCTGAGGCAGGAGAATCGCTTGAAGCTAGGAGTCAGAGGTTGCAGTGAGCCAATATCATGCCACTGCACTCCAGCCTGAGAAACAGACAAGATTCAGTCTCAAAAAAAACAACAAACAACAAACAAACAAACAAAAAAACAGTAGTCCAAGCGTGGTGGTTCACACCTGTCATCCTGTCATCCCAGCACTTTGGGAGGCCTAGGAAGGCAGATCATTTGATCTCAGGAGTTCAAGACCAGCCTGGGCAACATAGTGAGACCCCTGTCTCTATTCATTAAAAGAAAAAACAATAGTGACAATACCAAATGCTGGTGAAAATGCACAGAAACTAGATAGCTCATGCATTACTGGTGGCAATGGAAAATGGTACAGCCATTCTGGAAAGTCGTTTGGGGGTTTCTTAACTAAACATATACTTGCCAGATCACCAAGCAATTGCATTCCTAGGCATGATTCCAAGAGAAATGAAAATATATTCACACAAAAATCTGTACACAAATATTCATCACAGTTTTATTCATAATAACGCCAAACTGGAAACAACCAACATGTCCCTCAATAGGTGAATGGATAAACAAACTGTGGTTCCTCCGTACCATGGAATGCTATTTGGTAATAAAAAAGGATGAACTGCTGATACACACAGCAACTTGAGTGGATCTCAAGGGAATCACACTGAGAAAAAAAAAAAGCCAGTCTCAAAAGGTCACAAAGTGTATGATTCCATTGATAGAATATTCACAAAAGGACAAGATTATAGAGATGGAGAACAGACTGGTAGTTGCCAGGAGCTAGGAGTGGTGGAAAGAAGGAAGGATGACTCTAAAAGGGGTAGCAAAAAGAAAATCTTTGTGGGATGGAACAGTTGTGTGTCTTGATTGTGGTGGTAGTTACACCAGTCTACACGTGGGATAAAATGACACAGGACTGTAGACACACATTGCACCCATTTCCTGGTTTGATATAGTACCACAGTTATGTAAAGTGTAACCATGGGAGGAACTGAGTAGAGGGTAGGTGGGACCTCTCTATACTATCTTTGCAACTTCTTCTGAATCTGTAATTATTTCAAAATAAACAGTTACTAGAAAAGAAAAGGGGAGAAAAGGGGAGTTGGGAATTCTTTATTTAACCCAAAGCAGAGGGTTCCTCCCAAAAAAGAAGAGTCAGGAAAGCAATCATGAGTCAGTTCTTTCTTTCTCTCTCTCTCCCTCTTTTGTTCTCTCTCCCTCTTTCTCTCTCACCCTCTTTCTCCCTCTCCCTTTCTCTTTCCCTCTTTCTTTCTCTCTCCCTTTTTCTCTCTCTCCCTCTTTCTCTCTTGCTCTTTCTCTTTCTCTCCCTCTTTCTCTCTCTCCCTCTCTCTCTCCCTCTCTTTCTCTCTCTCCCTCTTTCTCTCTCCCTTTCTTTCTCTCTCTCCTTCTTTCTCTCTCTACCTCTTTCTCTCTCTCCCTTTCTCTCTCTCCCTCTTTCTCTCTCCCTCTCTTTCTCTCTCTCCCTTTCTCTCTCCCTCTTTCTCTCTCTCCCTCTTCCTCTCTCCATCTTTCACTCTCCCTCTCTTTCTCTCTCTCCCTTTCTCTCTCCCTCTTTCTCTCTCTCCCTCTTCCTCTCTCCCTCTTTCACTCTCTCCCTCTTTCTCTCTCCCTCTTTCTCTCTCCCTCTTTCTCTCTCTCCCTCTTTCTCTCTCCCTCTCTTTCTCTCTCTCCCTCTTTCTCTTTCCATTTCTCTCTCTCCCTCTTTCTCTCTCTCCCTCTTTTTCTCTCCCTCTTTCTCTCTTTCCCTTTCTTTCTCTCTCTCTCCCTTTTTCTCTCTCTCCCTCTTTCTCTCTCTTCCTCTTTCTCTCTCTTCCTCTTTCTCTCTCTCCCTTTCTTTCTCTTTCTCCTTCTCTCTCTCTCTCTCTCTCTTTATTTCTCTGCATCTGTCTCCTCTCTCTGCAAGGCTGCGTCATTCATCTTTGCAGACCACCTTCTGTGCTGCTCATGTGTGTGGCTGCCTCACAGCCATGAAGGATACCAGTGCTTTTTGGTGGTGCTAGTGTTTGTTGTAGTCGGGCCACACAGAGAAACCCATTAGCCCTCTCTTAGATTCAGTTTAAAGCTCTCAGGAAAACAAAATCCACTAACCCTGCCTGAGCCTGGAGTCCATGCCTCTTCCCATGGCAGTGGGGTCACACAGTACAGATATAACTGCCTCCGGGACTATGGTCACTTCCTCCTTTCTACACAGAGGTGAGGTCCTGATCCCAGGCAATGCCCCTTTCTCCTCCAGATCAGTCCCAGATGGATGGGTCTATAAAGCAAATGACAAAAACCCACCATCTATAGCCTACCTGATATAGAACACTGGGAGAAAGGCTGACCAGTAGCCATAAAGCTTTCCCACTTAAACACAAAGAAGGAAGGACCCTCAAGACAGCAGCCCCTGGGCAGGCTACTGGTGTTTAAACCACCTTTCCAAAAATTATACACTGAGAAAATGATGGCAGTGGGAGAGATCTGATCTAGCCAAACCCCATCTTGCCTTTGGCCTTCAAGCTGCCCTTAATTATTTCTGGGTTTAGGACAAGCTAACTTTAGGAGAGATTTAATTTATAGTTTAAATAATAATCACTAAATAATAAATAAAGTTTAATAATAGCCCTTCCCCAAAACTTTAGCCTTTGTAAAGTTAATGAGAGATCGCCAGGCTAGGAGGAGGAGAGGAGGCTGAATTCGGCTAAGGTGCAGACATAAACAACTGCCAGCCATTATTTTGGAGGTCACACGGTATGCAATGTCCCCAGTCACTCCTGCAAGTAACATCACTATTGAAGAACCTAAGATTGGCCTTTTGAGATATCTCTTCAAGTTTTTTGCACGTTTGATGACCAGTGGCTCCATCTGGGCCCTCCAACTGCTCCTGTGGCCCCACCCAGTAGCAACTCAGTGTGCAGGAGGAACACTTCCCATGCCCCATGATTGCGCCCCCAACCAATCAGCAGCAACCACCCATTGCCTTGCTACCTCCACCCCTTCCTTCAAACTGTCTTTGATAAACCCTAGCCTCTAAATGCTCAGGAAGATTGATTTGAGTAATAACTCTGTCTCCCCCATGGCATGACAGGCCTCATGTCAATTAAACTCCATGGTCTCCATGAATTGGTTTTGTCTGTGCATTGGGAAGGAAGAACTCATCAGGTGGTTACAGTGTAAAGTGTGGACTGCCTCCCACGGGACACACGATGAAGCTTGTGGCCCCCTGCATGGTGACTCCAGCTGACACCCAAGAGAGTTCCTTGGTGAGCCAGTAAACCACTTTAGGCACTGCCCACAGGGATACTGTCCTTGTCCAGGGTCCTCCGGGCCCACCTCGGAAGGAGACTGAGAAGAAACTGACTGTGGTCATGTGATGTCTTCTGAAGGCAGCTGGCAGTCTTTGGGCTTGGCCCACAGCTTGCCTGAGGGATGAAGATGCCCTGTGTGTGGTTGGTTTGTGTTGATCTAAAGACCCTGTTCTCCAGGCTTGAGGGATTTTTTTGGCAGCACAGCACCTATAAAACCTTAACTGGAAGCCTGTTGATTTAATTTAGGGAGACTGCATTTGTTGAAAGCTGTTTCTAGACAGCTTGTGAAGCTGAGCAGCTGAGCTGGGCCCTGCCTGTGGGGCTGCAGTTTCTTAGAAGGAAGCCCAAGGGCTCCCGTTCTCTGCTTAATGGATTTAGCCTTAGGGTGCGCAGGGCAGTTGAGAAAGTCCACCTTCACCTTGTTAGTTTGTAGATCATCCCAAACCTGGTTCCAAAGGGTGCTTCACAGTGGGAGGCACCCCCCATCTTCTCCAGCAAGAGGGTGCAGAAAAATGGACCGGAAGAAGTTTGGAAGATTCAGCGTTTCCCAGCTCCCCTGGCCTTTCCTGAATGTCCTTATTCCAAGTGCCAGAACCTCACTGTTTCATAATTGGTGCACCAAATTTAGTTCTCGATGTAGGTTGCTGCAGAGTGTAACTGCTGCAGCTCTGTAAGTCCTGTGATTAACTTCGAGAATTGACTCTAAGTGGTCTCAGATCCTATACTATGAGCAGAAAGGACTTCAGGAGCAGGGTTTGCATAACTGACCTAGTTTTCCTGTTTTTCCCATCCACTTTAAGCCCAACAGCCTCAGACTTGACCCCATGCACTTTACTGAAATCCCAGAGAGTAAACAGCATGGCCTGACATCCTTCAACATGGCCTTACAATCCCCTAAAGCCTCAGTCTCAGTAGAAAAACTGTCCAAGTTCCAAAAACCAGCAACACTGATTTCACCAGCTGTTTCTGTTTGTATATCACTGACAGGCAGCCAGCTTCCCCAGTCCTAGAATGATGGGATCCTATTGTCTCCATGCCCTGAAACGGGGCAGTTATGTGGTTTTGTGTGGCTTCATTTCCTAGTACCAGGTTGCATCTTATTTAGAGTTCATTTGGCTGCAAATTAACAGGAATCTACTCCAGATTACCATAAGCAAAAACAGGAAATTCATTCAAGTTTAGAAAGATATCACAAAGAAACCAACACAAAAAGACAGCTGGCTGGAACCAGGAATCAGCAGCAGCAGCAGCACCTGGGAAGTCTGTCTCTCTCTCTCTCTCTCTCTCTCTCTTTCTCTCGCCCCCACCTTATTCTGCATCTGCATCTCCCATCTCCAAGACAGACACCCTCTCTGCTTCCAAGCAGTGACCAGCCCACGATTCTTGGGGTGACAGAGAGACAGACTAGCCTTCTCTTCATCCTGATTTCAGCATGTCCAGGCAAGAGAATCTGTCTGGCTCACTTTAGGTCAGGTGTGTTTGTCTGGTGCCAAGGATTTTGACCAGGGGGTGGGCTGCATTGTGCAAATCTGTATGGGGTAGGGGTCCTGTTCTGGGGGGAGGTTAATGGAGAGCCCAGCAGACACTCCACATGTGTGCTCCATCAGGGTCAGCAACTAACAAGCAAAAAATAATATTGTGTTCATTACAAAAATGCCTGAACCTAAGTTCATTGCCAGTGGTGGAACATTTTAATTGGGTTAGGCAAGCTGGGGATGGGAAAACGATTTCCCTTATGAGTATCCTGACCTCTAGCACTACAGCTGCCTCTCCCTACTGCAGAATCCCCAGGGGCTGAACATCCCTAGAGATGTCAGAGCAGGGTGTGAACAAATGAGTCTTTTAACATGGGTTGTCAAAAGGGCCAGAGACTGGGAGGGAAGGAAAGGGGGCCACCTCTTCTCCAGCTGTCCAGTTCTATCTGCTGCATGCTTTTGTGTGCCGAAGGTGCTGGAAACAGGGAGCTGGAATCAGCTCTGGAGTCACCCTGCACATTCCCTCCCTGCTGCACTCAGGAGCACACAGAGATTGATGAGGAAGGGGCTGGACTGGCCCACCTTCCCCAGCCCCCTAGAATTTAGATTTAAGGACAGTAGGGACTTGCAAAATCATAAAGTAGGTTTTAAAAAGGGGTGGAATAGGAAGAAATGCATACAGTCCTCTGCGGCTGCTAAGAAAACGCTGCTGTGACTCTCATGCCTCTTCCTTTGTAGTTTAGGGTCAGCCTCATTCTGCTCAATGGGTTCAAAACCAATTTCAGACATACATACACCAAATTCAAGCACAGCAATTTTTTTTTTGAGACAGAGTCTCTTGCTCTGTTGCCCAGGCTGGAGTGCAGTGGCAGGATCACGCTCATTGCAGCCTCGAACTCCTGGGCTCACGCAAACCTCCTGCCTCAGTCTCTCAAGTAGCTGGGACTAGAAGTGCACACCACCATGCCCAGCTAATTTTTGTATTTTTCTTTTTTTTTTTTTTAGACAGAGTCTCACTCTGTCTCCCAGGCTGGAGTGCAGTGGCATGATCTCGGCTCACTGCAAGCTGGGCCTCCCAGGTTCACGCCATTCTCCTGCCTCAGCCTCCCGAGTAGCTGGACTACAGGTGCCCACCACCACCCCCGGAGAATTTTTTGTATTTTTAGTAGAGATGGAGTTTCATCCTGTTAGCCAGGATGATCTTGATCTCCTGACCTCGCGATCTGCCCGCCTCGGCCTCCCAAAGTGCTGGGATTACAGGCGTGAGCCACCGCGCCCGGCCAATTTTTGTATTTTTTGTAGAGACAGGGTCCCACTTAGTTGCTTAGGCTAGTCTTCAACTCCTGGGTTAAAGCAATCCTCCTGCCTTGGCCTCCCGGAATGTTGGGACTATAGGGGTGAGCCACCATGCCTGGCCTGCCTGACTCTTCTTGTTTCACTCAGATAATAGAATATCCTTTTTTCAGTCCCCCAGACAGCTTCAGTTCAATGATCGATATGTCCCATGGAAACTTTCGACTTTGATGTTACCACTCTGGCCTCCCTCCAGCTTGGGCATGTTTGGGGCTGGGGTCAGCTCCTTTTTTCTGCCCCTCCTGCCCCATCTGCCAGAATGGGGATACAGGAGAAAGGGAGGAAAGTGAGGGAAAGAAAGGTCGTCCAAGGCTGTGATGGTCATGATGATGACCTTGGCATTCTCTGGGCATTGTAGGTGTTTAGAGCTTACTTTTCCCCTTGTAGCACTTTGGAGAGTTCTTCAAAGAGCCTCCCTCCACCTGACACCCATTTCTTTTTTTGTTTACTTAAAAAAATTTTTTTTAGAGACAGGGTCTCGCACTGTCATGCAGGCTAGAGTGCAGTGGTGTGATCATCACTTACTGCAGCCTCGAACTCCTGGCCTCAAGTGATCCTCCCACCTCAACCTCCCAAAGTGCTGGGATTACACACAAGCTACATCTGGTCCTCAGGGCATTGTCACATGCCCTTTGTGGCAGACTGGCAGACTGTCCCTGATGCAGCAGCCTCCCTTTCCTCTGCCATCAGAGCAGTCAGCCAAGCGTGGACTCTCTCTGTTGAATTCCTCAAGCAATGGTCAGATGGTGGCCCACTGTGACCTCCCAGCTCCAGGGGTCACATAGCAAGTATTCTGGTAGTTCATTCATGTTGGAGGAACAGAAAGACATGTCCTTCATTCTCCATGGCTGAGGAAGCTTGGGCTTAGGGTGGGAAGGAATTGCAATGGTGGGATTGGGAGGAAGGGTGGGAACACAGCATACCAACAACACCCTTGCCACACCTATAATCCCAGCACTTTGGAAGGCCGAAGCAGGCAGATCACCTGAGGTCAGGAGTTCAAGACCAGCTTGGCCTACACGATGAAACCCCATCTCTACTAAAAATACAAAAATTAGCTGGGCTTGGTGGTGTGTGCCTGTAATCCCAGCTACTCGGGAGGCTGAAGTAGGAGAATCACTTGAACCCTGTAGGCAGAGGTTGCAGTGAGCCAAGATCGCGCCATTGCACTCCAGCCTGGGAGACAGAGTGAGACTCCTTCTCAAAAAAAAAGAAAAAAAATAAAAAAAGAAAAGAAAAGAAATCTGCCCTCTAACCTCAGCTCTGCCTTTGATTTTCCAACTTCTTATAGGCTGAAGGAGGGAAGTCCACTGAGGTTTGCAAAACAGGCTGTCAGCTTCCTTGAATACCCTACTTTGGGGTCCCACTCCTCACTTTAGACTGTAAGAGAGGTGGGCCCTGTTTTCTTAGAATCTTAGCCTGAAACAATAACAACAATAGCTGTTAGACACCGATTCTTGCACAGGCCAGGTCCTCTGGTAAGTTCTTAACAAAGATTTTCCACAATAAACCTATCTATCTGGTGGGAATGACTATTACCAGTTTACAGATGAGGAAGCTGAGCCTCAGGGAGGTTAACTAACTTGGCCAAGGTCACATGGCTGTATGGTGGGGGCAAATGATGAACTGGAGTTTTCTGACTGCAAGACTCTATGTTGCGCTGGACCCAGGAGTAAATACTTTACGTCGCTTGATATTATGAAAGTAAAATCCACGGTTTTGTGTCAGCCTTCAGGGAGTGTACAGTCTAGATGGGGCAGACGTTACCCCATGCTCCTTCTCTTCTACTCATCCTGACTTCCTCCTCACAGGAAGCCCCGCCTTCCCCACTCCACCCCACTGCTCCTTTCAGTTCTTGAACTGAATGTTGTCCCTGCACTTGCACAATATATTTTACTCCCATTAGACTATGAGCTTCTCAAGTTCAAGGACCATGTCCTGTTATCCTCTTATCCTCTGCATGTATCTCAGTACCTGGCAGAGGCTCAAACACAGTGAAATGTGAGAAGTCATGAAAAAAGAAAAAAACATAAACAAACACATAAATAAACAGGAAACAGACTGCCCTTGGCTATCCCAACCTGGGCCTGAGGATTTGGCTGCAGAACATGATGTCCTAGGTGTTGTCTGGGATGGAGAAAGGCAGTGAGTTTCATGCTCCCAGACTGTAAGATGACGGGGCTGATCATATCAAAGGCCCCTTTCAAGGACGATCACCATAGCTCTTCAAAAGTCCAAAGAGAAGAAAGAAGGAAGACAGTGCATTGTCTCTGTCTGCTTCATTTTTTTCCTTGGACTGGGTGGAGCATTTCAACAGAAACCCATGTGCAGTGCAGGTATCAAGGATTCATCCAGCAGGTTCTGAGCCCAGAATGTAGGAAACATCCCAGGAAGAAGGAAACAAAGAAGAGTACTCTTGGGGACAAAAGCGGTAGATGGAGTTATTCTGCAGTAATATAGAATCAAACTTACTATTTCCTGGGTAATGCATCTCAAGTTTTGAACACTTATCCCCCAGATGAACTGTTAGAACCCAGACCACTGTAATTTAAGATCCACCTTCATGGACTCTGAGGGAGGTTATACAGGATTCTGTAGAGGAGGAGCCTACAGTGCTGAGGACCTATTTCATGTTGGGTCTCTGTTTCTTAGAGAGATTATGAAAATTGACCAGAATCAGAAAAAGGCATTGTCAAATTTCTTCCCCATCATGGTCCATTGACTTTGTTGTTGTGGGTTTATAACTTTACTAACATTGTTATGGTGTCTCAGAAAGAGGAGGGAAACCTGGGCGCAGTCTACCATCTTGGACAGAAGGGCCTAACATTTATTTTCCTCTTTAACACAGGAGTTTTCTTTCTAGGAATTTATCCTATTGAATAGGACTCCTAAAATACAATGTATATACAAGTGTGTAAGTGTGTCCATTGCAGTATTGCTTATAATAGTGACCTGGGGATTTTTTTTTTTTTTTTTTTTTGAGATGGGGTGTTGCTTTGTCAACCAGGCTGGAGTGCAGTAGTGCAATCTCAGCTCACTGCCACCTCCACCTCCCAGGTTCAAGCGATTCTCCTGCCTCAGCCTCCCAAGGAGCTGGGATTACAGGCACATGTCACCATGCCCAGCTAATTTTTGTATTTTTAGTAGAGATGGGGTTTCACCATGTTGGCCAGGCTGGTCTCGAACTCCTGCCCTCAAGTGATCCACCTGCCTCAGCCTCCCAAAGTGCTGGGATTATAGGTGTGAGCCACTGTACCCAGACTTGTCCTGGAAATTTTAGAAGTCAATTATGATATACTCAGCACAAATCACTGGAGCCAGTAAAACTGATGCCATAGATTTCCATAAAGGAAAATGGTACACTTATGGAATGTCTATTTAGTTGAAAAGGTTTACAGCCACTAAATCCTATACATTTGAAGATATTTAATAGCAAAGAAAACAGTAAGTGAATAAAAAGGGCTACAAAAATGTAGTGTGATCTAATTGCTGTACAAATCTCACACTTTTGAGTTTAAACATATAAAAAGAAACTGCATAAAAATGTTTAATAGTATTAACTCTGGATAGTGGAATTCTGGGTGATTCCTTATACGTATTTCTGAATCAACATACATTACTTTATGTATAAATATATGGTATATATTATATATGGTATATTATAATGTATATATGGTATATGGTATATTTTTATATATGGTTTATACAGTATGTATATTTAACAATACTTATATAGTTAAATATATTTATATAAATTATATATAAATTTATATATGGCATATGTAAATATATATTTGTATAAATTATATATAAATTTATATATGTATGTATGTAAATATATATACACCATGTAAAAATATATTTATATAGATTTAAGGTATATATATGTATATATGTGCACATATACACACGTGTGTGTGTGTGTGTATATATATATATATACACCTATATCTATAAAACCTGCCAGTCTGCTCTTACTCAGTTTACTTCCATTTCCACCTTCTTACTCCTCTGTCTGGCAAAGTACAGCGAAAGAGTTGAGGAGGGTTGTTTTTGTTGCCCCTATGGCTTTGGAAGAGTTAATTAACTCCTAATTAACGCATTAGACTGGGAGGAGCAACTGAGTTCAGATTGGATGACAGTGACATCATGCCAGTCACGGGAGCCAATAGCAACGCCCCTGCCGCTGAAGTTTCTTAAGCCCCGGATGCCTTAATGAGCCTCCTGCACCCGCTGCGTAGTAGTAGTTGCCGTTCTATACGCGGCCGGCTGAGCTCCGCGGGCGCCCGCCCTGCATACCCGGACCTTCTGGGCTGTGGCTAGAGTGGGGCCCCTTCCCACTCTAGTTCCTCCCCCAGCCCCTCTCTTCCAGGGCGTCACCAGTTTCTCTCCGGGGAACTTCGCCACTTGTTTCTTAGCAGGTGACTGCTTCCTGCTAATGAGTCAAGGCGGCGACTTTCCTTTGTCCCCATATTTTTCTCTTCCTCTCTGTCAGCCCAGGGGTTACGCCCGCTCTCGCTTGTGGTGAGGCTTCCTCATAGCCTCGCAACTCTTAAAAGAAAACCCTGTGTCCAGGGCACCAAGAAACACCTACTAAACCAAACCCAGCAGACTGGCGTTTTCATACCGCGACCCTTTCTCACTGTAAATGTCACGCTAAAACAGAAGAGGAGGAGGAGTCGGGGGGTGGGGGGTAGGGGTCAACAAACCTGTAAACAGCATCCAAAGATATCCATGGCTAACAATATCTAAAATATGATCGATTTACAAATTTGGCATCGCACTGACTACAGTTTTAGGTTTGGCTTTAGTCAAGTAAGCTTTTCCTCATGTCTGTAAATATTCTTGTTTTTTTAATTTTGTTTTTTAAGTGGCTTCGTTGCATTCCAGCATATGGAATAATGTACTGAACTCTTCCCCTATTGTTGGATATTTAGATTATGTTCGACTATTTTCTATTTTAAATAATTCCATGATGAACGATGGATCTTTTGTATATATTTTCTTGTCCTAATATCTGAATATTTCCTTAAGATAAATCTTAGTGAAATTATCATTTTGTTTTTCTAAAAATATTTTGCTTAACTTTTTTCTTGTTATTCCAAATTAAATAAAAATCCCTTTGTCTAATTTCAAAACCAGACCTCTAGGTATTTTGAGTTATGACTGTCTGCTTATTCTAATTAGTTTTTTAGATTTCAGTAAAGTTTTATAGTTCTGTTTTAAAATTTAACTCAAGGTAGTTTTATATTTCAGTTGCTATTATGAATGGAGTCTTATTTCCAGTATATTTTCTTCCTGGATATTGCTGATATCAAGAGTGTTCCTATTTATAAATTAATGTCATTTGAATTCACTTCACCAAGTCTTTTATTATCAATTGATTCTTTTGAGTTTCTAGGTAATCATTATGCCACCAAACTTTCAGTGTATATCAAAGAACTTGCCTTATGTATTTGATGGCTTTTTTTTTCCAGGAAAAAAGATCTCTTTATATCTCATTTTGCCCTTTTCCTTTGAATTCCTGCCTGAAATTATCACCATCCTGTTTTCTGTTTGGATCTGTTTTGTTAGAAACTAGACTCCTTGGTACTGTGATTCAGTTGGTCATTTAGTTTGAGATATTTTTTATCAGAAGCTGATTATAGGGTTTTTAAAATTTAATTTGAGAATCTTAGTTTTTAATAAGAATATTTAGATAATGTGTATCTGCTGGATAGCAATGATGACATTTTCTTTTATGACTATTTCATTTGTTGTCATTCTTTCTGCATAGACTTTTTTCCTTCTCTATTTTTTCATGTTTTGGAAGAAATGTATGCATGCTGTTTTAAAAGTCTCCTAGTGTTTTAGTGGTCCCTGAAAGCAATCTTTCAACATATACTTGTTTCAATATCAGAAATACATAATAAAACAATATTTTAAAAAACAATTCTGTTCCTTCCCACCTCTTTTCCTCCATATGGGGATTTAAGAAACTTTACTTCCCTTGCCTCCAAATTTTCTGGGTTTGGTTACTATAATCTGGGGTTATATAACATGATCACTGTTATTAAATTCTATTTAACATTATATATCATCTCTTCCAAGAACAACTTTTGACATTTGCAATATAACACATATTCAATCAAATTATTCCAAGTGGGGTTCATTTATGGCATATTTTCTGAATCCTTGCATTTTGAAAATGTCATTTATTTTACCTTTGCACAACTTGTCTGGATATAAAATTCCAGATGATTCACAATCTTTGCTCAAAATCCTGTACATATTTTCCCATTTGTCTTTTGGCAAAGCAGACTGATTTTTATTCCTTGGTAATTGCTAGGTTTTTGTTGTGTTGTTTTGCTTTGTAGTCCTGGATGTTATTATAATTTATTTTGTAGCCTATAATTCAAAGTATTTGCCGTGAATTTGTTTGGAATGTGACAAGCACTTCCAATCTTCAATTCTATCAGTCATTTCAGTTTTAATTTGTTCTTATTCTTTCTTATAATTTTTGTTAGACTTTAATCCTCCCCCTCCCCTCCCTCTCCTCCCCTTCCCTCTCCTCCTCTTTCTTTTTCCCCTCTCCCTGTCTTCTGGCAATGTTTCTCAAATTTGTCTTCTATGTTGCTTACTCCATTTTTCTCAGTCTTGGTTACAGCTCTGTTCTTGACTGTCTCTTCTATGAGTTTCAAGTCCACTGTGATCTTCTCAGTTTCCTTGCAGTTTTGATCTATCTCACTCACTCCCTTCTCATACTCAGCCTCCTGTCCTCTTCCTCCCTCTGTTCCTGCTTAAAGAGACGACTCCTTATTAAGGATGCCAAAGCTTCCTTCCAGGGACTGCAGATGGCCTTTTAAAGAGATTATTTTCTTCCACAGAATCTTCAGGATAATTCCTCCCCTTTGTTCTGTGGTATTTTGTCATGCCCCCATGTTGTTTTTATTTTATTTATGTTAAGAGACAGAGTCTCACTGTCACCCAGGCTGGAGTCCAGTGGTGTAATCACAGTTCACTGCAGCCTTGAACTCCTGGGCTCAAGAGATCCTCCCACCTCAGTCTCTCATGTAGCTGGGACTACAGACACACACCACCATGCCCAGCTAATTTTTTTTTTTTTTTTTTTTTTTTTTTGGAGACAGAGTGCAGTGGCGCTATCTTGGCTCACTGCAAGCTCCACCTCCAGGGTTCACACCATTCTCCTGCCTCAGCCTCCCGAGTATCTGGTGCCCGAGTGCCCGCCACCATGCCCGGCTAATTTTTTTGTATTTTTAGTAGAGACGGGGTTTCACCGTGTTAGCTAGGATGGTCTTGATCTCTTGACCTCGTGATCCACCCAGTTCGGCCTCCCAAAGTGCTGGGATTACAGGCATGAGCCAACGCACCTGGCCCATGCCCAGCTAATTTTTTAAAAATTTTTTGGAAAGACAGGGTCTCCCTTGTTGCCCAGGTTGGTCTGGAATGCCTGGGCTCAAGTGATCCTCCCTCCTTGGCCCTCCCAAGGTGTTGGCATTACAGGCATGAGCCACTGCACCCAGCCTGTTGTTTTTAATTAATAGACTCAACACCAAAGGAGGTGAAATCTAAATCCTAGATTCCCTCAGCTCCATATAAAACCCACACAAGAGATGAGACGGGTACAACGAACAGCAGTTGGGGTAACCCAGCTGCCAGCACCCTCCCAGCCTCTCTCAGCATCAAAGCGGGTGGCTCTGCTGTCTGGAGGCAAAAATCTTCTATGCCTATAGCACTCCTGAAACTATGAAAATGAGGATGACAAAAACACAGAACAATAAACTACAAACCCACATGCACACCGGAAAAGGTGCTTCCTATCCCTGCCACACTGTCCTGTAGGAATTCCACCTCCCAGGATGCACCATGTTGCCACTAGTTCCCCCTTCTCTCTACCCAGTTGCTTCCTGGAGCTTGCAGTCGCTACGATGGTGCTGTAGGATGAAGGACAGAAGAAAACAGGATTCCTGGTCACTTCAAAAAGCAGCTGGAGAACAGTAAAGAGTTAGGACATGTCAGAAAACTCCCTTAATTAAAATAATGCCCTGATGCTCAGGAGAATAGCTAGATCTCACAGCTCAATTTTTGTTTCTGTGAACTTCGAAAATCTGAGACAGGTCTCAGTTAATTTAAAAGCTTATTTTGCCAAGGTTGAGGATGTGCGCCTGTGACACAGCCTCAAGAGGTCCTGACGACATGTGCCCAAGGTGGTCAGGGCACAGCTTGGTTTTATCCATTTTAGGGAGCTATAAGACATCAATCAGTGTATGGAAGGTGTACATTGGTTCTGTCTGGAAAGGCGGGACAACTCAAGCAGGGAGGGGGCTTCCCGGTCACGGGTAGATGAGAGAAAAACAGCTGCATTCTTTTGAGTTTCTGATTAGCCTCTCCAAAGTAGGCAATCAGATACGCATTTATCTCAGTGAGCAGAGGGATGACTTTGAATGGAGTGTGAGGCAGGTTGGCCGTAAGCACTTTCCAGCTAGACTTTTCCCTTTAGCTTGGTGATTTGGGGGCCCCAATATTTATTTCCCTTTCACATTTCCCAAATTCACTTTCTCCCTGGGGGTTGATTCAATTGTTTAGGCATTCACTCAACAAATATCAAGCTCAGTAAGTGCCCCTGTCACATGCTGCAGATGTTCCTGGAGCCCCAGAGTGGGAGTCCTCCCTTAATTCCTACAGCTGAGACCCAGCTCTCAGAGAGCAAAAGGGCATGCTGCAAGGAGTAACCCAGGAGCACGACTCTGCAGCACCCAGACCACCTCTTTGGACCCCAAAGGTCCAACATCGGAAACTCAGTGGCGTCTGATCCTCAGGGTGTAGACGTGGGAGAGGGAGGAAGGGACAAAGCAGCTTTTGATGTGTCTGGGTGGCTGCTGGAACTCAGGCTCCATGGGCTTCATAGTTAGGGGAAATCCTCCCCAATTTCTGCCAGTAGGCTGGTCATCCATCACTTTTTATTGGTCATCGGTGTTTTCGTCTTTGCTTCTGTCTTCCCTGGTACTGGGCAAAGCCATGCTGGGGGCTGCAGGCTGTATGCCGCCTTAAACGAGTCGATGTGTTACTTTCCATCCCCCTTACACCTGAATTCAGGGTCTTTTGGCACCACTGTTCAACGTATTTGTATTTGCATCTGTTAACGCCGCCTTCCTTTGGTTGCACTTCTGCCTCTATTCACTCCTCATAGGTCTTTAACCTGAATCCTCAGCCCCCCTCTAAAATGTGCCCGTGCCGCACGACTCCGTATCTCCCGTGCAGATCCTGCACTCCAGAGCTCTCTAATGGCCTTGAGCTCTCTAATGGCCTTCCCTGTGCTTCCACCCAATGTCCCCAAACACTGCACTGACCTCACCACGCCACAGTGACCAGCACCAGTCATTCAGGCCAGAAACCTGGCAGCCCCCTTTCTTCACCCGGTCCAGTCTGTACACGGTCTGCCTGGTAATCCCACCTCCTCCAGGATTTCTAATCGCCCACTTCTCCCCACACCCCCTGCCTTACCCCCACACCCCCATCTTAGTTCAGCCCCTCATCAACTGAACTGCCTGGATTATACCACATTTACTGCTGCAAACCCAGAAGTTTTGAGATCTAGGGACAGTAACACCAGGAGACTAGGGTCTGAGGTTCAGCTCTGTCACTGATTAGTCCTGTGACCTTGAACAAGCCCCCTGACCTTTTTTTTAAGCCTATCTCACACAGTGCTCAGGTAGTAGGGATTAAAATAGAGCCTACATGAGATGCTTTATTAAGTAAACAAGGGAGGTTTCGCATGCCCATAGCCAACTTAAGAGGGGGTAGAGAGTAAAAAGCACCAATATTTGTTGAGCCCCAAGTATGTGCCATACCCCAGTTGGGGCACTGCTCACACACCACCTCCCTCCATCCTCAGGGCTCCACACTGCTGCCTATCCAGAGAACAGGGGAAGATACAGATTCATGTCCCTAGAAGGGGGCTGTATGCAACCTGGCTGCCCAGACCCTCCAACTCGTTTCCATGTGCCTTTATGTTCCTCCTGGGTCCACATTGTTCCCAGACTGTCTGTTCTCTGAACTGTTATGCAAATCCCAGCTAGTCCAGTATCCATAGAAACCACAATCTCCCATCTTCCTCAGCTTATTCCCTGGCAGAAGAATCCCACCCAGGTAACACCCACAAACAAGGACAAACAGCACCCCAGAGAAGGGGAGCTTCCCCCTGCCCTGGGCCATCAGACTTCAGTACTTATTGTTTAGTAGTTCCTGAAGGCATTTGTCAGGTCCTCCAGTCATGGCTGGGAGAAGGAGTGAGTGGCACAGGCCAGTATAAGCAGCTGCATTTTCGTTTTGAATTCTGGAAGGGAGATGCTGTAATCCCAGCATCTCACATCGCTAACAATCATTTTTGTCCAACCCAAATAGCTCCACTGCTACTGGAAGTTAAGGTCACCTTCACAGTGGACATGAGTCAGTATTTGTCATCATCTTTAATCTCATATATACAAGTACATATGTCATCTCTGGAACATAATGACATGATTTCATTGTGCATAATCAATTACTAATTTTATGAACATTTTTTAAAGATCTCACTCCTCTCCAGAATAACCTTATGCCTAAAACATCATGACTCATTAGTCTTTTTTTTTTTTTGCTAGGGTCAAAACATGAGACAAAAGTTTCTGCTCCCAATCCCAGGTTCTGGAATACTGGCCGGCAGCAGCACCCTTGAGTCAGCAATCCCTACTGCGCACAAGACATAGGCTTTTGCTAGTGACATAAATTATGAATCACAGGATGCTAGAATTGGAATGACCTGGAAAACACATGCAAATGCCCACGTTTCCCTGTTTACAGAAAAATACTTCAATGGCTGTATCAGTCCTGCAGCTATTTAAATAGCAGAGCCAGGTAAGACAACAGTAAACTCTCAACTGTGCCAGATCCTCTTCTAAGTTTTTCACACATTTGCTCATTTAACCTCATATCCACCCTATGAGGTAGGAACTCTTACTATCTTCATTTTCCTCACGATGAAACTAAGGCACAGAGAGGTTAAGTAACTCCCCCAAGGTCACACAGTGGTTGAGTCAGGGTTTAGGTCCAGGTTGTCCAATCTGGTATCCCAGCCTCTTAACCACTAGAAACCTTTGTAAGGGTTCTAGTGAATTGAGATTTTAAAAATGTACATTGAGGCTGGGCACAGTGGCTCATGCCTGTAATCCCACCACTTTGGGAAGCCAAGGTGGGTGGATCACCTGAGGTCAGAGATTTGAGATCAGCCTGGCGAAACCCCATCTCTACTAAAAATACAAAAATTAGCCAGGTGTGGTGGCACATGCATCCCAGCTACTCAGGAGGCTGAGGCAGGAGAATTGCTCGAATCCGGAAGGCGGAGGTTGCAGTGAGCTGAGATCACACCACTGCACTTCAGCCTGGGCGACGTGTATATTGAGGTCTCAGGTTTAAGGTTTCTGCTTGGCTTTTTCTCTTTGTTTTAAAACCTTAAGGTGAAATATTTAAACACGAACAAAAAGTAAAATCTATCCACTGAATGGACTGCATGAAAACAGCTGTACAAACCTCCCCCTTGAGAGAAAAGGATTTTAATAACATCTTTGGGGTTTTTGCCTCTTGGTTGGGTTGCTTAGGGATGAGAGCTAGAGTTGTCTGCTCTACATTATAATGTATTGGGGTGAACAGAATATACCCATCAACAGGATATGTGCTATGCATAAAATATCTCTAGGAAGATTAAAAAAACTAGTAGTATATGTCACCTACCAGGGAGGTTGCTGAGTGTTTGGGCAGAAGAAGGAGACAGACTGTTCTAGTACATTTTGTACCTTTGGAATTCACAGCCATGTAAATGGATTATCTAATCAAACAACACAAATTAAAGACAGGCTCCTGCTTGTCTTGTTGTGAGTATGTTGCATGCCTGTACTTACTGCTTTGAATCCTATTTTTTTGGTTCTTACAACATAACCATTTTCTCATGCTACTGAAAGTTTTTCATGAACATGAGTTTTATGCAAACATTCTTGTTAAAAATCTGAAGAAATCGGAGGACTCCCAAAACAGGTAACTTCAATTTCTCAATCTCTCACTTTTCTTTGGGATTTGTCATTATTGGGAATCACAATTTCTACATTCAGAATCTCCCACTTCTGAAGAATTCACCAAAGTGTATTAATCCTATCCTATGTTTAGAACACAATACTTGGCATTTTTACCGTCATTTTCCTCATCGAATCCCCACAAGTGCCTGAGGTAGATATTATCATCTTCGTTCTGTGTGAGGGAGCAAAGGCTCAGGAGATTCGGGCAGCCCAGAAACCACAGGGCTTGCATCTGGATCCAGAATCTGGACTGTGGGCTTCATGCCACTTTCTCCTTACCAAAATGCCACCAGTTGGTCTGTGGCACTTTCAAAGGCAGCTTTCCTGCCCCACAGTGCACGTCTCTAACCATACATGCACTCAACAATCATTTATTTATTTTTTATTTTTATTATTTTTTTTTTGAGATAGAGTTTCACTCTTGTTGCCCAGGGTGGAGTGCAATGGCACAATCTCGGCTCACTGCAACCTCCGCCTCCTGGGTTCAAGCGATTCTCCTTCCTCAGCCTCCCAAGTAGCTGGGATTACAGGCATGTGCCACCACGCATGGCTAACTTTGTATTTAGTAGAGACAGAGTTTCACCATGTTGGTCAGGCTGGCCTCAAACTCCCAACCTCAGGTGATCCACCCATCTCGGCCTCCCAAAGTGCTGGGATTACAGGCATGAGCCACCGCACCCGGCCTCAACAATCATTTATTATGGTCCAGCAACATCCACAGATTTGGGACCTGAAAGAGGAAGATGACATGCTTCCTGCACTCCCAGGTCTGCAAGCAGAAAAGACAGCAAGGTGCTCTTCCACAAAACAGGTGGCATGCAGTGGCAGCCCAGGGAGCCCCGGGCAGGTCTGGGAAGGCACCTCTGAGCTGAGAAGGGGGACTGAGGGACAATAAAGGGAGGGCGACAGGCACTGCAGGCAGGAGGAACAATGGGACCCCGCACCCAGGAAGACGGGGCAGGGTCTTTGTAAACAGTAGTGACTGTGGTAGCAGAAGTCAGCCGGGGAGGGGTCTCGAATATCACTCTGGAGCTGGGAAAACTCCCGCCACTGCCCCATTACTCACCATAAGGGTCACGAAAGACTTCCACTGTTGTGATATTGAGCAATCAAATACTGTTGAGAGAAATTTCATCCCCCACAAGCAAGAGGAAGCAAAAAAGGAACTGGGCCCTGTGCACCTAATTCTGACCAACTGATACCTGGTGGCTGATGTGGACATGACTGGGAGCCTGGAGATTACTGAGGCTCTTGTGTGCTCTGAGACTCCAGTTTCTGAGGTGCTCACGCTGCTCAGACATTCAGGAGGTGGGGAGGGGCCCCACTTCTATAGATGAGGAAATAAGCTCAGGCAGGCGGTGTGTGCCCCAGGAGATATCACGTAAAGCGGCAGAGCCAATAGGATCAGGAGAGCCAGAGCAACCAAGGTCAGCACATTCCAGTGACAACGGGCCCCTGGCGAGGACAGGTGGCCTGTTTCAAGGGTAACAGGAGCCTGGTCCGGCTGGAGCCATGTGTGACGGGACTGAGAAGACTCCGGGTATAAAGGCAGAGCACAGTGACAACATGCCCTGAGAGCTGCCCTGGAGAAATGCACTGCAGTGGGTTGGAAATGGGGTCCCTCCAGGTGACGGGAACATGAACGATGGTGCATGTGGAATGGATGCAAAAGTGGGAGAAACTGGAGAACGGGGGCCTTCCCAGGGAGCTGCTGCTTTGAGCCTGGACACAGTAATGAGAAGGAGAGTGACAGAGGGTGAGTGGAAGGCAAGGGCAGGAGAGGGGCTTCAGGGAAGAATTAATGAACTCATGGACTAGGGCTTCCTGCCAACAGAACAACTGCTCCATCCCTGAGCCAAAACCCAGAACTTACATGGACCTAAGGGCAGTATCAAAAGTGCGATTTCTAGGATACATGTACAACAAAAGAAAAAATAAATAAAAACTGGACATCATCAAAATTAAAAGCTTTAGTATTTCAAAGGACATCATCAAGGAAATGAAACAGCTCACAGAGAAAAATGTTATAATCATATACCAGTCAAAGGGACTTGTGCCAGGCTATAAAAGGACTCTTAGAACTCAATAATGAAAAGACAAATAACCCAATTAAAAAATGAGCAAGTGATCTAAAGATAGCTGTCCTAAGAAGATATGCAAATGGCCAATAAGCTCATGAAAAGATGCTCAATATCATTCGCCATCAGGGAAATGCAAACCAAAATCACAATGAGATGCCGCATTACCCCTACTAGGATGGCGAAGTTAAAAGATAGATAATAAAAAGCACTGAGGTATGTGGAGTCATCAGAACCCTCATGCCCTGTTGATGGGATAGAAGATTGTGTCACCACACTGGAAAACAGTTTGGGAGTCCCTTAAGGGTTCAACAGAGTTCCCATACGATCCAGCAAATCTGCTCCCAGGCATATACCAAAGAGAAATGAAAACATATCTCCACACAAAAACTCATACACAAAAGTTCCTAGCAGCATTGTGTATAATAGTCAAGAAGTAGAAACAATCCAAATGTCCACCAATCAATGCATGATAAATAAAATGTAGTACTACCATTCCATACAATGGAATATTACCCGATGAAAAAATAAAGTTGAACACATGCTACAACATGAACTTTGCTTATAAGAACATTAAAAAGAAAATGCCAAAAGAAAAATGAGTTTTAGCTCAAATATTTTTTTAAGAGGCCTAGCCTGCTCAAATTATCCTGTTAAAAAAAAAAAAAAAAACTCTTCCCATATCTAAGGTGAAAATAAAAAACATTTTTAAAAGTTTAATATAAAGAATGAAATAATTTCAGGTCAAGTTTATTATACAGAAATTATATTAATGGGTGGGATAAATACTTTACAGGAGAGGGTCACACTCTCAGATGCTTTGGCTCCCAAAGGGCTTGGAGCTTTTGTGAGGCTGAGCATCTTCCAACCAGGTGCATGCACTGTTTGCCAACATCCTCGCCACGCCCAATCCAGCCCCTTCACACACTGACATCGCCTACCTGGGCCCTCCTTGTGGCCGTAAGTTTTATCTAACCAGTGTACACAACATATTTATAACCAATTAATAGGTGTGAGTCATGATTTGTTTAAAATGTCAGCTTTTGTGAACTGAAGGGGATGGGCAGAAGGCAAGATGCTGTTCTTGGTCAGGAATGTGACCCAGATTTTAACACTGCTCCTAGGAAAAAAAAATATTTCCTTTTATGATGTCACTTCCTGGAACATGATGACGATTAAAAACTCTCTTCAGATATGTGGGAGAAAAAACAAGCCCAGGGAAAAGTCTGCAGGCATGGTGGAGGAAGAAATTAGGGATGAAATCGCAAGTAGCAGAGCAAGCATGACCAGGCTGAAGTCAGCAGAGACAAGAGGGCAGCGAGGCCCAGCCTCCTCTTCCCTCTCCCACAGCGTTTAGGGCCACGTCCATGGCGCCACCCCTCTCCTTTCTTCCCAACTGAAAAGGGTGCCCTCTTTCCTTCCTTTCTGCAGACGCTGATGAGAATTAACCGGAGGAATTTCCTCCACAGCAGCTATAACAGGACATCCTCATCCAGTCCTCCTATCTCATTTCCTGGTGGGGAAACGGGCCTGGCAAGGAAATAGGCCAAAACCATGATTTAAAAAATGTTGTGTTTAAGTGCTCTGGAACCCTGTGTTCAGAAGAAATTGTGCAAGGATAGATCAATCAGAGCTGATCTGATGGAGACAGGGGATCCAGCCACACAGAGGCCTTGCATTAACTGTATTTCCTGTACTCTTGATGCTCTGGTATCTGGGGCCTCGCTGACCTGGACAGACTGATCCTCCCAGGCTAGCCAATCCCCCAATCCCTAGAGATGGCAAGCATCTGGCTGAAAGCATGCCTTTCCTATGGAAACCAACTAATCTGGAGCGATGGCACCAGCTGCCTCCTTCACATGGCTCTCCCAGGGCCGTCACACCCCAGGCCAACATTCACCTGTCCTGACTATCCCGGGGCCAGGTATCAGACAAAAAGGGCAGCCCCTATCCTGAGACCCACTGAAATTACTCAAGCCAGCTACCCTTAAACCTGTCTCCCCTGCTTACTCTGCCTTGCCCATTTCCTCCTGAGGAAACCAGAGGAAGTCTCTTGCCCACACATTCCCCTCCCTCCTTCCGCCTTCTGACCCACCGTGGGGCTTTCCTATGTGGCCCCTCCCCTCGGAACCCTAAGTAACAAACTCTCCTTTCCATGGCAGTCCCCTCCTCATCCAATGGCTTTACCACACCTGGATGAGATGGTTTTCAACAGGCCCATTCTAGAAGTAAACATTATTCCCAGAAATCCTGGAATGGGGATTCAGAAAATTCACATTGTGGAGGTGCCACAACTCGGGAGAGCCTGGCCAGCAAGGTGCCACCCGAATAGCTCCTGACCGTGGGCACAGAAGGGACCAAACATGGAGAGAGGCACAGTCTGGAGTCATGGAAAAGGACCAGGCGGGACAAGAGGAAGAGCCTGGCAAGGAGGCAGGGGTGCAATAGTGCCCAAGCAGTGTGGGCATTAGGAAGAGGGCAGAAAGAAAACAGTGCTGTGGCACAAGACCAGGGCAGCCCCGGGCCAGCTCAGCCATCCAGTTCTTCCTTGACACTGATGTGCAAGGGGCAGATGCGCAAAGGCTCTGGAGGCCCAGCGCCCCGCGCACCCCCCAGGTAGAAGTAGGGGCGAACCTCCCCAAAGCGGGCATGGAAGGTGTATAGGTGGCAGTGGCGCTCCGCATCATAGAAAGACAGCTCGCCCTCCTCACACTCCAGCTCCACACGCAGGCGGCGTGGGATGGCCAGGACCAGGGGCGACGTGGCTGGGTCCGAGGTCACGCAGTGGTCCCCCTCCACGCCCTGTGTGCGGCAGACATACCAGAAGCCCGAGCGTGTGTCGTGGTAGCAGCTGTGCGAGTGGCCCTCAGCACCCGAGTCCTGGCGCACACGTACCACGCCCACCCGCCAGCTCTGCAGCCCCCCAAGGGCCACCTCCCAGGCGTGCGAGCCCTGCGAGAAGACACGGGAGCCCAGCAGGCAGGGCGCCGAGGAGAAGCGTTCCGGGTTCTCCACCTGCACGCGGTAGCCGTGATTGGTGACGCTGGTGAGGTCGTCAGAGACGGAGAGCCAGCCGGCTGCGGTGTTGGGGTCAAAGCTGAAGGGTACTATGAGCAGAGGCGGAAATGGGGAATCAGCAAACCTGAGGTCCCTTAGGCCACACGTGGATATCTCCAGCCCCACAAACCAACTACTGTGTCCCACGTGGCCCCAAGTCCATGCAAGGAGTGGCCCAGGGCTGGAGCGGTGGCAGGGGTTGGGCTGTATCCCCCAGAAGATATGCAGCAGTCCCAACCCCTGGTACCTCCGAGTGTGACCTTATTTGGGAATGGGGTGGTTGTACATGTATTAGTTAAGATGAAGACTGGAGGAGGGTCCCCAATCCAATATGACCCGTGTCCTTATAATAAAGAGGAGACAGACACAGATACACAGGGGAGAATGCTGTGTGATGGTGGAGGTGAGGATCAAAGTGCTGAGGGGGAGCCAATAAGGCCAAGAATGGCCAGGAGACACCAGGAGACGGAAGAGGAAATGAAGACTCTCCTCTACAGGTTTCAGAGGGGGCCTGGTCCTGCCAACATCTGGATTTTGGATTTCTAGCCTCCAGAACTGTAAGAGAGTCAACTTCTGTCATTTTCCAGTTTGCAGTCCTTCGTTATGGCAGCCACAGGAACTCATACAGGCAGAGACTCTTAACACTCACACGACCAAGGGATGTTAGGACAGCATGGCCCATTCCCTGAGTCAGTGATATTCCTCCCTGTAAAACCAGGACACTGTGGCTCATGTGGGCTGCAGTCGCCTTGGGAGAGGCGATCCCAGATGCAGGAGGTCTTTTATCATACAAAACACAGTTCTGAATAGACAAGAAAGCCAGTTTCCCTCTCTGAAGAAGGGACCAAGTGTCAGGGCCCTGAGAGAAGGCATTCTACCGGGAGGGTTGGAGGTGTTGGGCAGACTGGAAAAGACCAGGGTACAGGAACCTGCCTGCGAGGGACTGGCAGAGGATCAGCTGAGAGAGGAGGGGAGCTCTGAGGAGGTGGGAGGTGGGCCCGGCAGAGACCAGCCCTGGTGCCTCTTTGCTAACACGAAGGGCTTCCACCCATGCTTGGGACACCTGCCTGCACCCCTGCTCACCACATTCCACAGATGCAAGCATCTTCTTCCAGACGCGGTACTGCAGGGAGCCCAGGTACTTGCAGACATCGATAAGCATGCCGGGCTGGACTGGCTCTGGCTCCATGGTGCAGAAGAGTCTGGAAAAGTACAATGGGTGTGGTGGGCAGGGCCAGAGCCATGCAACCTGGGCCAAACTGGGCCAACTGGAAACCAGCAATAGGACTCATTCCCTTCCCTCAGGCCCAAGTTTCCTGGCCACCTTCCCCAAGACAAGACTGGACTGGGCCATGATGGGAGATGGGCCAAGGCCAAAAGGGCTGCTACCTCCCTTCACCATTCAATCCGAGGGCTCACCCTGCCCCAACTAGGAGAAATACAAACAGGAGGTTCTCCAACATGGCTGCCATCCTTGCAGGCAGAAATCACACATACACATCCGGCTCACGGGATGTCTGAGTTGGAAGGGACCCTAAGAATGCTCTAGTCCAACAATCCCAAGATGTCCTCTGGCCTTTGCTTGCACACTGCCAGTGGGAAGTGAGCACAGGGAACTCATTCCCTCCAAAAGCACTCTATTCCATCTTTGGACAGCTCTGACTGGGAAACAGCTTTTCCTCATTCATCCCTGTGAACCCAACAACCATCAACACAAACCACCATGGCCTAAGGCTCTCAGAGGGAGGGGGCTGATCAAGAAAGAAGCCTGACATTGAGTGGCCCCGAGAAATGCAAGCCACGTGCAAGACAGTGTTCTCCTTCCCTGCACAGCAGGTGGGGACCCTCCACACTCAGGAGAACAACACTGCCCCAGAGCCAACTGGAACTGGATACTGTGAGAGGGCTCTCTCCACCTGGCCATTGTCCACCTCTCCCTCTAAAACCAGGGCCAGCAGCTCATATAGGCTGGTGCACCCAGCTGGCTGTTACCTGCTTGCCCCGGGGCCACTGGAGTTTGCACCCCTGGTATTTCTGCCGACTCTTCCCCTCCCCTCCACCAGCTTTGGCAACTTACCGGCGTTTTCGGCTCTTGTGTTTCTGAAAAAAAATAAAAATAAAGAATAACAACACAGAGACACAGATGTAGAGGAAATGTATACGTTTCTGACCTCAAAAGAAGTCATGCATTCCATGGATCATAAGTCTTAATAGTGTCAAGATGTTAACAATAACATCCCTGCTGTGATTTGAACATATTATCCAAAACTTCATGTGTTAAACACTGAATCCCCAATGCAACAGTGTTGGGAGATAAGGCCTAAAAAGAGGTGACTGGGTCATGAGGGCAGAGCCCTCACAAATGGATTAATATCATTATTGTGAAGTGGTTTAGTTGTCATGAGACTGAGTTGCTATAAAGCAATGAGCAACTACTCTGTCTTGCACTCATTTCCTCCTTCTGCCATGAGATGACCCACACCAAATGCCAGAGCCATCATGCTCCTGGACTTCCTGGCCTCACCCAGAACACTGAGCTGAATAAACTTGTATTGTTTTATAATTTACCCAGTCTGTGATATTCTGTCATAGCAACAGAAAACATAAGAAGAGACTCCTTAAGTTGATCTAGTGATTCAGTACAATCCCTTATCCTAGCTGGCTTCTTTGCAGAAACTAAAAAACTGATCCTAAAATTCACACGAAATTTCAAGGGACCCAGAATAGCCAAAACCACCTTGAAAAAGAAGAACATTGGAAGACTCATAATCTCCAATTTCAAGACTTACTACAAATCAACAGTAATCAAGATAGTATGGTACTAATATAAAAACAGGCGCTGAGATCAATGGAATAGAATTGAAAGTTTCCAACAAATGGTACAATGGTACTGGGAAAACTGTATGTTGACATGCAAAAAAAAAAAAAAAAAAATGAAGTTGGACTAACTCTTACTATACCATATACAAAAAAAAAACTCAAAATGCATCAAAGACCCACATGAATAGCTAAAACCGATAAAGAACTTATATCTAGACTATATAAAGAACTCTTACAACTCAACAATAAAAAGACAACCCACATTAAAAATGGGCAAAGGATCTGAATAGACATTTGTCCAAGGAAGATCTACTAATGATCAAAAAGCCCATGAAAAGATGTTCCAGGTCATTAGCCATCAGGGATGTGATGACATGCAATACACAAGGAGATCGCACTTCACACCTACAAGGATGGTTATAATTTTTAAAAAAACAAATTTTGGCAAAAATATGGAGAAACTGGAATCCACATACACTCCTGATGGGAATATAAAATGATATAGCTGCTCTGAATAGTGGCCTGGCCGTTCTTCCAATAGTTAAACCTAGAGTTACCATTTGATCCAGCAAATCTACTCCCAGACATATTTCCAAGAAAAATGAAAACATGTCCACATAAAAATTGCTACCTGAATGTTTACAGTCATATTATTCATAATAGCCAAAATAGAAACAACCCAAATGACCACTGTCTTAGTTCATTTTGTGTTGCTGTAACAAAATACCACAGACTGGGTAATTTATACACAATAGTTTATTTCACTTGTGGTTCTGAAGCTGGGAAGTCCAAGAGCATGGCACCAGCATCTGATGAGAGCCCCCATGCTGTGTCATCCCATGGCAGAAGGAAGAAGGGCAAGAGACCACACATAAGACCAGGAGCAAGAGAGCAAGAGGGGCCCAAACTCACTTTTATAACAAGCCCACTCTCTCAATAACTAACCCACTCTGCCAGTAACAACATTAACCCATTCATGAGGGCTCTCATGACCCAATCACTTCTTATTAGGCTCCACCACGCAACACTGTTGCATTGGGGATTAAGTTTGTAACACATAAATTTTGGGGAACATATTTAAACCACAGCAACCACCAACTGATAAATCAATAAATAAAATGTAATATAGCCATGTGCAACGTAACGATGTTTCAGTCAACAAGGAACCACATATATGACTATGGTCCCATGAGATTATATCACTGTATTTTTACTGTACTTTTTCTATGTTTAGATACACAAATACTTAATAGTGGGCTCCAGTTGCCTACAGTATTCAGTACAGCAACATGCTGTACAGGTCTGTAGCCTAGGAGCAAAAGGCTATTCCATATAATCTAGGTGTGCAGTAGGCTACACCATGTAGGCTTGTGTAAGCACACTCCATGACATTTGCATAATGAAGAAACTGCCTAATAATACATTTCTCAGAACATATCCCCATCACTAAGCAGTGCATGATTGTATATCTATGCCATGGAATATTATTTGGCCATAAAAAAGAATGAAGTACTGATAGATGCTACAACATGAATGATGTTTCAAAATATGCTGACTGAAAGAAGGCAGTCACAAAAGGTTACATGTTATATAATTCCATGCATTTGAAATGTCTAGAATAGGTAAATCTATATAGATAGTATGTAGATTAGGGGTTGCCAGGGGCTGCTAATTCTAGTAATTACCACTCTGTTAGACTCAATTTAGGTAGCAGTTTTTATGTGGGAGGAGGAACTGGGGAGTGACAGCTAAAGCAGGGCTGCTTTTGGAGGCATGAAATGTTCTAAAATTGTCTTGATGGTTGCACAACTCTGTATATACTAAAAATCACTGAGTGGTACGTTTTAAATGGGTGAATTGTTTAGCATGTAAATTATAATTCAATAAAGTTGTTAATAAAAAATAAAAAGGAGTCACAAACCAAAATCATCCGTGAAAGCACCCTGGGTACTGGGCAGATAATACTCCCAATTCCCTAAACAGAATCCTCAAGACACACAGCTTTTAGATCCCACAAAATGATTTTTCTTTTTCTTTTTTTTTTTTCTTCATTTTTCTTTTTAGAGACAGCTCTGAACACAGAATGATCTCATAATCAGGGACATTTTGGAGACAGGAGACTTCATGGTTCCAGGCTTTGAGTGAGGTGGAAAACTCCTAAAGGACCCACCCAGGAGATGACACTGCCCGAACAGATAACTGTCCCTGTCGCCTCCCACTCTGATCTACAGCGACACCCCTTCCACAGCAGTCAGCTGTTTTCCAGGTACAGGAGACACCTCTCCACCCTGGCCAGTTTACAGACCAGCTTTCAAGCCCAGAAATTTCCCTGTAGGAAATTTGTAAGGACCAATGGCTCATGGGGAGGAAATAAATCAATACAAGGAAGAAAAAATGAATAATATTGTTTTTTTTTAAAGAGAGAATGGAATCATCCTTTTCTTAAGAAGACAGAAAGCCAAGGCATTATATTTAAATAAAAAATTTAAATACGTGAATGTTTTTAAAAGAATTCATTTTGTTAAAAGGTAGAGACAGGAAAAAAACGAGAGTAAGAGAGAGGGCAAGAGAAAGGAAGAAAGAAGAGACAGGAGCTGGGCACAGTGGTGCGCCGTAGTCCAAGTACCTGGGAGGCCAAGGTGGAAGCATCACTTGAGGCCAGGGATTCAAGACCAGCTTGGGCAACATAGTGAGACCCCCTCACCCCTACCTGACTGTTAAATGAAAAACATTAGCTGGGCATGGTGGCTCGTGCCTGTAGTCCCAGCTACTCAGGAGGCTAAGGAGAGAGGATCACTTGAGCCCATAACTTTGAGGTTACACTGAGCTATAATCACCCACTGTACTCCAGCCTGGGTGACAGAGCAAGACCCTGTCTCTAAAAAAAAGAAGAGTGAGGAAGAAATAAGAGGGTTTCAAGGAACTCCGCCCTGATAAGTCTTTTTAGTTTCATGACACAAGCAGAGCAGGTCACTTGTGAGCTCCTCCAGGCCAATACCCAGGAAGCTCCAGGTAGATGAGGTTGGCCAGGGCTGGTGGGCTATGGCTCCCAGCTGGTCCCGGAACATCTGGCCCTGTCACTGAATCCAGACGCTGAGCTCCTTACCATGAGAAAAGAAACGTCGTCCTCCTTCATCTCCATCTGCAGTCGCTCGATCTCATGTGCCAGCACCTCTGTCTCCTCTGTGAGCTGCTTCATCTTCTCATCGGCCAGAAGTTGCTTCTGCCTTGTCTCCTCGGCCATGGCATCCAGAATGGCCTGCTCCTCCACTCTCAAGAACTCGCGAAGCTTATCAAACTCCTGCCGGATCCGGCCTTCCAGCCATGCAGCCTCCACCTACAGAAGACAGCAGGAGGGATTCAGGGGTCAGATGTGGAGAGAACATCCATAGCCCAGCAACTTTCCCATTTTTAGCAAAGGAACTTTATGTTCAAATAAATCATGTATAGAACCCCTACAGATAAAATATCAACATAATAGTTTATAAGCACAAATTTCTAAGTTCAGATTTCAAATGGGAAAGTCCAACAACCTAATACTAGATTGTTTTGACAGGGTTTTTAAAAATAAAATCAGAGCTTATATAGACGGCAACTGTAGTACTATAATCTCATCTACATACAATGTTCAGTTCCTTCTTTAGGTTGCACCATAACAAGGGAAGTCCTGAATCATAGAAATGAATGGCTACAAATAGCAATGATTTTTTTTTAAGTATTTACCTTCCAATCTTAGGACTTAAAATTTGTCTGATCCAGAGGCTTTACCAAAAGAGCAGTAGGAAGCATTCATTTTAAAACAATCATTAAAATAATATACACACTCCAAATCACAACCACAAAAAGTTTGTTTTTTTTTTTTCTTTTTGAGACTGAGTCTCGCTCTTTCACCTAGGCTGGAGTGCAGTGGTGTGATCTTGGCTCACTGCAACCTCTGCCTCCTGGGTTCAAGCAATTTTCCCTGCCTCAGCCTCCAAAATAGCTGGGACTACAGGCAGACGCCACCACGCCCAGCTAATTTTTGTATTTTTTAATAGAGATGGGGTTTTGCCATGTTGGTCAGGCTAGTCTCGAACTCCTGACTTAAGATGATCCGCCCACCTCGGCCTCCCAAAGTGCTGGGATTACAAGCGTGAGCCACCGTGCCCAGCCTCACAAAAAGTTTTTTAAAAGGGAAGATAAAACCATAAATGTACTTAAAGAAAAAGCAAATAAATATTTCTCAGCTTGGAACAAGAAAGACATTCCTTGGCACAGTATGAAACTGAGAAGCCTCGAAGAAAGAATGAGATAACTGAATACACAGAAAAATAAGAGGTGTGTATGGCAACAGATTATCATAAAGTTAAAGACAAAAATACAATTCCATGGCAACTGTTAGAAAAACCATTCAAAATGTGTGCTGTGGCAATGGCAGGTTAGTAATCTCATCTTTGGAATGAAAGTTAAATATAGATGCTCCTCAACTTATGATGGGGTTACATCCCAATAAACCCATCATAAGTTGAAAAATAGTTAAGTCAAAGCAATGAATACACCTAACCTACTAAAAACATCATAGGTTAGCCTAGCCTACCTTAAACGTGCCCAGGACACTCACATTAGCCTACACTTGGGCAGAATCATCCAACACAAAGCCTATGTCATAATAAAGCACTGAGTGTCTCATGTAATTTATTGAATACTGTACTGAAGGGGAAAAACAGAATGGTTGTATGGGTACTCAAAGTACAGTTTCTACTGAATGCATATTGCTTTCGTACCACCGTAAAGTCAAAAAATCGTAAGCCAGGGACTGTTTGTATGTTTACAGCTCTGAAAATATATGAAAAGGATTCACTGAAAAAATGAAAATGGCCAAAAAAATTGAAAATGATCCACTGAAAAAGAAATGACAAACTAGGAAATATATTTGCAACATTTATGACAAACGGCTATTATTCTTAATGTACAAAGCACTCTTACAAATCCACTAAGAGAAAAGACAAATATTCCAAGGGAAAAAAAGAATGTGAATTAGCATTCACAGAAGAAGCATAAATGGCTATTATGCTTGTGAAAAGATGTACAAACTTACCAATAATCAAAGAAATGCAAATGAGGACAAACAGCATGGTTAACCTATCAGGCTGAAAAGACTGATAATGTCTGCATTGGAGAGAGTAGAATCCAGGGTGATTCTCTTTTTTTTTTTTTTTCCACATTTAAGTTCCAGGATACATGTGCAGGACATGCAGGTTTGTTACATAGGTAAATGTGCGCCATGGTGGTCTGCTGCACCTGTTAACCCATCACCTAGGTATTAAGCCCCGCATGCATTAGCTATTTATCCTGATGCTCTCCTCTCCCCAGTAATTCTTATCACACAAAAACATCAAGAACACAGCATGGCAGGAAAAACCAGCAAGTGCAAGGTCAACTCCTGCCCACTCACCATGGGTAATCACGGCCTCACTGTAAAGGAACAAACACCAGAACTTTCACTTTTCTCATCGACCTGATTAACTGAATTTAATAGAAAAAGTATTAATCAGGCTGGAATCCTAGGGGCTTCCCATGTGACCTCATTACCCTCAGCCTCAGCAAAAAAGCTCAGGACTCCGACACTCCCTGGGATGCGCAGGCAATGCCACCACACGGACAGACAGATACTCCCTAAGTATCCCCAACCCAGTCCTGTACAAGGCAAGCCAGTCATATGGCTTTAGTCACAAAAGGAAATCAAGTAAGAGAACAATGATAAAGCTACATGACTCCACCATGACTACTGGAAAAACAACTCAACAAACTCCAGCAGCAGCAGGTTCGTAATCGCTATTTGGAGTTGGAATTTCAACATGTATTTATGGCTCTGACATCAGATGACAAAATAACCTACTGAAAAAAGTGAAAACTCTCTCTCACCAGTTTGTTGGTCTATTAGACATCAGAAATGTTAATGACTTGTCTCTGTTAGGCACTTATATGCATTATCTGATCTAAATTTTTTTTTAAAAATCCTAGTAAAAGGGAATTGCCCTCTTTTTACAGAGGAGGGGATTAGCTTGGAGGGGGTTGAGGGATTTGCTGGGGAACTGGGCTTAAATTTGGAAATAGGTCTGCTTTGCGGTTACTGCCCTGGTGCCCAGTGTGTCACATAATCCTTTCTTCCACACTGTTCCACCAGCTCTGTGGCTCAGGGTAAACTCCACAGCCAGATGTTAATGAGGCTCTTTCCTGGGACTAATCCTCACCTATGGACACATGGTGGAGGGGACCGCAGGCTCCTGAGAACAGCGTCCAGCAACCTGGACCAGGCATGGCTCAGCTGTGACTAAGACGAGTCTAACAGAGTGGTAATTACTAGAAGCAACCACTTCAGAAAGCCAAAGACCAGAGCCAAGATCAACAGTCAGAAACAAGGTTGCCAATCCACACAGGACCTGGAAGAAGAGAGAGTGCCAGGCAGAACAACCAGAATGCGGACAGAGGGAGCCCATTCATTCATTTGATTAACAGTTATTGGTCACCTACCCACTTCACTCATTCAATCAACAAACATTTTTATTGGTCACCTATTGTGTGCCAAGAACTCCTCTAGATAACTGGCAATAGTGTGCCCCGTTTTCATTACATTTTGACAGGAGGGGATAAAAAGCAAATAGAAAACAAAAGGTAATTACAGGTAATGAAGTGTCATCAAGAAAATAAACCAGGAAATTATGCCATCGAGTAAAAGAGGAGGATGATCAGGAAAAGCTTCTTTAAGGGAACATCTGAGCTGAGATTTTAATGGCAAAGATGCTGGGCGTGTGTTCTGGGGAGAAGACTTAGTTTGCTTAAGGGACAGAAAGAAGGTGAGGCAGAGAAGTAAATGGGGTTGAGGATAGGCAGAGTCAGGCGATGGCCTTGGAGGCCATGGTAAGGAATCTGGGTGGTACTGAGGGTGACTGGAAGCCACTGGCAGTTTTAAGCAGAGGAGAGGCACAGCTGGTGTTTTTCTCTAAACGATCACCCCAGTCCATGGAAAGGAGAATGCACAAGAATGAAAGCATGAGGCCCAGGCAGGAGGCCCAGTGAAAGACGATGATGACCTGGACCAGAGGGTGGAGGGTTTTACAGAAATAATGTACTTTGGAGATAGGGGAATAGGACTGCTGATGGAGTGGATGTGGGAACTGAAAGAAAACAAGAAATTACATGAGTCCCAGGTCATCATTGAACACACAGGTGGCGGTGATACGATGCATGTGCCATAGTGCAGATGGTGTTGGTAGCTTTTTAAGTCACTCCTGTGGCTGCTGGCATGACCACACCTGGGTCTTTAGAGGGGCCAAGGCAGAGAAGCCACAGTCAGCATCCAGGACGTGGCTGCACAGGACCATCAGAGGTAAGGCAGCCCACCTCTACCCAGCGGGTTATGTGAGCCAAAGCCACGGCTGACACATCTTCACTCCTCCCCCCGACTGCCCTGAGTGGACCCAATCTTCCCACTTGGCCCCATCGTTCGCTCACCTGATTGTGCTTGGCGATGGCCTCGTAGGAGCGCCGCATGGCCCAGAAGGCCTTGGCCTTCTCCCGCAGCGCATGCTCCATGTTCCTGCACTTGGCCTGACGTGGGAATGAGAGAGAGGGAGAAAGACAGGTTAGGGCTGGAGGCTGGGCAGAGAGGGCAGACACATCACAGTTACAACTGGGACTCCACTTCAACACAAGTGTAACTCAACTGCATTTGCCGAACCCCATCCACGCCAAGTGCTCTGGGCACAAATGGTAAGTAGGGTCCTGATCCTGAATCAGGGATAAAGGGCCTGCAGACATCCTCTAGCCCAGCCTGGTACAGACTGGGAGATGGGGCTGAGAAGAAGCAAGCTGCTCTCTCTCATGTTGGTCACAGCACAGGCCAGAAGAGTGTCCCATGTGGGCCAAAAGCTGGTTCATGCTGGGTCTGAATCCCTGAGCTGTGTGGACAACTGCAGAGAGTGTGGTCACAGGTTCCCTTTGCAATTTCCTAAACTGAATGGGTCTGCAATCTCTAACGTGAGGCGACTGACAACGGGGGTGGAGCCAGTCATTTCCCACGGGGTTCAGTTGCCTCCCATGAGGCCTTACCTCAACATGCCCAACATGCCCCTCCATACCCCTCCTGTATCCTGACATTCTAACACTGCTTGTATCGCACGGAATACTTTAATCAGCAGGCACAAATACTTTTTCTTTAGTAGTTTTTGTTTCTTAAACTTTAATGATTATTTCTTATGTCCTTGGACAACTTGAAGAACCACTAGAGTGTTTTAGGTTGGATTCCTGCCTCTTGTATCTTAGGCCTATCACTTTTTCTCCCTCATTATCCTTTTCGATCTACATTCTCAGAAAGCTTCTCAAGTTTTTTCTTAAGAAAAATAATTCAAATAATTATAAATGGTTATCATTTATTCAGCACTTACTCTGTGCCAGGGACTACACCAATTACTTGAGAAATTATGTCATTTAATCATTACTTCTCCCTAGTAGATAAGTTATATTATTGGCCCCATTTATAGATGAGAAAGTGAGGCACAGAAGGGAAATGACCAGCCCAAGGGCACACAGCTAGTATGTGGAAGGACGTGAACCTGGACAGCTACGGAGGCAGCTGCCGAGACAGCACCCAGTGATCCCTCCCTCCTGTGAGATGAGAGTGTTTTAAGCTGCTAAATGTTGGGGTGACTGGTTATGCAGCAACAAATTATACAGATGTGTCCCCCAAAGCCTCATTCCCATCTGGACCCGATTTAGATGACAAATCTGGACTTTGGGCTGATGCTATAAAGCGATGAGATGTTTGGGGAGCTTGGGAGAGGGCCAGTGCATTTTGCATGTGGGAGGGACATGACTCCTTATGGGGCAAAGGGCAGATTCAGGCAGGCAGCCTCTAAAGTGGCCCCAATGACCCTCGCCTCCCGGTACTCATGCCCTTGTGAAATCCCCTCCTCTGTGGGCTAGTGACTTGCTTCTAACCAAAAGAATGTGGCAAGTGATACTAAGTCACCTCTGAGGTTAGGTGACAAAGGCTGTGCACACCCTGCCTTGCTCTCTCTAGCTTGCTCACTGGGATGGTAGCCAGCTGCCCATGTGGTAATTTGCCCTGGGAGTGATGGCTGGGGCAAGAAACTGAGAGTGGCTTCTGACCTACAGCCAGTGAGGGACTCAGGCTCTCAGGCCAACAGCCCGTGAAGACCTGAATCCTGCCAACAACTACACATGTGAGTGTAAATAAGGATCCTGCCCTAGCTGAGCCTTCAGATGAGACCACAGCTCCGTACCTACAGCCCCTCATGACAGACCTTGAGGCAGAGGCACCTAGAGCTAAGGCAGGCCCAATTCCTGACGCACAGAAAATCAAAGATAATAAATGTTTGTTTTAAGGCACTAAGTTTTGGGCAATTTGCTAGGAAATAGAGAACTAGCCCATTGGTTAGAACTAGCCCACAGAACCCTGACTGCAGCCCCTCATGAGACACCTTGAGGCAGAGGCACCCAGAGCTAAGGCAGGCCCAATTCCTAACCCAAAGAAACTCAAAGATAATTAATGTTTGTTTTAAGGCACTAAGTTTTGGGGCAATTTGCTAGGAAATAGAGAACTAGCCCATTGGTCCCACTCAGTAGCCCATTCCTTTAAGTCTTACACTACAGAAAACAAAATGGTTACTGATTTCATTTTCTGTAGTTCTGTTTTATTTTCAACTCATTTTGATCTTTTCATCTTAAGTGACAATATTTAAGATTTTTAAACGTTGTTTTCTGTAGTATATCATCTCTAATTTGCATGAGTGCCCCCACGAAATCACTGAAATGTCATTCTAATGTTTTATTTTATACAATGAGATTTTTGATACAAAATCATGTAATAGAGTTCAAAAGGAAAATTTAGTGATTTGCCAAATTAGTTAAGTGACAGGAGTGAAGCAGCTGTCCATACGCATTACCCAAAGGTGTGCAGGCCCCAAAACAACACAGTTCAGCCCCTGCCCTTCAACCCTGGCCCTTAGGAATTTATGGGACAATAAGGATGGGAAGGGGATAGTCCCTTGATCTTCTCAAACTTTTCAATCACTTAGAGAGTTCTGGTTTCCTTCAGAAAAGACCAATCCTAAAATGGCCCTTCTCTGAGATGTCAGCTGATGAGACTAACCAACAATTATATTACTATTGCTAGCAAGCAGTTACTATTAAGCATGCACTAGACACAAGGCACTAAATTATGCACTTTACAAACATTCTATTTAATTCAATTATTTAATTCGAATTCTCCCTATAAGGTTAAGCACTGTGAGTCCCATTATACAGAGGATCAAGTTAGACCCAGAGGAGGTAACCCTCTTGTACATGTCTCCTGGGGACACATGGGAACTCGTTTCTCCATAATATATTCCTGGGGATAAAACTGCTGGGCCACCAGATGTGTCTTCACTTTAGTAGGTAATGCCAAACTGTTTTCCAAAGCAGTGGTACCAATTTTTACAGCAAGAGCAATGTTAATAGAAAATGTTTATTGACCACTTCGATGTTTATTTTTAAGTACTCAGTAAAGTACTGTCCATTTTTCCATTGCGTTGCCTGCCATTTTCCTAACTGGTTTGTGGGAATTTATTATACATACACAATGTATGTCCTTGATTAGTTAGAGGTGTAATGGATATTTTCTACTTCATCATTTATCTTTCCTAATTGAAATATGGCCAAATTTATTAGTCTTTTCCTTTCGGATTAGTACACTAGTTTTAAGAAACACCTCCCTACAATGAGATCACAAAAACAACTGTATTATTTCCTCAAAGCTTTATAGCTTTGTATTATTATTGTACAGCTCTGTATTATTTTCTCAAAGCTTTATAGCTTTCCTTTCACATTTAGGTCTGATGCGGATACCTGGAGTTTATTTTTGTACATAGTGTGACCAGGTAGCTCATTGACTCAGCACCATTGTTTAAAAAGACCATCACTGCTCACTGGTCTACAGAGCCACCTCTGTCTTAAATCAAACACAGATCTGTTTCTTGGTTCTCTCCATATGTTTCTCTGGCCCATCTCTTTATCCTTGTGCCGACATCACACAGCCATAATTTCTGTAGCTGTAAAAAAAAAAAAGAGGATTTCTGATAGGTTTCTCTTCAAGAATGTCTTGGCAATTTTTGGCCCTTTGAGGGTCATATAAATTTTAGAATCTGTGAAGTTGCATAAAAATAATCATGTTGAGATTTAGATTAGTACAATATTGTCTCTATAGATCAATTTGGGGAAAACTGAAAGGCTTAAATACTGACTCTACTAATCCACGAACATAATATATGTCACCAGTTACTTAATGTTCTTTGATAGCTCTCAATGAAGTATATTTTTCCCTATCAGAGTTTTGCATATCTTTTGTTAATTTCTTCCCAGATATCTTATTTTTTATATTATTGTAAACATATTTTTAAATTTAAAAAACCCAAAACAGTGTCCCCCTCTGTCACCGAGGCTGCAGTGCAGTAGTAGTGCAATCATAGCTCACTGCAGCCTCTTGTGCTCAAGTGATCCTCCCACCACCTCAGCCTCCCAAGTAGCTGGGACTACAAGCATACACCACCACACCTGGCTAATTTGTTTTAACTTTTTATAGAGACAGGCCAGACTATGTTGTGCAAGCTGGTCTGAAACTCCTAGGCTCAAACGATCCTCCTGCCTTAGCCTCCCAAAGTGCTGGGATTACAGGTGTAAAACTCCATGCCTATATTTTATTTTCTATTTGCTAGTGATACATAGAAATACAACTGGTTTTGCACCTTGATTTTGGATTCAGCATTCACCTAAACTTATTAATACTCATGATTTCACTGTAGAATCTTTATTTTCTACACATAGAAATCTCAGTGCAAAAATATGCAACCATATTATCTACACATGCTAGTTTTGCTTCCCTTCTTTCCAAACCTTACATCTTTTATTTATAATTCTCAGCTTACTTCATTGACAAGGCTATCCTGCACAAAACTGAATAGAGTTGGTCATAATGGGCATTCCTGTCTTTTTCTCGATCTCAATAAGAAAGCTTTCAATGTGTTGCCATTAAATGTGATATTTGCTCTAAGTTTTTTTGCTAGATATCCTTAATCAAACTAATAAAATTCCTTCCATTCCTAGTTTCCTGTTTTTTTATCACAAAAAGATAGTAAATTTTATCAAATGTTTTTTCACTGAGTGAGATAATTATATTAAGCAACACAGAATTAAGTTTCGTTTTCTTATTCCGTCAGATCAACTTTTCATTTAACTGGAGCATTTAACACATAATTACCGATATGTTTGCATTTAAATCTGCCACCTTGTTCTCAGCTATTTGTCTTGCTTATTCTATTTTTCATCTTCTTCCTTTCCTTTTTTAAAATTTACTACACATTTTTTATTCCATTTTCCCCTTCTGTCCATCTAGTGGTTAACCTAGGAAATATGACATGCAAGAAGTGTGAATTTGAATGCATCTAAACAATATTATTTTGTTTGCTTTTGGTATTAATTTTAACCCTAAATATGCTTGGATTACAAATAGAACTACCACTCATGGGGCCTGCCTGTAGCCCAAGGAGCACATGAATGAGCAGAGATGGGCAGTAGCAGGGGCCCACGACAGATCTGGAGCATCCCCCAGCCCAAGCTCAGGAGAGCAAACAAGCTTCGATGTTAGCATCACATTATAACATTAAAGATTTTATTTTAATTTAATTTAATTTTATTTTATTTTATTTTTTTGAGATGGAGTCTCACTCTTGCAGTCCAGGCTAGAGTGTAGTGGCGCAATTTTGGCTCACTGCAACCTCTGTCTCCCAGATTCAAGTAATTCTCTTGCCTCAGCCTCCCAAGTAGCTGGGATTACAAGTGCCTGCCACCGTGCCCAGCTAATTTTTGTATTTTTAGTAGAGACAGGGTTTCACCATGTTGGCCAGGCTGGTCTTGAACTCCTGATCTCAGGTGATCTGCCCGCCTTGGCCTCCCAAAGTGCTGGGATTACAGGTGTGAGCCCCCGCATCCGGCCTACGTTAAAGATTAGTTATAAACACACATAAAATAGGTTTTTATTCATACTAAAGGATCCAGAATGTGATCATACAGACTACATAATTTCCCAAAAATGACAAGTTGATTCCTTAAGCAACAAATTTCAATTGCATATTGAAGACCTTAAGCACTTTACAAAATCAGGTTACCCACAATTTTCATTAATAGGACAGGTGCTCTGTGGTATAGCTGGAAGCAGGAAGGTAGGGGCGAGGGAAAAAATGAGTATCACTGCACAAGATATTCACAGCCCCTTTGCAAGGACTTACCGAAGTGCTAGAGTTGCATTTAAAACCAGCTCTGTCTGGCCCCAGCCAGGTTTTGTCTTGTGAGACTCGATACACACTGTTGCTCTGCCTGGTTCCCACCTGCTTCCTTCCCCCAACTAACCCAACATCACCTTGAAAACTCGGTTCTAATACCCCTCATTTCCTCCAGGAAGCCCCCTGATCTTGCCAGCTCAGGTTCCATTCCAGGGCCTCACAGCACCCTGGCCACCTCTGTCTCAGCACTCACTATCCAGGGTAATAGCTTCTCTTTCCTGAGGGCAAGTCTTAACCTCCAGGTCCTCTCTACCTCGCATAGTGGTGCTCGGTACACTTCTGCAGAAGGAATGCTTGCTCTGCAAGGTGAGAGACTTTGTTTTGTCCCCTGCATGTCCAATTCCCTGCACAAAGTAGATGTTCAGTTAACCACCTGCCCAGTCAACGAGTACATGGAATGCCTGTGTTTTTTCTGCTATACCACCTTGCCTCCTGGACTGAAGATTAGGAGGGCTGGTTTGGAGCCTTGTCTTTGTCACTACTCACTGGTGAGTTGGTAAAAAGTTCCTTCTTTCTTCGGCTATCAGGCTCCTCACCTTAAAAATGAAGGCAGAGAAGTCTCTACAGTCTCTCAAATTTCACCATTTGTTTTCAGGCAGATTGATGTAGCAGCCAAGAGTTCTGGCACCTGGCTGTCCAGGTTCAAATCCCAGCACTTCCACCTAGTAGCAGGTGATCTTGAACATATTCCTTCACTTCTCTGCACCTCCATTTCCTCATCTGGATAAGAGGGATAAAAAATACTACCAAGCTCAAAGGACTGCTGTGAGGACTCCACGAATCAATCCCTGTAAGATGCTCACATGAGAGTGGCAGGCACATGCTGTGCATTCCGCATAGCTCTTAAGTGCCACCTACATGCCAGGTAACCTAACTCTCCTGCTGAATATGATCCAGGTTTCATAAATGAACAGCAAAAATGCATGGAGCTTTCTTATGCAACTCCAACTCAGTCTCCTAGATCTGTCTTTCCCCTTTGTGTTCAGACCTCGTTCCAAAGCAGGTGTCTGCCATGGAGCCCACTGCTGGAGGCCATCACTCAGGAGCCTCAGCATGCAGGGTCTAGTGAGACACCCCCCACTGCCCCCCACTTCCAATACCACTGTGCACAGGCCTGGACAAGCAAGCAACAAACAATGTCCTCTGGTGCAACCGAAGAGCTGGTAAGTCCTCACCTAAAAGCTGGGGATCAGGATGGAGGTGAGTGGTTAGGAAATGGGGAAAAGCATTGGAAGGGGGAAGACCTGGAATGTGGCTTAAGAGGTATCGAGAGTACCCTCAGGTTAGATCCAGCCAGATGGACTCTAAGATGTTGACGCCAGAAGGGGAGAGAGGGCAGGAGCTGGGACAGGGAGAGGCTGGTGGCAAAGAATGCTCATCATGCCAGTCCTGCAGGATGGATAAGACAAGGGCCTGGACAAGGCAGCTCAGCACAGGGCTGCTGTTGAAGATGCAAGCTGGAGAGTGCTGGACTGGGAGGCAGGAAACCTGAGCTCTGATCCTAGAACTTTATTTATTTATTTATTTATTTATTTAAGAGACAGGGTCTCACACTGTTGCCCAGGCTGGAGTGCAGTGGCCCAGTCATAGCTCACTGCAGCCTCGAATGCCCAGCCTCAAGCAATCCTCCCATCTCAGCCCCTCGAGTAGCTGGGACTACAGGTATGTGCAACCACACCCAGCTAATTTTTTTCTGCTTTGGTGCAGGATCTTGAACTCCTGGCCTCAAGCAATCCTCCTGCTTCAGCCTCCGCAAGCACTGGGATTACAGGCACGAAACACACTGGCCTTGATCCACTTCTCATTACTGAGATGTAACCATTTCCTCACAGATGTAACCATTCCGTCACAATGGAATGACACACGGTCTGTGTCTGAGGATGTTTTCATTTAATGGTAACCTAAACCAAACCTAAGACAATCCTACTCCAAGTCACAACATAAACAGCTCTGACACATGCTTTCAGTTCACAACTTCAGCACCAGCATTCGTATTTTATTTTATTTTCTTTTTTTTTTTTTTTTTTTTTTTGAGACAGAGTCTTGCTCTGTTGTCCAGGATAGAGGGCAGTGGCATGATCTCGGCTCACTGCAACCTCCATCTCCCGGGTTTAAGCGATTCTCCTGCCTCAGCCTCCCAAGTAGCTGGGATTACAGGTACCTGCCACCATGCCTGGTTAATTTTTGCATTTTTAGTAGAGATGGGGTTTCACCATACTGGCCAGGCTGGTCTCGAACTCCTGACCTCGTGATCTGCCCGCCTTGGCCTCCCAAAGTGCTGGGATTACAGGCATAAGCCACCACGCCTGACCACCATTCGTATTTTCTTAACAGCTTATTTGATATCAAGACATACGACTTTCATCGTCTTGTCCTGATGTGGAAAGAAGAGAAATACACATAGCAGGTAAAGAATGTGCCTGACCCAAATGAAGGCCAATCCCGTAACAAGAAAGCTCCAGAGCTCTTCACAGAAATTTGGGTGGATTAAGAAGTCACTTGGAACAGAGTAATGGGAGAATCAGAAGTATCTTGGCCAGGAGTAGAGATTTTGTTCCACCAAAATAAAACTTTAGAATTAATATTTTAAGTGGAATGTTATTGATTATAGTTTTATATTCAATCTGTTCACTTCCTTTGGTTTTATTGCTTATATGTGGCGTGAGCAAGTGCTATTTATACCAGGTTTGCGTTCGTATGCATGTAAATAGTAACATAATTTAACTCTCACTGCAGGACTATTTTTTCCTTTAAGAATGCATACTTGTTCAAGTTTGAGAAACGCCACACTAGGATTTCTGAAGGTCCTTCTAAGCACTGTTCCTTGTTACAGTTCTGCTGAAAGCATGATGCCAGGCTCCCAAATCTCATCAGTCCTTCCATCATGCACCACTGCACCTACGACAAAAATCCCAGCTCCTTAGCAGGGCCCTCTGTGTCCTGTGGGATCTGTACTGCAGTCCCTCGTCCCCACGTGAAACATCTCTCAGTCACTGCACACCCCCACGCTGTGCCCCGCCGCCACACCCCCGCCACACACACACACTGCTTGCCGCCCCTCAATCAGCTCCTCTCAGCGAAATCACTTCCTTGGAGACTCCTTCCCACGCCCCACCAAACAAGAGCAGCCTCCCTCTTACAATCTCCCACCACATCCTGTACTGTCCTTCACAGGAACGTCGAGCTGAAACTATGTAATTATTAGTGAGATGATACAACCACGCCCACAAAGGCAAGGTCTAGGACTGTCCGGTCCTGTCCTGGACACGCAGTACTGGCACACAACCAGTACCTTCTGCCATCCCTGACAGAGGTCAACTCAAACCCCTAACACACAGTCAGCTGCCCACTGAAGTCTGAGATGAGAGAAACCTCTCTCAAAGTCCAGGACCAGTGTGTGAACTGAACAAGGCTCCAGGTGATCTTTAGAGCTACTTGCTCTGTGACTTTGAACAAGTTTCTTACCCTCTCTATGATTCTATCATTGTCTATAAAATGGGGATAATAGTACCTAACTGTAGCAAGCTGAATAATTATTTCCCCCAAAAGATGTCCCCATTCTAATCCCCAGAATCTAGTATGGCAAAAGGGACTGTGCAGATGATTAAATTAAGGATCTTGCTGTGGGGAGGTTATCCTGGATTACCTGGGTGGGCCCAATGTCATCACAGGGTCCTTATGAGAGGGAGGTAGTAGAATTGGTCAGAGGGAGGTAGTAGAACTGGTCAAAGAAGTCAAAGTGACAACGGACGCAGAATGGAATGACACACTTCAGAGCTGGAAGAAAGGGCCTCTGCAAGCTGGAGAAGGCAAGGAAATAAATTCTCCCTGGAGCCTCCAAAAGGAATGTAGCCCTACAGACACCTCGATTTTAGGACTTCTGACCTCCAGAACCATAAGAGAACAAACTTGTGCTATTTTAAACCACCACATTTATTACGCAGTAACAGGAAACACAGGACCTGAAAATAAGTTTTTGTGAGCATTAAATTTGTTGACGTGTGAACACTGAAAAGCATCTAGCACACAGTGAGCACTGAAATGTGTTAGCTGGGATGATTTTGACTTTGCTGTTCCTCACATGGTTAGCAAAGTAATCTTTTTCTAAAACACACATCCCATCACAAACTCCCCTGTTTAGAATCTTTCAGAGCTCCCCACAGCACACAATGGAAAACCCCCTCAGCAAGGCACACAGCTTCTTACCCAGTCCCTTCTTACCAAGTGGTGGAGGGAATCTTCCCATACCGCTCCCCCATAACCACCTACCTTGAATCACACAGAACTACATCTTGTCTATTGACTGTCTATGCCCCCTGCTCAAATAAGAATTCCACGAAGCTAAGAAGAGGCCACAGCACACAACAGCCATCAGTACCCATTTGTCTAGTAAATGAGTGATTTGCACCCTGCATCAGGCTGACCACACTTGGCTCTCATTCTTCTCAGATCCATTTGGGACTAGACTACTCAGCCCCTGACATCATCCTGAGTGTCCACTATTGACACCATCATTCTTCTGCTAAAACCCCCAGCTGCTCTTCACAGCAAGGGTGAGCCACAGGCCTCCTGGATCCTCCTGCACGTCCCTCCTCATTCTAACTACACTTAAATTCCCTCGGTGCCTGGAAAGTCAGGCTTTCCCACTTCTGGACCCTTCCAAATGCTGCTGCCTCTATCTGAAATACCCTCTTTCACCTGGCTAACACCTCCTCTTCCCTCGGGTCTCTGCTGGAAGCTCCTTGAGGCTGGAAATGGTCTATCTTGTCTCCTGCAGTATCCCTGGGACCTTGCAGTACAAGGCATCTGCTGGCGCGTGGCTCTCTGCTCTTGAATCCTGGCTTGGCCCCAGCCTGGGGGCTCTGCCTGGGTGTTCTCAGCCTTGACCCCTGCCCATCTCCTGATCAGCACCTCGGCCAGCCAAATAGGGATCAGTCATGACCTGAACCATGATCCCTCCTTTACCTGGGCCTCAGACCCCTGGCTGGCCAGCACTTATTCCAGCTGTCCCAAATCAGGATCTGCCACTTCTGCCAGTGGAAACAGGAAAAGCATTGACATGGACCCATGTTAAGCAAAAAAGATGACAGGAGTAACAGGGTTACTCATTGAGACATGCGTACTGACAGCATCCTTATGTGTCCAGAATTGATGCGTTCTTGGTCTCTCACTGACTTCAAGAATGAAGCTGCGGACCCTCGCGGTGAGTGTTACAGCTCTTAAGGTGGCACGTCTGCAGTTTGTTCCTTCTGATGTTCAGATGTGTTCGGAGTTTCTTCCTTCTGGTGGGTTCGTAGTCTCGCTGGCTCAGGAGTGAAGCTGCAGACCTTTGCGGTGAGTGTTACCGCTCTTAAGGCAGCGCGTCTGGAGTTGTTCGTTCCTCCTGGTGGGCTCGTGGTCTCACTGGGTTCAGGAGTGTAGCTGCAGATCTTCGCGGTGACTGTTACAGCTCATAAAAGCAGCGTGGCCCCAAAGAATGAGCAGTAGCAAGATTTATTGCAAAGAGCGAAGGAACAAAGCTTCCACAGTGTGGAAGGGGACCCCAGCGGGTTGCCAGTGCTGGCTCAGGCAGCCTGCTTTTATTCTCTTATCTGGCCCCACCCACATCCTGCTGATTGGTAGAGCTGAGTGGCCTGATTTGACAGGGTGCTGATTGGTGCGTTTACAATCCCTGAGCTAGATACAAAGGTTCTCCATGTCCCCATCAGATTAGCTAGATACAGAGTTTAGACACACAGGCTCTCCAAGGCCCCACCAGTGCAGCTAGATACAGAGTGTCGATTGGTGCACTCACAGACCTTGAGCTAAACACAGAGTGCCGATTGGTGTGTTTACAATCCCTGAGCTAGACATAAAGGTTCTCCAAGGCCCCACCAGGGCAGCTAGCTACAGAGTGTCGATTGGTGCACTCACAGACCTTGAGCTAAACACAGAGTGCCGATTGGTGTGTTTACAATCCCTGAGCTAGACATAAAGGTTCTCCAAGGCCCCACCAGGGCAGCTAGCTACAGTGTCGATTGGTGCACTCACAGACCTTGAGCTAAATACAGAGTGCCGATTGGTGTGTTTACAATCCCTGAGCTAGATATAAAGACTCACCACGTCCTCACCAGACTCAGGAGCCCAGCTGGCTTCACCTAGTGGATCCCGCACCGGGGCTGCAGGTTGAGCTGCCTGCCAGTCCCGCGCCGTATGCTGGCACTCCTCAGCCCTTGGGTGGTCGATGGGACTGGGTGCCATGGAGCAGGGGGCGGCGCTCGTCGGGGAGGCTCGGGCTGCACAGGAACCCACGGAGGCGAGGGAAGGCTCAGGCATGGCAGGCTGCAGTCCCGAGGCCTGCCCCGCGGGAAAGCAGCTAAGGCCCAGCGAGAAACCGAGCGCAGCGCCGGTGGGCTGGCACTGCTGGGGGACCCAGTATACCCTCCACAGCCGCTGGCCCGGGTGCTAAGTCCCTCATTGCTCGGGGCCGGCAGGGCCGGCCGGCTGCTCCAAGTGCGGGGCCCGCCAAGCTCACGCCCACCCGGAACTCCAGCTGGCCTGCAAGCGCCGCACGCAACCCCGGTTCCTGCTCGCGCCTCTCCCTCCACACCTCCCTGCAAGCTGAGGGAGTGGGCTCCGGCCATGACCAGCCCAGAAAGGGGCTCCCACAGTGCAGCGGTGGGCTGAAGGCCTCCTCAAGTGCCGCCAAAATGGTAGTCCAGGCAGAGGAGGTGCCGAGAGCGAGCGAGGGCTGTGAGGACTGCCAGCACGGTGTCACCTCTCACTTACATTCCCCTTCAGTTAAACTTTGTCAAATGCATTTGGAGCGGAACAGACTTCTGTATTTAAAAAGCTATTGCAAAAAAAGAAGGCAGGGCCACAGAGGGGCCCAGAAACCAGGCAAAGGGGACTCGGGCAGCTCCTCCTCTCCAGTCCATGCAGCTTCGGGCCACCTACCCAGAGTTCTCCCAATTGGGGCTCTGACTCATGCATTAGCAGGTGATGAAATAAATTCAATGTTTCACATTCTGGGTAATTTTTAAAAGTAACAGAGGCCAGGCGGAGTGGCTCACCCTGTAATCCCAGTAGTTTGGGAGGCAGAGGAGGGCAGATCACTTGAAGCCAGGAGTTCCAGACCAGCCTGGCCAACATGGTGAAACCCTGTCTCTACTAGAAATTAAAAAAAAAAAAAAAAAAAAAATTAGCCAGGCGTGTGGGTACATGCCTGTAATCTCAGCTACTCGGGAGGCTGAGGCACCAGAATCGCTTGAACCCAGGAGGCGGAGGTTGCAGTGAGCTGAGAGCACGCCACTGCACTCTAGCCTGGGCGACAGAGGTCTCAAAACAAACAAACAAACAAACAAAAACAAAGGGAAGTAACAGAAAATACCAGAGTGCCATGGACATGTTCAAAAAACTTTTGTTTCAACTGATACATATGTTCTGGGTCACAAGGGAAAATGTATTGCTTCCTGTGGGCTAAGATTAAACGTTTTGGAAAATGCTGAGTTAGACTAACCCTTATCTTCTGTTCATTTTTCCTTCCTATATCAAAGAATTCTCCATGTTAGTTTTGCCCTGTAAGTTGCTCCTGGGTTTATGTATAGCCACTAGAACTCTAGATATGGAGATGCTGGTTTATAAACCAGAATAGGCCAGCCAGCCAGGGTCAGAGGCCTCTCCCCCAAATAATACAAACCGTGGGATCAGCTTGGCAAGTAGGTGACTGGTTTGGGGGAAATCTTAAGGCTCCACACCCCTGGCCAGGTCTGTGGCTCCTCCTCCACTTCTAAATTGAGTGTGCCAAGCTACAGGGCTCGTGGGCTGCACCCACATCCGTGCCGCTTAAAGGGACCTGGGCCACACCCGGCTGGCACAAGGAGTGCATGGCCTGGACCCTTCAGAAGCAAGTGTCGCTGTCTTGGGAACATCATGTAACCTCATCTCTCACTTTCCGTTCGCATTCTCTTCTCCCAGCACGGGCCCCTGGGCCGACCTTGAAGAAGCGGCCAGCCCTGGGAACCTGGGTCGGAGAGGTGGGGTCCTGCATGCTGGGAGCGAGACGCGGACACACTGGGCTCTGGCAGACAGGAGGGGCGGGAGCCGCAGAGCCAAGGGGTTCCGGGTTCCAGACCCGGCTCGGCCGCCTCGTGCAAATCGCTGCTCTTACCCGAAAGTCGTGGGCAGTGTCCTTCACCGGCTGCACACGGTGCCCCTGGTGCCGGGGGTCTGCCTGGCAGGAGCAGCACAGCAGCTCCTTGTCCTCGAGGCAGAAGAGGCTGAGCTGTCCGCGGTGCAGGCGGCAGACGCGCGAGAAGCGGTAGCTGGTCCAGCGCGCGCCCTCAGCCTCCTCGCGCAGCAGCTTCTCCACCAGGTTGTTGAGGGTGTGGTTGGTGCGCAGGTCAGCGGGTGACGCCCGGTCTTTGCACACCGGGCAGGTGGGCGACACCTGCACCTCCCAGCAGCGGCTCACGCACCCGCGGCAGAAGTTGTGGCCGCAGCGCAGAGTGACTGCGTCGCGGAAGGGGTCGTAGCAGACGGCGCAGAGCAACTCCTCCTTGAAGGAGCGGGAAGGCCCGGGGGACACGTCGGGGCTCCGCTCCATGGCACGAGCAGCCGGCTCGGGCGCCCGGAACTTTTGCTCCGGCCCCTCCCACCCGCCTGGCTGCCAGCGCCCGCGACCTGAGTGCTGGGAATCGCCCAGTCCCTTCCCCTAGAACGCTGAGAGACAGCGGCGCTGGCCAATCGTGCGGGGGGGAAGGCGAGGGGGGGAGGGGGGCGTCCGGAGGAGCCCCACCCACTTCCGGTGTGCACGGGAAATCCTGGGAGAGCGGGGCGGGCCTTGTGCCAGCAGTTCCCGCCTCCTCAGGTCCGGGCGGGTCCGTGGCCGGGATAGCACGGAAGGGTCTCCCAGGCGGCGCAGTAGGGCTTCCGTGTCACTGGAAACCTACTTCCGGCTGGAAATGGGAAAAGGAGCCTCTTCCTTAACCAATCCCGGGGAACCTCAGGCTCGCGGATGGGAGAAACCAGAGATCCCAACTTCCTGCTTCCGAAGCAGTGGCTGGGTCTTAAAGCACCGTGAGTGCAATCACCACTTAAGTTTGCAGCGCCTGTTTGAGGACTTATGCCACTCTTGCATTAGTCGTTTACTTATTTTGGCCAGTCTTCTTCTGGCCCGCCGCGGTAAGGAGAAACAAGAGAGGGGAGGCGGCAGAAGAGCTCCGAGAAAACCTGATTCTTGTCCTGTGGTTGAAAAAGTGAACAGGTCATCATGTTTCAAAGTCCATTTACTCATGAGTACAATGGCTGTAATATCTCTGTTTCCATGAAATGTGAGGATAAAGTGAAATAAATCTGGAAAGTGCTCATGACAAGCACTGTTTCAATGGGCAAATGCCCATTAAAACAGTGAAATTGAGGACTTCTGCAAAATTTAGCTGAGATAACTAGAGTTCATGCTCAATTCTTGCCAGGTACAGTAGGCCTGGATGGTTCCTTCAAATCTTCATTCCTACTTCAGTTTGATCACTTTACAGCCTCCAGATGCAGAATACTTTTCACACGATGCACTTTCATTCCTTTTCTATTGGGAGACAATTCACATGTGTCATGTTCCTGCATGTCTTGAGAGAGCAAGAGGCACTGACTGCCTTTTTCCGACTATCTTTTCAAGGATGTTTCTGCATTGAATAGCCCTGGAAGACAGAATTCTTGTCTCTCCAAAGATGTGGCAGACTTATTCCCAATTATAAGATATGTGAGTTTCCTAAACCTGGGGCCCCTCTCCTGTAATGCAACGTGCTGTGGCCTTCATCACATAGTCTTGCAAGAATTAGGGCTCAGAAAATGGCCCAATGACAATACTGTGACTACTATTATTGCTGTTAGTATTGTCCTTTGTCTCTGTCCCAGGAGTTTCATCTTTTACTAGTATTCATGAAATTTTGGCATGCAAACTTGTTAGTGTTGAAACTCAGAAAATAATACCCCAAAATGGCCTCAAAAGCAGAAATTTTTCTCTGCCCTCCTATCTCAGTCCCCCAAGGATAGCCATAGAAATTAGAATTCCTTTTCCCCAAGGCAGGTCATAGAAACCAGAACCCCTTTTTCCTAAAGCCAGTCTTGAAACCTTAAAATATTACTCTTTCTCTCTGCCTTTCTGTGGAAAAACTGGCCATAAAGAAATTATCTGACCTACCTTGTTTGACTGTAGGCCATAAGATCCCGATTCCGGAGAGGGTCCTACCCCATACCTGTTAGGGGTAGAAGGTGTCTGAGTTAACAGCAGTGAATCTGTATGGGTTTGCAGCAACCTCAATTCTTGCCGCCTTAGAAGAATTAGACTGAGGGGCACGATATGGTTTGGCTGTGTCCCCACCCCAAATCTCATCTTGAATTGTAATCCCCATAATTCCCACGTGTCAAGGGATAGACCAGGTGGAGGTAATTGAATCACGGGGGTGGTTTCCCCCATGCTATGCTACTGATAGTGAGTTCTCACGAGATCTGATGGTTTTGTTAAGTGTTTGGTAATTCCTCCTGTGTTCATTCTCCTTCCTGCAGCCTTGCAAAGGAGGTGTCTTGCTTCGCCTTCACCTTCCACTGTGATTGTAAGTTTTCTGAGGCCTTCCCAGCCATGCGGAACTGAGTCAATTAAACCTCTTTCCTTTATAAATTACCCAGTCGGTCTAAGGCAGTTCTTTATAGCAATGTGAAAATGGACTAATACAAGGCATAAGGCAGAAAAAGAAACTGAGGCAAGTTTCAGAGCAAGAGTGGAAGTTTAAAAAGTTTGGGACAGGAAAGGAAGTACACTTGGAAGAGACCCAAGCAGGGAACTTGAGGGACAAGTGTGGCATTTAACCCTGATCCTGGGACTTCATATGCTGGGCCACTTCTGGAGTCTTGCTGCCCTCTCCCTTCATTCTTCCCTCAGTGTGAGCTGCCCGAATGCACAGTGCCCTCCCTATGCTTGGGAGGTGAGCATGCACCATGTGCTTAGGAATTTGTACACATGCCCATCTGAGGCTTTCTTCCCTTTTCCAGTGGAATGCCCCCGGAAGGTCATACTCCACTCTTTTGTCTCTTAATGTGCATGCCCAAGCTCACTCACCCAATTTCTGAAATTTTATTGGAAGCTGATCACCAATCTCAAGTGTTTTTATCTGTTTGGGAAATTGCCTATGCCTGGCACCTGCTTTAATATCAATTAACATCAATTAACACTTTAGTGACAGCTGTGGACCATCAGGGACTTGTCTCTCTCTCTCTGGCCCATCTGCCAAATTATCCATTTTAGAAAGGCAGTGTGATAACTGCAAAACCATCACCTGGCATTCTTGCTTGAGGGAACTGGGGAGGGTAGAGTCCTCTCATGCCCTGCTCATGCCTGTCTGACTACCTGTAACATACCCGGAAGGAAGAAATGCGTGTTCGTAGAGGCCAAGAAAAATCTAGACAGACAGGCCTAGGTTCCCCACTCAGTTTATTAACATTAGCTCATACCCTTTTGTCCAATCATATTTCTACACAGCTACTCATACTTTGCTGAGCCTAAGCATGAAAATGAGCCATTTCCCCTGTATCTTTAGGTCTTCATTCTGAAGGCTCCCATGTCACGTAAAACTATGATCAGGCCAGGCATGGCGGATCGGGCCAGGTGCCGGTGGTGGCTCACACCTGTAACCCCAGCACTTTGGGAGGTCGAAGAAGGCCTTGAGCTCACAAGTTCAAAACCAACCTAGGCAACATAGCAAAACCCCGTCTCTACAAAAAATACAACGAGCGCGTGTGGTGGTGTGCATCTATAGCCTGAGGCAGGAAAATAGGGTCTGGAGGCAGAGAACATAAGGCCAGTTCACACTTCAGCTGCGACAGCAAATATCCTCCCCATAGGGCGTAGGCCAAGTAAATGACTTTGTAACTTTACCTCATCCTCTCCATTTACATAGGGTGTACCCCAAGTAACCAATGGAGTCCTCTAGAGGGTATTTAAACTCCCAAAAGTTCTGTAATGGGGCCTTTGAGCCCCTATGCTCAGGCCAGTTCCCACACTGTGAAGTGTACTTTCATTTTCCATAAAACCCTTCATGCCTTCCCTGCTTAGTTGATGCGTTTTTTCCAATTCTTTGTTCAAGATGCCAAGAACCTGGACACCCTCCACCATTAACAGTCCCAGCTACTCTGGAGGCTGAGGTGGGAGAATCGCTTGAATCCGGGAGGTGGCAGTGAGTCAAGATTGTGCCAGTGCACTCCAGCCCAGGTGACAGAGCCAGACCCTGTCTCAAAAAAATAAATTTCTATCCCTTTCCTCTTCTTAACCTTTTTGTCAGTGATTTGCAGTGAAACTTCAAGGGGCGAAGGAGATGTTTTCCCTTGGCCCACACATTAGCTTGCAAGTAGGGTAAAATCTCAGACCTTTAAAGTTCTTAACAATTTCCTTCCACGCTTTTCCTCAGCATAGTCCTTTCCTCACAATGACAAGGGATGAATACCACTAACTCTAATTGCCTTCAGTGTTTCTTAAATGTGGTTCATGGTTCTCCTGCAATTACCTGGGGAGTTTTCTAAAAGCAGTTTCCTGGGCCCACTTTAATCTACTCATCTCTCTTGTGGAAAGTGAGGCCCAGGAATCTTCATTTTCGCTTGCATGCTAGGTGATTCTGAGGTGCAAGAAAGTTTGAAAGCAATTATCCTAGATCTATTCACCCAACAATTTGTTGGGTCTCCAGCTATGGTTAGTGGTTCAAAAATTAACCTTAGAGGCAATATCCAAAAAAGCCACAAGATGGGGCTAACAACGCTACACTCCAGATAGCCCTCTCCCCTCCTCCAATGCAGAATCTCATGTCGTCTCATTCTCTTTCATTGTGTTCTCTTATCTATGTGTCCCAGTTGTGTTGTGAATCGACATGTGTTGTTGTCTATGTGTTTCATTCTGTTCTTACCTGATCTTTCTTATTTTGTTGTTTTTTTTTTTTCTCGTATTCTGAATGCGGCCACAAATCAAAAACAAGAAGGAAGAGTAGAAATTGTATCCTTTAAACTACAATACAAGGGTTAACATTAAACCAATAAGGCTCTTCAATCATTCTGGAAATCCAGAAAGGACTTAGTTCTAGTCCAAGCTCCACCACTACCCAGAGGCAGGACCTGGGGCATATTATTTCACTTTTCTAACTTGCTTTTCCTCCACTATAAAAGAAAAGATGGAACTAATTGCTCCAAGTTCTGACCAACTTAGACACTCTGAAATTGTTTTATTCTTTGCATATGGTGGGGGGGTGGGTAAGGGTGACTAAGACTTAGCCAGAGACCAGGAAAGAGAAATCTTGGTGACTAGAACCAATCTGTCACCAATTTATATTTCTCCTTTCAATATAAACGACCTTATTCAGAGGTCCTTATTGATGTTCAAGTCCTATGTATACTAGCTAATCTTCTGCAAGAGCTTACTCAAAAGTTCTCATAATCTCTAATTTCCTGCATCCCACCTCCCAAATGCCCTGCCAAGCACTGCCAGATTTCCAAACCCCTTGCCATCACCATATAAATTTGTGTAAGGAATGACTTTTTAAATTGTTAAGAAAATAAATTCCCAGGTGCAGAGAGTAAAGGAGGAAATTGCCTTGGTTTTTCTTTTTGAAACAGTGAACTAGAAAGTGGCTACTGCAAATAAAGGCAGAGATTGTTAGATTACATAAAAAGGCAAGACTCAACTATATGCTGGCTACAAGGAACTTACTTTAAATGTAAGCATACAGATTGAACTAACAGGATGGAAAAAGATATGCCACGCTAATGCTAATAAAAAGAAAGCTGGTATGACTATGTTAATATCAGACAAAGTAGATTTCAGATAACAAAATATTGCGATAAGGACAATAGTTGCTAAATAAAGTCAGCCACAGGGCTGGCAGCTGCATCTTCAGAAACAGGCATCCTGGCACTGCAGACATGATTGACCTTGTTCATCAGTAAATCTTTGAGGAAATCACTGTAGTCCGATGTACCTTTCCTGAGGCCTAAACTACAGAAACAAGGAGGGTGGGAGTTCTCAGTTGATCTGAATAATGCAGGGAGAACTTCTGTGAGAAATAGTGTTTAATCCAAGTAACTAGGGAAACACTGAGGGTGGTAAACTGCCTGCCTCTGGGTCATATTTGACTGCAAACATCTTTTATTTGACCTATACTTTTTTCTGTCTGTATCATTTATGATCTTTTAAGCTACATATAGATAAAATGCAACATCAAATGATTTAAGCCATGAGGGGGTGGATTATCTCACGTACCAGGAAATCTGGAGGCAAAAGGCATCCACTGTTGATTATGTCAGTGACTTTAGATTCATCCTCTCTCTGGTCAGCCTATGGCTTCCTTTTGGTTGGAAAATGACTGCAGCAACTCCAGCATCTTATCCTGGTATGAACCAATGTCCAGAAATGAAATAAGGCCATTTCTCCCTGTATGTCTCATTTTTAGAGCTAAGAAACCTTTCTTAAAACCTTCCAGAATACTCCCTTGCATCTTATTGGCCAGAACTGGGTCACATGTTCACTTCCAAATTCATCACTGGCAAGGGGAATAAGACCGTCATGATTGACTTGAGATAATCAGAATTTACCTGAATCATGTGATGAAGGCGATTACCTGAGATACATTAGGGGCTCTGCTGTTTATTATAAAAGAGAGAAATTTTTCCATTCGATAGGCAGTGACCTAGGCAATATTATGTCTTCCAGTCCATGAACACAGGATGCCTTTTCCATTTCCTTATGCCTTCTATTATTTCTTTCACCAATATTTTGTAGTTCTCATCATTCAAGACTTTTGCCTCCCTGGTTAAGTTTATTTCCGAGTATCTTATTTTTGATGTCATTGTAAATGGAATTGTTTTTTCTTAACTTCCTTTGCAGATAGTTCACTGTCTGCCTTTGCGTTTTGAAAAAAGGAGGATCTGGCTTCATTAAGCTTACTTTTCTGCATGGCAATAGACTTTTGAGCTGAATAGCAGCTGCTCCCTGTAGGAGGGACATTTGTTCTCCCATTTGCCACAGTTCCTATCCAGCCAGCTTCCCTCATATTCCCTGCTTGGCCCCTGTAGGCATTTCGGCTTTCGACCTCTTGTTTAGATCATCCACATGAAGTTACACATTGCTGCAATTCATTATAAAGACACTGGAGTGGTACAGGAATAGACAGCCAACTTGGCAACTGGACACAACACAAAGCTGATTTTCCATGTTCCTCAAATTTATATTGAAGCACTCAATTATTTTATTGGAAACATTTTGGATGGGAATATTTCAGAAATATATTTTGTGTTTTTTTTCTCTAAAGCATGCAGAATGTAATATAAATCATACCTCATGATGCACCAAAATAGACAATAATACTCTACTGTGCTGGCTAATAAAATAATAGGAGTTAATGAAGTATGCAGGTTTGTTTGTCTCTGTCCTGTAAATGGCCACAGATGCTTGTGTTTTGAGGGCTCTTGCACATGCTAGGCATTTTTTTCCTATCTAGAAGTTCTTCTTGCTCCTAACAATGCATTTGCCTGCAGCAATCTGCTTTCACTTGCTAGTTGATGTTTCCTGCACATGGTGGGCTGGGACCAGATCAACACGCTTGTTAAAATTATGGAATTCGACACTGGCAAGCAAGGTTTGGGCAGTCACTCAATGCTTCAGAGCTTATCCATGGGATGTCGGGGACCAGATGAGCCCACTCACAGATGGGAGTTAGGGGTTCAGAGCCAAGAAGACCGAAGTCATAGAGCTGATTCAGAGTTGGCAGGGCATCAGGGCAGTCTCCTTTTCCAGGCAGCCACTCTTTCTAGAAGCAGTCTGCAGGCCAGCCCTGCAGCGACCTGGGGAGTTCTGGAAATCCTGAAGCGTGCCCAATAGCTGGGGAAACCATGTGTCCTCTGTGGCAACCGTGTGTCCTTTGTGGCAATGAGGCTTTCTCTGCATGGTTTTGTTTGTTTGTTTTTGTGACAGAGTATTGCTCTATTGCCCAGGCTGGAATATAGCGGCATGACCTCGGCTTACTGCACCCTCCGCCTCCAGGGTTCAAGCAATTCTTCTGCCTCAGCCTCCGGAGTAGCTGGAATTACAGGTATGCACCATCACACCCAGCTAATTTTTGTATTTTTAGTAGACACGGGGTTTCACCATGTCGGTCAGCTGGTCTCGAACTCCTGACCTCAAGTGATCTGCCCGCCTCAGCCTCCCAAAGTGCTGGGATTACAGGCGTGAGCCACTGCGCCTGGCCTTGCATGTTGTTCTTTAATGGAACAATTAAAAATGCTCCTCTGTGTTTTCCATCCTTCCAAAAATTGACCCAAATCAATTTTTCAATGGTTTAACTATGCCTTTATTTTTCCCAAAGAGATTCACATTAGATTATTTCCAGGAGCCCTTTTTTATCCTCTGTGGAAAGATCTTATTTTGTTCATTTATTTTAACTTTTTCATTATGTGCATTTTCAAATGCACTCAATATTTTAGAGAGAACAGTATAATTAACCCCCACATACCATCATTCAGCTTGCATTATTATCAGCTTTGCTATTTTCGTTTTATCTCTCCCCTCTACAGATTTTTTTGTTTTTGATGGGGGAGGTGGAATATTTTAAAGCAACCTTTTTTTTTTTTTAGGAACCCATTTAAAAAAGTTATAACAGGGCCGGGCATGGTGGCTCATGCCTGTAATCCCAGCACTTTGGGAGGCTGAGGCGGGCGGATCACGAGGTCAGGAGATCGAGACTGTCCGGGTTAACATGGTGAAACCCCGTCTCTACTAAAAATACAAAAAAATTAGCCAGGCCTGGTGGCGGGCACCTGTAGTCCCAGCTACTCGGGAGGCTGAGACAGGAGAATGGCATGAACCTGGGAGGCGCAGCTTGTAGTGAGCCAAGATTGCGTCACTGCACTCTAGCCTGGGTGACAGAGCAAGACTCTGTCTCAAAAAAAAAAAAAAAAAAATTACAACAGGACATAATATCCATTAATGGTCAGTTATGAGCTATAGCAATAGCAAGGAAATGCACATGTATTTCTAGTTTTTCTAACAATCCCATAAGGTAAATTAATCCCATTTTATACATGAGAAAATTTAGGTTCTGCCTTAACTTGTATCTAAAAGAAAATAGGATAAATGGTGGTGTATTAGCTAGGATGCTCTGAAGAAAAGAAAAACACTGCTTATTTCTCTGTACTCTCATGTACCACTCAACAGTCACGCCTGATGCTGGATGTACAGGAGTTTCTCCACACCAAAAACTGATTCGCCAGTGAACACCAGCTGGTGAGACAGCCAGGTGGGAAGGGTCCCCAGAGAAACTCCAGTCAGCCTGTATACTGGGAGGAGTGTGCACTGGAGTGGAGCCACAGAAGTTCCTGCTGTTTGCAGTGGGGAGGAGCCTGGCCCCTCCTTTTCCTGGGTGGTACCTGCGATTCAAACTGTGAGGTAGGGAGCACATAGGGACTCTGGCTTTGTGAAGGGTCCCTGTTGCCATTTTTTTCCCTCTTCACCCAATAAAACCCTGCCTTACTCACCCTTCAAATTGTCTGTGAGCCTAATCTTTCATGGCCATGAGACAAGGACCCCATCTTTAGCTAAACTAAGGAAAAGTCCCACAACAGTGAGTGTTCCATAATTCAGCTAAATTCAGACACTATCTACCTGGAGACAGCATCAGATCCCACAGGCTAAGGGCTCAGTCCCACAAGACTGCCCCAACTCCCCACTCTTCCACCCCGCTCCAGCTTCAGATGCCAGTAGCAAGTCCCAGGTTGTGGCCTGTGCTTCCGACTGACGGGCTATACATCAGGGTTCCCATGACCCCTCCTTAGGTTTGATTAATCTGCTAGAGTGGCTCACAAAGCTCAGTGAAACACTTTTCTTTCTTTTGTCCGTTATTAAAAAGGATATTGTGAAGGTTACAGATGAGCAGCCAAAGGGAAGAGATGCACAGGGTGAGGTCTGTGGGAAGTGGCGTGGAGCTTCATGCCTTCCCTTAAAGTGCCACCCTTTGAGAACCTCTGCAAGTTCAGCTCTGAACCATGTTCTTTTGAGTTTTTAGGGAGTCTTCTTTATGTAGGCATGACTGATTACAGTATTGGCCATGGGTGATCAACTCAACCTTCAGCCCCTTTCCTTCCCCAAGTTTTAGGGGTAGCGCTGAAAGTTCAGCCTTCACATCATGCCTCAGTCTTTCTGATGACCAGCCCTCATCCTGAAGATATCTAAGGGATCTAAGATATCTAAGCCACCAGGCATCTCATTGGCATACAAAAGGCACTTTTTTTTTTTTTTTTTTTGAGACAGGGTGTTGCTCTGTTGCCCAGGCTAAATTCATCCAGTGGTGCAATCATAGCTCATTCCATCCTCAGTCTCCTGGGCTCAAGCAATCCTCTTGCGTCAGCCTCCCAAGTAGCTAAAACTACAGGTGCATACCACCATGCCCAGCTAATTTTTGTATTTTTTTGTACAGATGAAGTCTTGCCATGTTGGCCAGGCTGGTCTCGAACTCCTGGCCTCAAGCAATCCTCCCGCCTCAGCCTCCCAAAGTGTTTGGATTATAGGCATGAGCCACCATGCCTGGCCTCAAAAAAACATTCTTAACACCCTAGAAATTCCAAGGGTTTTAGAAGTTGTGTGCATGGTCAGAGACCAAATATATATTTCTTATTATGTCATAATATCACCAATGCAGTTCAGGCTATGGTAACAGAAAGACCAAAATGAAGTAACCCAAGCAACTTAAATTTCTTTCTCATGTAAAAGTTAAACTAGGTTCAGACTATGTCCAGGGTAAGCATGGTGGCTGGATGGTATTAGGTACCCAGATTCTTAACATCGGAGACCGGGTGGCTGTTCCAGGTTTCATTGTCAGGTAGTGGTGGAAAAGATAGAGTGGGAAATATTGGAGGATGTGCTCATTCCCTTGAAGGGCGTGATTCTGGAGTTGCATGCATAGCTTCTACTCTTCAACCATTGCGGAGAACTTAATCACATGGTCGCACCTGGTCACACCTGCAAGGGGTACTGGGAAATGTAGCCTTCATTTTGGGCAGGCTGTGACCATCTGAAAGTCAGGGATTCCATTATTAAGGAAAGAAAAGAGAAAGTTCTTTTTAAGTTGAGGGCATGATTTTGAGTTCCATTCAAGCCATACTCAACTTATTTTGGCCTCAACTGTGGCCCACTTGGTAAACATAGTGATGTCTGGTTAAATTAGAGGTAGACATCCCTTGGTGATGTAGTACCTTTTTAGTACTTGTACCTGTAAGTTTTCCTTTGTCCCTTTTTTTTTTAAATGGAATATCACTGTGTCGCCCACGCTGGAGTGCAGTGGCATAATTACAGCTCACTGTAACCTCTGCCTCCCGGGTTCAAGCGATTCTCCTGCCTCAGCCCCACCACAGAGCTGGGACTACAGGCATACACCACTATGCCCAGCTAGCTTTTGTATTTGTCCGTTTTTTTTGTTAGAAAACTTACAACCATACTATTCTTTTAAAATAAAATTTATTCTACATAATAGTAAATTTACATGATGTAATTTAAATTCCATCATTTACAATGGAGAGATGCCAGTTACGTAATATCGCAGCCCTGCCAATGATGGGTTTGATTCAGTCCTGCTCTTTACCACCTGGGAGGCTGTGAATAATTTATTTACCTTCTCCAAGCTTCCTTTTCCTTTCCACAAACCAGGAATAGGACTAGCTACTTCATAGACAGTTGTGAAGACAAGCTAGACGACAGATGAAAGTTCTTGGCACAGAGTGAACACTTGATAAATTGTATGGCATATATGTATGTACTATCTCCCCATGAAGCTTACTTTAATTGCTATCATTTCTAAAAATTATAGCCATAGAATTTTTCATAGCATTTGTACACCTATCACTTAATTTGGGCTTCACAATACCCTGGGAAACAGGTAGAACAGATAATACTTATTTTTCTACTTTTCTAGATTAGGAAATATAAGCTCAGAAAGATGGATTCGCATGTCCAAAGTCACAACCTCTTCCCTCTTGACTGTATCCTTCCTATGAGCATTGAAACCTCCTCTACTGGCTATCATCCTAAATGACAAATCAGTCCTCTTTCAACCCATGACCCTCTCCAATACCCCTTTGTCTCAATTGCCCTTGGCAGTCAAGCTTTCCAGGACTCATCAGCACATGCCGCCTCTCTGTCTTCACTTTCAGTTTACTTATCAGCCCACCCCACTTGACCTTTGGTTCTTCATTCATTTGCTCCTGGTAAGAGCTTCACTTGAAGTCCTCTGCTGTCTCTGACTCTTGCCTTAGACAAGCTTATCCATTCTTGTGGTTTCAAATGCCATCCCGAAAGTTAATCACCAGCTCAACCACCTTTGTGATCTCCAGTTAGTGAAAAGATAAGAAAAGAGAACCTGAACTGGGATGGGTCAATAGGACAGGAAAGAAAACGAGGAATAGGAAAAATGTTTGTGGGGATTCCCAGGACTTAGAGATTGGAGATTGCATGGCTGCGGGGTAAGGAGGGAGAGGGAGAGTCAAAGGTGACTGCTCTTTTGTTGACATTCACGGGGAGGGCTGGAATGGTTCTTGTTTGAAGAGCAAGATGAGCCAAGGTTATAGACCTGAGTTTGGGGTAAGAGTGGAACATCCAAATGGGAGAGTCCAGCAGCTGAAAGGACATTTGTTCAAAGGCCTTTTTCATTACAGTTTTCTCCTTCTTCTGATCCAGGTACACATCCCCCTGACACCCCCACAATTAGGGCCTCCCACATGGCACTTGGTCAGCTTGAGATACAGAAGTAGAAGGGAAATATTTTTCTTTTCTAACTGGTGTAGATCATTATTGCAACCTATGCCATATGGACAGCATCGCCATGGATAGTGTCTTTTAGGGATTTCCATGGAATTTGAGGGCTCCTGAGGCATTTCTGATGGGTTTTTTTAAAAGGCTGTAACAGGCAGAAATGTATGACCTTGTCACCTGAGTTGCTCGTACATGACACTGGACAGAACCTAGGGAGACCTGATGGCAGAGTTGGCCATCCAAGAGAGTTTCTCAATGTCTTTTTCATTTAAAAACCTATGGGTTTATGATTCTATGAGGTAGATTTGAGAGATTTTTTTTTTAAGTGCTGAAGAATTCAACAACCTCTGAAAACTCACCTTTCCCAGAATTGGTCCCAGCAAGATAAGATTGTAGTTCATTTATGTGGCCACACAGGGGCAGCACACACAAACTCACCTTTTCTTAAACAGGTCTTGATTGTCTTTGCTTTTAGTACCCACTGCCACCTTCTAGTACAGACTCTCAACAACTCACCCAGGTATCTAACTTTCGTGCCACTCGGCCTTCATCACTTCATTTCCAAGTGCAAGAATACGGAGGGGACACCCACTGCCAGATGCCCTCTGACCATGTCCTTGCCATGTAGTCAATTACCTGCCTCCTCATGCCCACACCTTCCCTGCTAACTTCAGTTTACCTCTGTCTGACTTGCCTCTCCCATCCCTGGCCAAGTTCTCCCACCTGGCCACCTTCTGACCTGCTGACCGCTGTGTAGTCACCAAGATTACCTCCAAGACGCTGAGTGCTGGAAACGTGACAAATCTGTGAATAGCACTAACGGGAAGGGGTGGGGGGCTCCAGCTGTCAAGGCTGGCAGTGCCCATCAATGGGTTGTGAGCGCTATGCTGGGCAGGTGGGCCCTAGCTGCAGAGAGTCTGATCTTCAGTGGACCCAGAGTGGCATCCAGCCAATAGCTATGGGTAGTCCACCAATTATACTTCGAGAAACATTAACTTCCTCGCTTTGTTAACTTATCTAAGTCTCCAGTTTTTTTTTCAGAAATGGGAAGGAGTCAGTGCAATCTTAGAAACTGAGTGCTTCCTCAGCATAACTCCAGGGGGCGCCATTCTCAGAAAGTACATTGTGAATAGCATCCTCTAGAATTGTGCAACAGGGCAGCCCTGGGAATCAGATTCCAATCCTGCACAGGACACAGAATAAAGAAGCTTGGGACACAGGCTCTGGAGAGGACATTATAGGATGAGGGTGATGCTGAGTACACTCCACCTTTTTGACCTTATGCCAAGTCCAGGTCACTTCCTCCTCCTACTCAGGAGCAAGTCTGGAGTTTTCCTAGGGATAGGGAAGAAGTGTTGCTAAGTGCCCTTGAGTGCCTGCTCACATATCACCGGTCTGAGGAAAGAGGGGACCAGCCTCTGGGCGGGGCCCCTGGAAGGGGCTGTCCAGCATCTCTAACTATTCTTGTGCTGTCCTCAGACCCTACTTAGTCACAGCTCAGGGACCTGGTCTTCTGTGTTCAGGGACCTGGACTGGTTCTTCCAAAATCCCTGGTGGTATTTATGATTTTTCATGCCTGCAAAGGGACTGGGGCCACTTTAGGACATGGAGAGATTAGGACACAGGTGCTCAGAGTACCATGTAGATAACATCTCCCACTGCAGGGGGTCTTGTGAGAACCAGCCTGAGAAGTTGGTTTCCTCGGCCCGCCCTGCGCCCCCGCCCCTCCGCCTCCCCCCAGCACACACTGTTTGGCCTCCAAAAGGCTGCAGGTGGAGTGGGCAGAGGATGGAGGGGTATTAGGAACTGGGGAGTTAACAGCTCACAAGGGGCACATAATATCCGAGGATCCCATTTGCGGCCGGGGGAATGGCAGAGATCGCCCCCCAGGTCTGCCCGGCACTCAGGGAATTGGTGGCAGCGTCTATTTCAGAGTTTATGGTAAGAGGCTGGAGCAGGCACACACAGACAACACACCCCACCCTTTAAGGAAGTGGGGAGGAGAGCAGCAGGGGTGTGGTTAACAACTCAGAGGAGGAGGGAGAATCTAACCTGTCAGCCCTTTTACTCAGCCACAGCCTCCGGAGCCGTTGCACACCTACCTGCCCGGCCAACTTACCTGTACTTGCCGCCGTCCCTCCCGGCTCACCTGGCGGGGCCCGAGGAGCAGTCGCTGGAGTCCGCGCCTCCCTGGGTGAGTCCCTCCCGCGAGCCAGGGCTGAGCGCTGCGCCCGGCAGAAGTTGGAGGCTTGACCGGGTGGCAGGGGTTGGGGACGACAATTCCGGGATCCTGGGCACCTGAGCTGGGAGTTCCCGGAGAAACGGCCAGACCCAGGAAATCGGAGCCGTGGGTGCTGTGCACACGCCCGGAGCTCGCCAGCCTTCTGCGGGGAAGAGGGGTTCTATTTTTGGAGTAAATTTGACACTATAGGGTGTTTCTCCCTCTTTGTCCTCTCAACATATTCAGACAGGGGAGGCTGGGGGAGGCTAGGGATGACGGTGTGAGGACACAGCCAGACTGCTGCCTCTAAAGGTCAGGTTAGGGAGCCACGGGGTTTCAGCTCCTGCCTCAGACCTCTGCCTGCTCCTGCCCCGGCTCCCCGCTCCCTCCCGGACCCTTCCGCAGCCCCTGGGGTCATAGTCTCACCCCCAGCCCACCCTAACTCTCCTGCAGCCACTCCTTGCACCTGAGAGGTCATCTTCTGAATCAAGCCCTGGCTGGAGGAAAGCAGGGGTGCTCTGGGCCACAGGGGAGCTCGTGTGTGTGTGTGTGTGCGCGTGTATGTGTGTGTAGTTAACACTGGCCACTCTGGTTCCTTGAGAAGCTGCCTCCTGAGTGCCACTTAAGGGTTAAGTTCGGAGCTGCCTCTGCCTGCTGTCAGGCTGCGCGTGGGCACCGCTTTGGGTGGGTGAGCGTGGAGCGGCATATGGGTGATGTTCTGCAAGCCCTGCCACCTGCCCTAAGCCTCGACCACATGACACCGGCGTCTCCCTATACCCCAAACTGGGAGCAAAATCCAGGTCCGCTCATTTAAGGGGCCAGCGGAAGGACAAGAGCAGAAAGTTGTGCCTAGAGGTGGCTTTAGCCAGAAGGAACTCGGAAGCTGCGCTGTGGTTGGGTCTGAGCCCACTGGGGCAGTGCACGTGGCATGACCCGGTGGTGGGTGCTGGGAGGCCCCTTCACGTGGGATGCTCTCTGTTCACCCCGAGTGCTGTTGCTGAAGGCCCTGTCTTTCACAACCACTCTGGGGGAGGGGGAGGAGGACACTGATGAAAAAGTGACTAAAGACAGAAGGGAGGAAGGAAGTAGTCACATTGGAGAGCCCCAGCATTGGCGGGACAGTCTGCAGTCATTCATTCAGGAGGCACTCACTGGCTTCCCACCTGCGGCCAGGTGCAGGTGCAAGGTGTGGGGACAAGGTGAGTGTGGCATGGCCTCTGCTCACCAGGGCAGTGTGGGATACAGGGTGGTTGAGGGAGGGCTGCCAGGGGAAGGTGCAGGGTACTGTCCAACCCTGCAGTAGAGGGCTGTGGGGGGAGCCAGTCAGCAATGGCCAGGAGGGCGTCCTGGCAGAAGTGACTTCAAGTTGAGAGCTGAAGGATGACTAGAAATTAGCTCAAGAGAAGAGGGGAAAGAACAGCAAATGCAGAGACTGGAGGCTAAAAGCAGCAGGAGGCTGGAAGCAGCGGGAGGCATCCAGGAAAATGAAAGTAGCTGGGCTTGTTGGGAGCCTAGAGCGTGCAGGGGCGAGGGGAAGCCGCAGGGGTGAGTGGAGACTGCTCTAGAAGGCTTTGGAAGGCCTGCCAGGCTGCCATGGCAACTTCTGTTGGAGCAACACTTGGGACCTGGAGCCAGGCAGGAGACTTCCCAGCAGGAAGGGGTTGCCAGATTTAGCCAATAAAAGCACGGGACACTCAGATTTGAATTTCAGATAAGCACTCAATGGTTTTTTTTTTTCAATACAAATATGTCTCATGAACTACATGGAACATACTTATACTCAAACATTATTCACTGTTTCTCTGAAATTCACATTTAACTGGGTGTCCTGTATTTATCTGGCAGCCGTACTCTAGGAGAAGCTGAGGTTGGCGCAATGCTGGGAAGTAAAGGCTGGAAACTGCCCAGGCACTCTGAGAACAGTCTCAGGTCCATCTTGTAACCATTCCTCCTGGATTTTATTTTTGAGCTCATTCACTGATTGACCCTATTATTTAAAAAACAAAAAATCAATTCCTTGGTCAGTTTATTCATCTATACAGGTGAATAAATAGTACCTCATTCTACTGAATGGTACCTCAGAAGAAACAACATTAAATCCAGACAGATCTGGGTTCAAATCCATGTAGACCAGTGAGCTTCTCTGACCCTCAGAATCCTCTTTTCTGAAACGAGGGCAGGAGTATCTGTTTGTGCAGGTGGTTGGGAGGATCCCTGATAATGTATGTAAATTGCCTAGTGAGTACTAAAGGAAACACGGTACATATTGAATTTTGCAACACCTTCACAGGGGTGAGCAAAGCAACAGCCACAGAGCGCTTGCATTCATTTACTTCCGCAAGTGAGCACTTGGAGGTCTCAGGTGAAATACATAGTAGGGTTCATGCTTCCAGTGAGAACTCACGGGGTTAGCCCTTGGGTTGGGGACAGAGTCTGCATTATGCTTTTAGCTTTGCTACTCCCTTCCCATATGACCTGCTTCAAGGGGTGGAGATATAACACTCTTCTTGAGGGATGGTGGGTGGGCAGAGAGTGACTCAAAGTAGAATTAACTGAAGGGAAATGTGAATGAATTAAAGTAGAGAATCCAGATAAAATATTCAGCGCAGACAAATGCGCCATGAAATTTGGCTGTCATGATTCCCAGTTTTAGGATGAGTTCCTTATTAGAAAAGTAGCGCTGAGAGATAGAGGAAGTGAAGGTGCCTTGTGAACTGGATTTTGACTTTATTGGGAGCATTTGTAACAACAAATTAGGGTCCTCCTAAAAGGGAACCTAGAGGAAGTTAAGAATTCGTTAAGAGAAAGAGGAAATGGAAAGTGTGTTTCCCTTGCGGGAACGGCTAGGTTAAAAATGGTCCTTCTTTCCAGTGGCTAAATCTCCCCATCCCCCTGTGATAAACATTTTGTCCCCAGGCCCTTGGATTGTTTGCCCAGGTGGTGTTGAGAGAGACCCTATGGCGTGAGATGGATAGAGGTGTTCCACTGATGTTCAAATGAGCCTGCACTTGGACATGTGTCTTGAATATTTGCAAGATCAAGGTTATGATAAGTCCTACATAAAAAGACACGTGTCATTCCCTGAGGATAGCTGTAGAGCCCATGCACATTCTCAGGGAAACAGCATTCCACATTGAGTGAACCTTGATGTGAGTGCAGTTTGAGGACCAAGCAGGTCGTTCAGAAGGCATAGCCCTTCTCATAACTCTAGCCAGGATGGACCTAATTCATTCTAGACTAGGCAGTGTCCAACTTAGAGAAGATCTTCAAGGAAGGAGCCCTTGTGTGCAACCTTTTTTTTTTTTTTTTTTTTTTTTTTTTTTTTTTTTTTTTGAGATGGAGTCTCACTCTGTCGCCCAGGCTGGAGTGCAGTGGTGCGATCTCAGCTCACTGCAACCTCCGCCTCCCGGGTTCAAGTGATTCTCCTGCCTCAGCCTCCCGAGTAGCTGGGACTACAGGCACGCACCACCACGTCCAACTAATTTTTGTATTTTTGGTAGAGACGGGGTTTCACCATGTTGGCCAGGAGGGTCTCGATTTCTTGACCTCATGATCTGCCCGCCTCAGACTCCCAAAGTGCTGGGATTACAGGTGTGAGCCACTGCGTCTGGCTATATGCAACCTTTCTAGCATCATGCATCCTTCAGAGACACAAACTCCCACCTGTGTCAGCCTGAGTCTTCCCATTGCAGCTCCGGCCATGTTTCATCGTGCAGAGGACCCTAGAGAAAGTCCAAGTCCCTTGGCACTTAGCTCTCCATAGTGACGACAGTAGCTCCATGTGCCCCAAATACTGCTAGGACAAAGGAAACTGATGGTGAGGCTAGGGAGGGGAGGGAGGCTACCCTGGGGCTACCCCGCATGGTAGGTCACTCAGTCTCCAGTTTCCCCTGCCTGGGACCCATATGTCTCAGGACCATATGACCCTGGCCTCCCAGGTAAATGGCCACATCGGGGCATGGAGTAGAGGTGCAGAGCTGGGACGTGCCTGGGGCTGAAAGTGTGGTGATGAAGATAAGTTTTGCTGGCTTGAGGATGAAGAGTTTTCTTGTAGAGTACGGGTCAGTTCCAGGGTTAAGGAGAAAGAGCAGGGATAGTGGTGACTCTGCAACACTGATATGCCTTATCTGTCCAAGCCGTCGGATGGTCAAGAGCTCAGGCTCAGAGTCAGTCTGCCTGGGTTCCAGCCCAGGTTTGGTACCCCCTGAGTGACCTTAGGTAGGTGAGTTAACCCTAGCTTCCTATCTGCAAGATGGAGACAATAACAGGGCTTTGGGTGAGGGTGGCATGAGGTAGTGTACATTAGAGAGATATTCAAAATACAGCTACTAAAACCTGAGTAGAGATCAAACAGAACAGACACCACCATTACTCTGAGCAGCATCAGAGAGGCCCCCTTCCATGCCAGGCTCACCCCGTCAGTGCATCTTGTGGAGTCTGGGGGTGGAAGAAACAGGCCTTTGGAGGGCTGTAGCATGGACATTTCCAATAAGGATGGACTATTTCGATATTTCAACAACCCAGATGCACCCGCTTAATAATAGCATCTTATGTACCCACTTAATAATAACAGCGTCAAAGTACAATAAAACATTCAGTCCCATAATTAGGCAGATGATATGCATCCTATAAGTATGAGCTCTCTGGTGTCTTTACACGTATGGCCATATCTGAACTGGCGGGGCAGCACCATTTATTTTTCCAGAGGTTAAAGGTCCTCTTCTGCGAGGCATCAGGCAGCTTCCCCTGAGCACTGTCTCACAAGCATACATCAGGTATTCAATGATGTTTGTTTCTGCCTAGCCCCACTCTCAGTTCACTGTGTTTTGGGAACAGCCAGCCCTCATTAACTTTTTAGGCAGCAAAGAGACTGTCTACGAATGCCCAGCTGGCACTGAAGTCCAGATGGTCATTTAAAGTGTTCAGAGAACTGACAGGCAGGAGAAAATGGTGGCTTCACTTTCTGGGCCTCTTAACTCTGTGTACAAAGCTGCAAGCTGTGCGAGGGGGTGGCAGAGGGGGAGGGGACAGCTTTTTGAGTCACTCTGCTATTTCTCAAGGAATAATTATTACTCATGGTGACAGTTTATTAAGAAGAGCAGACTTGAGGCTGCATGTTCCGACGCACTTTTCACCCAGATGCAACGGGCAGGTTGGTGTGAATGCGGAGTTTAATTTTCAGGAGACCCTCCAGGTAGGCCACAGGCAGCCTGCAGGGGTGGACACTGCTCTGAGTTTCATGGTCTTCGTGTCCTCTTACCTTTTCCCAGCACTAAGGTGGTTGCTGCTTTTATGAGGCAGCCAGTTAGTGTGACTAAAACCAAGATCAGCAATGGCCAATACCTGCGGGAGGCAAGCCTTCCCGTTTCCTAGCTTGGCTATGTTCACTAACATCTTCCCCCTCTCCAGTTCTCTCTCTTCCTTTTATGTTCTGAAATCCACCCACACAGAATCTGGCAAGATCACTCACTAGAGACGGGGGGCTCAAAGAATCCACCTTGCCTAGGGTTTAGAGCTCAGTACTGGGTTTAATTCGCATCTCCTGCATTTGTCTTCCTTTAAATTGGACCAATTCTCCCACAATTGTGGGGGCAGACCCCCTTTTAATGCCCTTTCTTTCTTGAGGGCCTTGCACCTGATTCTGTGAGAACCTGCTGCCCACAAGCCATAGCAGTCCCACTGGTGCATATGGGGGTGATTGATGGGGAGGGGTGTACTGGGAATTCTGACCTGAGTTTGGGTTTTGCTCTTCTGGGGGTTCCCTTCTCACCTGGGACAGAATGGCCCCTATGGTGGTTCTGACCACTTGGAGCACCATCATTTTCTGGTTTCTTATTTATTTTATTATTTTTTTTTTTTTTTGAGACGAGGTCTCACTTGGGTGCAGGGGCATGAGCCAAGACTGCAGGCACATGCCACCACCCCTGGCTTATTTTCTTTCTACAACCTCCACCTCCCGGGTTCAAGAGATTCTCCAGCCTCAGCTTCCCGAGTAGCTGAGATGACAGGCACCCGCCATCATCCCTGGCTAATTCTTTTATTTTTAGTAGAAATGGGGTTTCACCATATTGGCCAGGCTGGTCTCAAACTCCTGACCTCAGGTGATCCACTCCCCTGAGGCTCCCAAAGTGCTGGGATTACTGGCATGAGCCACCACACCCAGCCCATTTTCTGATTTCTAAATTAATGTACTATGTCCATCCCACTGCTCTGGGAACCTCAAGTGCTTTTCTGTGTTCTCTGGGAGTATTTGGAGTCAAAACCCAACTCCTCTCACCCAGCTCGATGTACACAGTCCCCGCCCCCAGGTCCCACCCCAGGTAGGTTATGAGAGATCTGATGCTGCTGCACTTTGCACCTCTGCAGAGGCTCTCGGCAGCATCCGGTCACATCCTTTCTGCTATTTAGGCAGATGTTTGGTGCTGGCAGACAGCGGTGCCAACCAAGACAGCTGCAAGTGGCTCACTGCAAGCTTGAATCCCAGCCCCCAGCTCATTACAGGCAGAAGGTCAGGCAGTTTTTCAGCCTGGGCAAGAGGAAAGAGAGTCAGAGGGCAGGAGGCCTGGGCTTTGGTGTAGATTCTCTCACCTGTTAACTGGGGTACATTGGCTAAATCTCTTTCGTCTTCAAGCCTTCCTTTTCTCATTTGAAGATGAAGAATTGGTATTGCCTCCCTAATAGGGTAATGGAGGGAAATACCTGACTGTGTGAAAATCCCCCACAAAACATCACAGGCATTGTCCCAGGAAAAGTGATGAATTTGGGATCAGAACGTGATGAGTTTGACTCTCGACTCAGTCATACTCTGCCTGTCTGACATCGCCAAATGATAGAACCTCTCTGAGCCTTACTTTGCTTATTTGTAATTTGTTCTGGGCACTTGTTGAATGTTTCTCCCCATCACCCCCTTTACTCTCAGGGTATAGTTTTTCTTCCCCCAATTTTTTTATCTCATTTTGAGACAGAATCTCACTCTGTTGCTCAGGCTGGCGTACAGTGGTGCGATCACACCTCACTGCAACCTTGACCTCTCAGGCTCAAGCAATCCTCCGGCCTCAGCCTCCTGAGTAGCTGGGGCCACAGGCACATGCCACCACACCTGGCTAATTTTTTAAATTTTTGTAGAGACGATGTCTTGCTATGTTGCCCAGGCTGGTGTTGAACACCTGAGTTCAGGCAATTCTGCTTCGGCCTCCCAGAGTGTTGGGATTACAGGCATGAACCACCACTTCTTCCCCCTAATTTGAGGAATTATATCTGTCCTCACAAAGTTTATAGTGTGGTAGGGGAGGCAATACATGAAGATAAAGAACTGTAAGATATTTATTTAACTCTGAGTTACTTAAAGGTAAATAATGTGCCATAAAAGAGGCACGAAGTGCTATGAGATTGCAGGGCAGAGATTCCTTCTGGCTATGGACTCTGGGAATGCTTCCTGGAGGAGATGGTATTTGGCAAAGCTCTGAAAGGATACACAGGATACACTGTAGGAACTTGAGATGGTGGCTGTAGTCAAAGAAGAGTATAAATAACAGCAGAGAGATGGAGAGGTGTGGTTTGAGTGACTCATTTTGGGTGGAACCAAGAGTGGCAAAAGGCAATCAGAGTTGGGGGTGGAACAGAAGATAAGGCTTGGACAAGGAGGCCAACGTGTTTGGGAGTTATTCTGGAAGTCCCAGACAGCCATGGGGCTTTATTCTGAAGGCAGTAGGAGCTGTTGACCATGCTGACTTCGGTGGAGGTGCGAGGGTCAGATTCTGGTGTGTAGAGTGGATGAGAGTGAAGAGAGCTTGAATTCGCAAGGGAGCAGATAAGAGAGTGTTGTAATAGTTCAGGCCTCACACATCTGAATAAATTGCGTAACTCAGATGCTTTGCGGTCCTGTGGAGCATGCAGGCATCCCCTGGAGGCTTCTACTTTCTCTGAGTTGAAATTGGTTCTTTGATGAATTTGAGAGATATAGAACTTATGAGAACATCCATGAGAAACCCACCATTCCTCTTCACCTCTGTCTTCCATATTCTTGATTCTCAGCCTGGCCGCTTCCCCCTGGGCCTCCCCTCTGCTAGGAGTGTGTTAAATGCCAAGCCTGTCTCAACCTCTATCTGGCAGCACCTTGAAGTATCAAGTCAGGAATATGCACTTAGATCCACAGGCCCCTTCTCCAACATGTCTCTGGTGACCATCCAGATGTGATGATTCCCAGGACCCTCCCTCCCTCCCTTAGCCCTCGCTTCTAAGAGTCTGTAAGATATTCCCACTTGAGGAGCTTGTCTTCTTAAATGCTGTATCTCAGAAATTAAACTCCTCCTTTTCTCACGCCAAACCATCTCTTCCTCCTGGCTGCTCTCCTCTTCATGGGGTTGTTCATCTCCCACACACTCAGGTCAGAAACCTTGCTATTGCCTCCCCTCTTTCCACGCCTCCACTTTTTTCTGCTCATGTCTTGCCCATCACTCAATCTTGCAGATTCTTTCTTCATGCCTTTCATTCCTTCCTTCCTGTTTCTATGGCCCCTACTCTGACCCAAATCATATTACCTAATATTGCTTCATATTTTTACCCAAGAGCCTCGTCCTATCTCTGGTTCCCTTGGAAGCTCCCAAATGCCTGCAGGCAAATCCAGCCCCCTTAAATTTACCATTCAGTGCCTCCCATAATCCAACCTTGATCTGCTCTTCTAACTAAACTTTCCCCATACCCAAATGAAGCCCCAGCCAGCCTGGTGTGCTCCCCAGTCTCCGGCAAGCCTCTGCTCAAGTCCTGTGTCCTGTTTGGAATGCCAGCCCCATGCACTTCACCAGTCCTACTTACTCCTTTAAGGCTCAGTTGGTGACCCACCCTTTTGGAGGACATCTGAGCTCCCCATGGCAGCTTCTGGGCTTCTTTGCATCCTGGGATCTCCCAGAATCTATTTTTCAACCTGATGCTACATTCCTCCAGAGCAGGGAGATGCCTTTTATTTTGTTCTTCTTCCTTATACCGTCAAATTCCAAGGATAGAAAATTGCATTTCCCTGGGCCTGTGAAAAGGGATCCCTCCCTCCCTGCACACTCATGCCTGGCTCACAGGGAGTGAGCCAGACAGCGCTTCCTCATTCCCCGCAGTGGGTGTCGCAACAGCCAGTTGCAACTAGAATAGGGGCCACATCCCAAGTCTCTTGAATTCTTGCCCTGTGGTTAGGATGCCCTTCTTGCCTGTCCTGAAGGTGGAGATTTCCTACAGCCCAGAGAGAGGGAGTCAGCAGTGTAGGGCAGGAACTCCACTATTTCTTTATTAAACCACTCCTAACTCTCACTAATCTCTGTGAGTCTTGCCTTTCCCTTTTCTCTCCTCCTCCTGCTGTTGAGTACAACTAGGCTAGGCTGAATGAGAGGAGAAAGACGGGGAGGAGGAAAGAAGTTAGGCAGGCTTGGCAGAGGGTGCAATGCTCTGGGAAAACGGGAGAGATTTACAAGGCAGAGATTGACAATTTTTAGTAACTTGGACTTTGACCTCCAGTGTACACAGACATAGCCATGGCTGCTGGACTCTGAGCTTTCTGGCCCTGGAAAGCTTGAGATTTGCAAACACTTGGTCGACAATCACCTCGTTTATCTGCATTGTCACCAGTGCAGCCTCTGAGCCCTCTCCCCGTCTTTACTTGACCCTGTATAGAAAAACGCTTTCAGAGCCAAGTGCGGTGGCTCATGCCTGTAATCCCAGCACTTCGGGAGGCCGAGGCGGGCCGAGGTGGGCAGATCACCTGAAGTTGGGAGTTTGAGACCAGCCTGACCAACATGGAGAAACCTCGTCTCTACTAAAAATAAAAAATTAGCCGGGCATGGTGGCGCAGGCCTGTAATCCCAGCTACCTGAGAAGCTGAGGCAGGAGAATGGCTTGAACCCAGTAGATGGAGGTTGCAGTGAGCCAAGATCGTGCTATTACACTCCAGCCTAGCTGGGCAAAAGAGCAAAACACTGTCTCAAAAAAAAAAAAAAAAAAGAGAAAAGAAAAATGCTTTCTGCACCCAACACTGAACACTCAGCCCCAGCCTGTGTTCATGCCCTGGGGGTCCCTGGAAGAGGGCACAGGAACTGCCCTGAGCCTAGGAGCCCTGGGCTGGTCGCTGCCTCCTTCATATCCCACCACATGCTATGGGGTGGGTCCCCTGGGTAAGCCTCCTGTTTTTTATTTGTATGTGCAATCAGGGGGTTGTGGGACTTTTTAGCAAAGCTTTCTTCAAAACAGATCTTAGGCAAGAGCCCAATATAAACCAGGCAAAAATATTCCTGTCCAGGGTTGAAGTGAGAAGGTGAGGTACCTACCAGGCCCTTGAGTCCCCTCCACGGATCTCCTGAGATGCAGGTCATCTGGAATTCTTTCTGGGTCTCAGGCTTGTGAGGTGCTCGTTGTGTATGTGTCATGGGAGCTGGAGAATGGCTGTAGGTGCAAATGGATTTGGAAAAGAACAATCTCAAAGTCTGAAGTCCAGCCTGGGGCATGGCAGGTTTATGTATGTGTGAGTGGTGGGAGGGGCTGTAGATTTGAACTCCCTGAAAGAAGATGTGTGATTCTCACCAAGGAGCAAATGCGTATGTTTCTGAAAGAAAGTTCATTGCTTATCATCTGACTCTCCAAGGCACCTGTGACCCCAAAAGATTAAGGACATCTCTTATAAGATATTATCATCCGTTCTATAAACCTTTCATAAAAATGACCTCAAACTTGAGCTCCTTTTTAATTCAGACAAACTAGGCCGTAAGCCCTGTTGAGGAAAGAACCATATCTGTATGGAGAGTCACTGTTACATCCCAAGGACACAGCCTGGTGCCTGACACACAGCTGGCATTGGGTACGTACAATGTGTGCCTGACATAAGGCAGCTCTGTTCTCCCAATAAGGAGGGCTGCTAAAAAAAAAATTAAAAAGCTTATTTTCATATGTAAACTTTGTAGGATAATGTTGAATAGATTATTTTAGCGATACATTTTCAATCACATGCTAATAACAATACATTAACTTAAATACTGCTTTCCCCCAACTCTCCCAGTTTAGGAAATGTTGTAACTGTTCACTCCCATCTCTGACATCAGTGTCCTTCTTGTCACCAGAACCCTTTCTGCATCAGCTCTTCATGTTCTGCGCACATCATAGTCCCTGTGGTCTAAAGAGAGTTGGCTGTTTCATATTGATCCAAAAGGAGTTTATTTACTTATTTACTTATTTTTTATTTTTGAGACGGAGTCTCTCTCTGTCACCCAAGCTGGAGTGCACTGGCACGATCTCAGCTCACTGCACCCTCTGCCTTCTGGATTCAAGCGATTCTTCTGCCTCAGCCCTGCATCCCCACCACCCCTGCCCCCCGCCACCGCCAGTTTATTTTTTAATAACCGCTAATTGATACTTATTGATGAATAGTAGTTTTTTGAGATACAGTTCACATACCATAAAATTCACCTTTTAAAAACGTGCAATTCAACGATTTGTAGTACATTCACAGAGTTGTGCAACCGTCACCGCTTTTTTTTTTTTTTTTTTTTTTTTGACAAGAGTCTTGTTCTGTTGCCCAGGCTGGAGTGAATGGCATGATATCAGCTCACTGCAACCTCTCCCTCCTGGGTTCAAGTGATTCTCCTGCCTCAGCCTCCCAAGTAGCTGGAATTACAGGCACCTGCCATCATGCCTGGCTAGTTTTTGTATTTTTTAGTAGAGATGGGGTTTCACTATGTTGGCCAGGCTGGTCTTGAACTCCTAGCTCAAGTGATCCACCCACGTTGGCCTCCTAAAGTACCGAGATTACAGGCGTGAGCTACCGCACCTGGCCCTCCATCACTGCTATCTAATTGCAGAACATTCTCGTCACTCCAAAAAGAAACCCCTGTACCATAAGCAGTCACACTCTGTTCTCCACTCCCCCGTCCCCTGGCAAGACTAGTCTACTTTCTATTTTTATGGATCTGCCTTTTCTGGTCATTCCATATAAATGGAATCGTACAACACTGTGGCCTTTTGTGACGGCTGCTTTCACTTAGCACAATGTTTTGAAACTTCATCCATGTTGTAACATCTATTAGTACTTCGTTTCGTTTTGATTGATATTTATTGATGAGTAACATTTTGTTGTATGGATATGCCATATTTTGTTTATCTCTTCATTAGTTAGTAAACATTTGGGCTGTTTCCGCTTTTTGACCATTGTAAGTACTGCTGCTATAAACATTCACATACAAGTTTTTTTGTGGACATATGTTTTCATTTCTCTGAGCTATAGACTTAAGAGTGGAGTTGATGGGTCCTGTGATAACTCTGTTTAACATTTTGAGGAACTGCTGAATGGTTTTTCACAGCAGCTGCCTCATTTTTTATTCCCATCAGCAGTACTTGTTGGTTCTAATACCTCCACGTTCTTGCCAACACTTGTTGTTGTCTGTAATTTCGATGTTAGCTATCCCAGTGTGGATGAAGTAGTATCTTACTGTGGTTTTCGGTTGCATTTCCCTGATAATTAATGATGGTGAACATCTTTTCATGTTCTTGTTGGCCATTTGTACGTCTTCTTGGGAAAAAATGTCTGTTCAAATCCTTTATAAAGTATTTATTTTTTATGTCAACAATATAACCACTCAGTACACTGCTTTTTAGACAATGATCTTTTAAAGGTTTGTTTACAACATTTACCGCTTGAAATTTTAAGGTTATGCCCTCAAGAAAAATTGCAGAGGGAGCTAAGCTATGAAGATGCAAAGGCATAAGAATTATACAATGGACTTTGGAATCGAGGACAATGGAATCGAGGGAAAGGGTGGGAGCGGGGTGAGGGATAAAAGACAAATTGGATACAATATATACTGCTCCAGTGGCATGAGTCCATCAAAATCTCAGAAATCGCTACTAAAGAACTTATTTATGTAACCAAACACCACCTGTTCCCCAAAAACGTATGGAAAGAAAGAAAAAAAATTTAAAAAGAAAAATTGCTGAATCTATATTATAGTATGGTGGTTGCTTTTCATAAAAACCAATTATTTTAAGTAACCTTTGTAAGCATCCCAAACTAGCCTTGATTGGAGTGCTAATACTTTTCCCCAACAGTATATTGTTGTTCAAAATAAGATAATTGAGAAAGCAACCAGTAACATGAAAGATTCTGTAAGGGCTTGGATATAAACTTTCTCCTTTCCGACAGATAATTTGGGAAGGTAGAGAGCTTTACCTCCTATTCAAGCAAATGTGATATTTAAAAATAAGTAGATGGATGAATGGACAATGGACTCATGAATGAATGAACAAAAGAAGAAATGCAAGCAAGTAAACCAATCAAGCAACCACACCAATCTTTCCCTCTTTATTTAGGATTTTCTAATCCCCACTTAGTAAATCAGCCTTGGTCTTTAATTTACATTTTATGGAACCATATATAAAATTGTTTAAAAAACAAGTTTGCAGTTACAGATTGGAAACAAGACACTGTATTTTCTGTCACCTGGAATATCTTTATCATCTTCCTTTAAAATGGGAAGAAACTAAGGCTGCGCAGGGTCCTGGAGGCAGTTGAGAAACTCAGACATCAAGTGATGTGATTGCAGGCCGTGGTCCAGAGTTGTAAGTCACCAGAGTGGGACCTTTAGGCTTGTGACCTGATAACAAGGATTTTCTTGGGCTGGCCCCCCAGCTCTTCATTGCTCTTTCCATCAGCACAAAGGTTTCTGGGTTGCTGGTGTTTTGTGGGTGACCCTGGAAGTCTCTCCTTCTACCTTCTCTGGGGTGAGACAGTCTGATCCATCTCAGAGGCCACACTCACCACCTACTGCACAGAGACACAGCCCCCTCCCCATACTTTACCATTGGTCCTTTCTTAAGAAAATGTGTGAGCTGGCAAATGGTACTCTGGAGTTTGGGGTAAGAGAGAGAAAGAGGAAGACTATCGGGCAAGAAGATAAGAAAGGAAGCTGTGGCCTGACATGGGCACAGAGACATGAGCGAAAGCTTGAGAGATGACCTTTAAAGGCTCAGACCCCGGAAAGGGAAGAAGTTGGGACAATGGAAAGACTGGCAGAGTGGTAACATAGCAGGCAGGCTCTGGCGTAGTTGACTCTGGAGTGTGTATGGTTGGAGTTGGGGATCAGGGGGTCAGGGACAGTACACAGCAATGTGGACATACATGGCCTGGACTCCTTTCCTTTACTGATGGTGGTTGACAGGTTCAGAATTAGGAGTTCAGGTCAGCATCTATGTGAGAAGCATCCAGATCCCTTCCGTAGAATTTTAGTCCATTCCTGGCAGGATCCCAGTGTTTCCGGTGACAGTGACACCTAGTCCTTTCTTCTGTGCCTGTCGGTCAGGACGGAGTCTCACCTATCCTAGCAGGTGGCTGTTTTCCTTTCGGCTTTAAACATCTGCAAGGAATGAGTCTATGTGCTTCCTTGAAGTCATGTTTCCTATTTTTGAGAATGTAGAATTGGTGGCTTTGACATGGTGAACCTAAAGCCCAGCTCCACATCACTTAGCACCTGCTATGGGCCAGGTACCATGCAAGGCATGAGTGGTTTCGGAGGTGAACAAGGGGTACTATTCTCAAGATGAAACAGTAATTCAGGCAGCCACAGTGAGACCAGATGTTCTGCATGACAGTGGAGCAGATGCCATGGAGGCAGGAAGGCCAGAGCTACCAAATTTACCAAGAGGAGGCCCAAAAGGCTTCATAGTGAGGTGGTGCTGGGAAGGATTTTGAAGAAGTTAGGAGTGTGCCAGGCAAAGGGTGGTGAAGTGAGGTGCTTTACAGGTTGAGAGCACAGCATATGTAAAGATAAGAAGGCACTGAAGAAATGGGGCCTGTTTGGGAAGCTGGGAACATCTCAGGGTGTCTGGATCTAGCAGGAGCACGGTGCAGATAAGGCGGGAATGCTATAGAGACCCTTGATCCAGGTGGCTTAGTGTTGGACATCATTCTCCAGTGACAGGAAGCAATAGGATAGATATGATAGGATAGGATAGACAGTTGCAGGAATTTTTAAGCAGGGAAGAGAGTCAGATTTTTGTTTAAAGAGGACTTTGGCCCCAGGCCACAGGAGATCTTGCACCAAGCATGGAGAAGCCTTGGCTGGGCATGGGCAGACAGGCATTTCTGGGGAGTGGCCAGGGCTGCAGGCAGGGCTGAGCTGGTGCAGCAAGTGGGAGGTGCCAGCCCTCCAGGGGCATGGCCCAGGCTGCCAACTGCTGCTCGGGCATTGAAGCTGTCCACACTGGCCGCTGGCCAGCAGGGCTGGTGAAGGAAGAACCCACTTCCTGCCTCTTGCTGCTGTTTGCGTATGTACAGTGGGGAGGGGGGCAGACAGAAAAGACAGGGCTTGGCCAGGTGGGTAAGAACCAGCCAGCTGTCATCAAGAGGTGCAGTGGGAGAGATGGATGAAGGGGATACCTACCTGGAGAGCAAGGGGGTGGCCTGGCAGCTATTTTTGCCCCAACAGTTGGGCTCAGCTATTCCATCGGGATGATGACCCACAGAGGATGTTCAGGACTAGAAGGTGCTGTAGTAGAGGGAAGGGCATCCTCACGTTCTACCTCCCCGGGTGCCCCTCCTCCCAGAGCTCTTGGCTGTACCATCCGTTTATGCCTGGCACATGATTTCTTGAGATAAAATTATTTTTCACAAGTACATGCATTGCTAAATGGGATGAAGGAAAGGCGGGCCCCCATCTCGTGCCCCTTTGTCTCCCAGTCATAATCTAGCAAATGTCAGTATACAGAGCTCACACTCCAGAAACATTTTTTCAGATGCGGAGAAGTTTTAAGGAAAAGATCATCAAGGAAAAAGTGCTTGTTTTGGGATGGTCTCTGATACCTGTGGAAAAGAGGGGCATCAGAGAGATTCAGATAAGAACAAGATGCACAAAAGCTCATCCACTCCCAAAAGAGCTGAGTGAGTGGAGGACTCCCTGACCCCAGGATGCAGCCACTTCAGTGGAGGGTGTTCCGAGGGGAGGTGTGTGTCATGACCAAGGCGGGCAGTCCTTGGACTCACTGCAGCCCTTCAGCATAGCATGGAGTCAGTGGCATCAGAATCACTTGCAGGGCTGTGGGGTTTTTTTATGTGTTTTTTGTTTCTGACAGGGTCTTGCTCTGTTGCCCAGCCTCCAGTACAATAGCGCAGTCATACCTCAATGCAGCTTCTACCTCCCAGGCTAAGCAATCTCCTCCACCTCAGCCTCCCTAGTAGCTGGGACTACAGGCACCCTCCATTATACTCAGCTAATTTTAAAATATTTTTTGTAGAGACAGAGTCTTGCTCTGTTGCCCAGGCTGGTCTTGAACCCCTGGGGTCAAGTGATCCTCCTGTCTTATCCTCGCAAAGTGCTGGGATTACACAGGTATGATCCACCTCACCTGGCTGCAGGGCTTTCAAACTGGGCTCCAACTCCATAGTTTCTGCCACAGTGCATCTGGGGAGAGCAAGAATTGTACTTCCCACAGGGTTGCAAGTGATGTGGATGCTGCTGGCCTGGGAACCCCACTCTGAGAACCACTGCAGTGGAGGTCCCCCACAGGGATGTACCCTCAAGCATCTTTGCAATTCCGTTCCTTAAGGGTGTGTATCAGAACCCCCTACTCCACAGGTGAGATTTTGAGACACTTCTGTGCCTGTCTGCTGTTGTGCCCAGGCAGTCATTTCTTCTTCTCTTTGGCTTTGCTTTACTTTGTTCCTTTTTTTTTTTTCCTGAGACAGGGTCTCACTCTCTTGCCCATGCTGGAGTGCAGCAGTGTAATTATAGCTCACTGCAGTCTCAACCTCCCAGGCTCAAATGATCCTCCCACCTCAGCCTCCCGAGAAGCCACTGAGCCCAGCCTGCTTTGTTCTTAATGCTTCAAAAATAGTTTTGGTGCCCACCCTGGTTGAAACAACGACTATGTTTCCTTTCCTGCTCACAGCGCCCTGACGACTTGGTTGGCTTCCCCAGTTTTTTGTCTTCGTTCCCGGTGTTCTCAAAGGCAAGACTGCCTCTCCCAGGCTTCCTAAATTCCCACCTCTCAGATTCCTTCGAACCCTCCCCCTGTGCCACCTCTGCCGTGCGCTTCTCCCAGCACCGACCGTTCATCCCGTCCGTGCTCCTCTGATCCCACAGTCTTCTTCCTGACTCTGTTAGGACTTTCCTTCCGCCTTATTTTATCATTTACTGGATGTGTGCCTTCCCCACTTAGACTATAGTCCTGAGGATGGAGTCCTGGCACCTGTATCCCCCCTCAGTGGGTCACATAGAAGACGTGTTCCATCCATATCTGCTGTATTGCAGTGAGAAGGGCCTGAAAAACAAACCAAAGCAAACCGAGACCTGTTTACATTGGCCCTTGCTGGACACCAGCTCTCGAAACGCACTTACCAAGGCCTGGGTGATGGGGAGGAGGAGGCGTTTGTGAAGCCACCCCTGAGCTGATGTGGCCAAGTGCCAGGGTCCGATGTGCTCATCAGCCTTGAAAATAATTTGATTACTAATCAGCATCGCTCAGGGAACTACCACCCCCCAGAGCTGTATTAAGAATGTTTTCCTCAGGCAAAAAATATGTGGGCCTTGACATCCAAGTCAGCCTCAGGAATTTCATTTTATGATTGATCCTTCTTTGTTTGTTGTTTGTTTGTTTATTTTTTGTTCATTCTTGTACATCTTCCAGATCCACCTTCTTCTGGATCTCTCAGTTGACATACAGCCAAGCCCTCCCACTGCTCCCTTGCCCTCTCAAATCACTTCCAGACATGGTTCCTCTTCCTCAAGCCTGACTCAAGGTCTTGCTCTTTTACTTTGTTACGAAAGTCACAAATGACTTTGAAATGAAGCCACTGGTGTTTTCCAGGCACATGAAGTCCCCTGACCTGGGGACCCCATATAGTCCCCAAAGCTCTGCAGTGTTCCACATACCTGTCTGGGAATGACTGCCCTTTGCTGCTTTTTTATACCTGTCTAATGACACCTCACCCTGGAGGGGATGCCCAGCTCACAGAATGCACCTTCAGCCAGTCTCAGCCCAATGCCACAGAGGTGCCCTTGACAACCCCATTCAACCTTTACCTTATTCATTCACTGTTACCATGTCACCTGCCTTCTGGCCTTTCTCCTTTAAAAAAATGTTTTTCGCCAGGCGTGGTGGCTCATGCCTGTCATCCCAGCACTTTTGGAGGCTGAGGCAGGCGGATCACGAGGTCAGGAGATTTGAGAGCATCCTGGTTAACATGGTGAAACCCTGTCTCTACTAAAAATACAAAAAATCAGCCAGGTGTGGTGGTGGGTGCCTGTAGTCCCAGCTACTTGGGAGGCTGAGGCAGGAGTAATGGTGCGAACCCAGGAGGCGGAGCTTGCAGTGAGCCGAGATCATGCCACTGCACTCCAGCCTGGGCGACAGAGCGAGACTCCATCTCAAAAAAATAAATAAATAAATAATAAAAAAATAAAAATTTTTTCATCAGTGCTGTAACTAAAGGAAAATGTACTAAGTTTGGAGAAAGGACTCCTAGACTCAGTTCCTGCCTGTATTTTACTCTTCAGGGAAATGGCACACCCCTCAGCCCATGTATTTGTGCGCCCTCTCCCACTTCTCTCTCCCCAAGACATCCCCTCCCCAGCATGAGGTTGGAACTGATATTATTGCTCTTTTAAATTTGGAGCAATATGTCTCTCCATGGAGAAGGATGAATATCTGGTTTGCACACAATTATTCACGCTATATCAGCAAGGCAGGTCCCAAGGGTTAGGAGCTAGGGCTTCTCAAGGTGTGGCCCCTCTACTTCCCAGCCACGTGACCTCAGCACCTTCTGACCCCTCCCATCCTCAGCTTTCCTGCATGCTGAAGGGTGACAACCCCAGTGTTTTCCTTAAGGGATGCAAAGATTAAAAGGAGATCATACACGTACGTATATAAAGCACTTAGCATTCATTGGTGTGCTGCATGTAATAAGTATTCAATCCATGTAGCTGTTACTTGTATTGATGGCATATGTTACTAGAAGACAGAAATATAGATAACTAAGGTCACCCAGGACCCCACCCCTCATCCGCTTGATGGCACTTGGCAGGAACTTCAGCCCCTCAGCCTGGGGTTCCCTTGGTCTGTTACACCAGGTGTAAACTCACTTCCCTCTGCTTCTGCCACCTCTGTACTGTTGCGTCTTGTTTGGCTACATCACTCCAGGACACACAACTCAGCCCCTTCACCAATGACCCCAAGAAGTCTCAGACCATACAGAACACTTATGATTTTTCCTGGAGGAAGGAAGGAGGGAGGAAGAAGAGTATTAGGGAGAGAGGCCAGGCGCGGTGGCTCATACCTGTAATCCCAGCACTTTGGGAGGCCAAGGCGGGTGGATCACTTGAGGTCAGGAGTTTGAGGCCAGCATGGCAAAACCTCATCTCTACTAAAAATATAAAAATTAGCCAGCCATGGTGGTGGGCACCTGTAATCCCAGCTACTCAGGAGGCTGAAGCAGGAAAATCGCTTGAACCCAGGAGCCGGAGGTTGCACTAAGCCAAGATGGCACCACCGCACTCCAGCCTGGGAGACAGTGAGACTCTGTCTCAAAAAGTGTTAGGGATAGGGTCAGATCATGGGGGCATTCCCATTCCACTACTTCTTTGGCCTCCTCCTTGCTTTTATTTCTCCCTTTTCCCAGAACAATGAACAGATTATACCACCCTAGCTTCCTCGGGCCTCATCTTCTAACTGCAATGATTTAGTGAGCACATGTTTCTAAATAGTTTTCTTCTTAGGAGGACTTCTGCTACCATCTCCTCTTCATCTTTTATATGTTTAAACACATGCCACATCCTTGGGGCAGAGCTGCCCATGTTGACATCTGGGCCACAGTGAGGACCTGCCTGTCCCTGGGGAATGTTGGGGCTTCTCTGAGTGAGGGGCTTAGCGGCCTGGAGAACAACATCTATTGGAGAATCCCCCTGATTCCCCTGCAAAGGCAAGCTGAGCCAGGAGTGGGGTGTGGATGATTCTGTTTGTGAATTCTGGGAAGTACTTGCCTTCCCCAGCCTGCAGATATGACATTTGGATGATGGGACCCAGTAACCTATTTGTGAAGAACTTCTATACTGACTTTCTGATCAAAGGAGGAGATGAGAGGTAGGCAGCTTCTATGACACACGGGTGATTCCAGGCATGGAAAACACACAAAACCTATGACATTAATGGGAAGGCGAGTCAGGTGAAAATGTGTATACATGCCCCAGATCCAGCAGCTGCCATGGAGGAGACCAGGACCTCATGATACTGGAGGCCACAGTGAGGGGTTGGGGCCATGGTGACGAACTTAGAGGAGCAGGAGATGCTCACACCACTGGCTGCAAAGTGACTGAGGCTGTCTGAGACACCAGACCAAAGGTGTCCAAACTCCTTGCTCTCCAAAAAAAGATTCATGTCTCACCCCTCTGCCAGAAGAGCTGTTTCTCCTACTCAGATGTTCCTCATTCCCTCTTGCAATTTTGAAGTTAAGGAGAAGCTGATTCAGCTTACAAGTCTGGTTGCTCAGGACTATGGCATATGTTACAGGTAGTTCGCCCTCTTTGAGCTACAGTTTTCCATTTGCAGACGGGGAAGAGCTCATAAAAGAGGTTATGTGGATCCATGTTTTCACTCTGTTTTCTTAAAAGTACTTGCTTTCTTTGCAGGGTGCTGTAATCCTAGCACTTGGGAGGCTGAGGTAGGCAGATCGTTTGAACCAGGAGTTCAAGACTAGCCTGGGCAACATGACGAGACCCTGTCTCCACAAAAAAAAAAAAAAAATACAAAATACAAAAATTAGCCTGGTGTGGTGGCACACACCTGTAGTCCCAGCTACTCAGGGGGCTGAGGTGGGAGGATTTTTTGAGCCCGGGAGGTTGAAGGCTACAGTGAGCCGTGATTGTGCCACTGCACTCCAGCCTGGGCAACAGAGGCAGACACTGTCTTGAAAGAGAAATAAAAGTTGCTTTCTGCTCTTCATGCTGCTGCAAGTGATGGAGAAAGTGACGAGCAGTCTCCTTTCATCACAGAAAAATGGAACATCACAAAGGACCAGAAATATCCCCATTGAACAACAAATTATTTGGGGGGAAAGTGGGGCAGACCACTAAAAGTCATCCAGCCCAAACTCCTCATGGAGAAAGGTCATCTTTTCCTTGAGCACCTGTTGGGAATATTTCATCCCAACACCTCATTCCAATTGTTGGATAACTCATGGCTGGAAGGTTCTTTCTTTCACTGAGCCAAACTGTCTGAAACTCACGCTCCTTTGGTGCTGAACTGCACTTGGCAATAGCCCAGAGTGATGACTGTTTTGCAGTTTGACAGCCCTCAGTGATAGGGAGCTACCCACCCTATTATCCCTTGATCTAGGCTTAACATCAAGAGTTACTTCTCCTCTTCTTTGCATGAGGTGGGTTTTCAGATGTCGTGCCTTTCTGGCTCTCCATTTCTGGATCAGTGATTCTGTTGCCATCTTAAAAAGTCATGGCTAGGCTGGACACTGTGGCTTATGCCTGTAATCCAAGCACTTTGGGAGGCCAGAGCAGGTGGATCACTTGAGGTCAGGAGTTCGAGACCAGCCTGGCCAACATGGTGAAACCCCATCTCTACTAAAAAAAAAAAAAAAAATTAACCAAGCATGGTGGCATGTGCCTGTAATCCCAGCTACTTGGGAGGCTGAGGCAGGAGAATCGCTTGAATCCAGGAGGCAGAGGTTGCAGTGAGCCGAGATCCACCCGCCTCGGCCTCCCAAAATGTTGGGATTACAGGAATGAGCCACTGTACCTGGCCATTCTTATGTTAGTTTGCTCAACTATCATCAGAAAGTACCACAGACTGGGCAGCTTCAACAACGTAGATTTATTTTCTCCCAGTTCTGGAGGCTGGAAGTCCAACATCAAAGTGTCAGCAGGGCTAGTTTCTTCTGAGTCCTCTCTATTTGGCTTGCAAATGCCATCTGTTGCCTGTGTCCTCACATGGTCATCCCTCTGTGTGCGTCTGTGTCTTAATCTCTTCCTCTTATAAAGACACCAGCCATACTGGATTAGGGCCCACCCTAATGGTCCCATTATAATCACCACTTTAAAGACCGCAACTCTAAATACAGTCCCATTATGAAGTACTGGGGGTTAGGACTTCAACATAGGAATTTTGGGGGACACAATTCAGCCAGAACATTCTATCTTAGCATCATCCAGCCAAGCTGACTTTACCTAGTCTCTGCAATCACTATATCTCTACCTCTCATGCATTTGACCCCACTACCTCTTGCCTTCCTCCCCTGCTTCTCTTTCAAAGCTGCTCTTCCAAGAAGCTCTCATGCCAAGCAGGTGTCCAGTCTGTTTAAACACCCACAGAGATGGGGAGCTCCTTCTCTCTGAAGCAGCCCATTCTTCTGGCTTCAACAGCATCATACCCTAGCAATGTGGACCTGGAGAGGCCTCACGTTTCACAAACCCAAGGTGCTTTTCAATTCAGATAAAACAATCTCCAGATAAATAAAACGACCTCCAGATAAAATGAGAACCGAGTAACATATGGGAAAAAACAGAAATATCCCCAAAGTTGAAAACCAGTGAAACTGGATGCCTAAAGTCTGTCTACTCTCAGATACTCTTCTTGGGGAGCAGCTTTGAGCCAAATCTGGCCCTTTTCCTATGTTACAAATACTCAAATGTTTCTTTGCTTGTTTCCAGCCATGCGGGAGTACTGTGGTCTCTGCCCTGTTTCCTCTGCATGACAGGACTCTCCTAAATTTCACTTGCCAAGACCCCTTGGTCAAAGTAAAATCAACAGAACCCCCTTTTCTTCCCACTCTGCTTTCCAGCTCTTCCCGGCGTGCACACACACCTCCTGGAACTCCAGCCTTGTGCATCATCTTGATGCCGTCGCCTAGTAACGATATGCTTAGCAACCGGTAAGGGAAGTGCGATCACACCTCCCAGCACTGTATGTGAAGCACTGCAGACAATACAAACAGTTCCCTGGTTCTCTTTGCAGCTAGATGAAGGTAGTTGTCAGAGGTGGCCAGCATTATGCTCCAGAGATAGTGGCTCATCATCCGGGGGCCCAAATTGGTTGTTGCTTGGCTTCTACTTGGCATTGGGCAATATCTTTGTGGGGGCGGCTGGGTAGGTGGTTCTTGAAGGGCCGGATCTCTCTGCTTGCACTTGTTCTCAGGATGCCCGTGATGCAGGCTGGGCAGCTTGCAGAATCCTCTCTACTCCCACGCAGCCCTGCCGTGTACCAAGCCACATCCCCCCGCATCCCAAGTCATTCCCCACTGCCTCTTGCATTTGGAGGCTCTTCTTCTGTGCCCTGGCACTGCGCAGGCCTCCACCTTGCAGCCGACCTGTCCTCCCGGTACCCATGCCTCTGTCTTTCCAACACCCCATCAGGCATGTTTCTCCCTCATCACTATCTCTCACATTTCTGTGCATCTCAGCCTCAGACCACTGGGTCTGATGCCAAACAGAGGGGACTGAGGCCTGCTTCCTGCTCTCTTCTGGTGTCCTTATTAGAAATTGGATCATTGTGACTTAACTAAAGTTTCCAGGGTGTCATGTTGCACCCAGAAAACAACAGAGAAGGCCAGAGAGTCTAGAGTCTAAAAGTGTATTTCCAATCCCAGATCCCTTTTTCTGTTTGTTTTTTGGTCTTAACTGTATGACTTAGGTCAAGTTTCTTTAACCTCTTTAAGTCTTAATTTTCTAGAGGGGTTGGAATATTTGCCTCACAGGGCTAGGATGACAATTACATAAAGTACAAATAGAACCCCGTAATAAACCGCATGGCATACAGTCAGAGAACCCATTAAATATCCTCTTCCTGTCCTTCCATCTCTGCCTCTTTCTTCTTCCTTTCAAACCTCAAGCTAAAGCCAGTTTTGGAGTTGGATTCTCAGAAGGCAGCACAGTGCATTGGCAGGAATGCGGGGCAGGGGGTGAAGACCTCAGCTCTGATCCTGGGCCCCACCCCCAACAGCCCCGAGATTCCTTTCATTCCCCTGTAAAATGGAGCAAAGAGCACCTGGCATGTCTCATGCAAAGAGTTGCTATAAAACTCAAAGGAAATAATATTTATCAATATCCTGTACACATTTCGAGATGTTTTACAAATTTTAGAATAATTTTCTCGGACAAACCTGGTCCCATTTTTGCACCTGTAAAATGAAATGAGATTCCAAAATACCTAAAACCCCTTTAAATCCTAATATAGTGACAAACTGAGAGGTGATAGTTGCTTGCCCATCAAGGGCCACCCTAGACAGGACAGACTCCTTCATCACAGGCAGTCTTTGTCCTAAAGTTGTCAGGATAGATTGCAGCAATACTTCCACTCTCTCTTCACAGGGGCTCCTTGACCAAGGTGGCTGGTTATCACCCAGTCAAGACCTCAGCCCAGTAACATTCTGCAGGCTTCTCATCCTAGCATGGAAATGTATATAACTCTGTTCTTTCAGTAAGGAAAACAAATGAGTCAGAGCATACTCAAAGCATGATAAAGGTACGGGGAAGCAATCGCTGGTGTAGGTGTTTGAACTTTATGTCATGGATACTTCCATGGTGGCTGTGAGTTTAGTAGCAGCCTAAAAGACAGTAGAATTTGCAAATGGAGGATACATTAAGCAAGAAATTTAAAAAGGCATAATGTAAGTCACAGTAAGTCAAACAGCAGAGGGACAAACAAATAGAATTTGGATGTTATTGAAACCTTGAAGGTTGGGAGTCTGGCCAAGGATGAGCCAGAGACATTTGCATTCTCTTCTGAGAGACTTCCCCCAGGCAATTATAGGGTCTCCAAATAACAGATCATCTCAGCAGATAAGATAGGAGATTCAGAGCTCTCAAAGCTCTGGATTTGTCTGGAAGGTCTATTTCAATAACCTTTGGGGAGAGGGGTGCAACCCCACTCAGGGACCTTGCTGTTACAATTCTCCAGTCCCGTGACTTCAGGGTAAAGATAAGTAGAGCCTCCTGTTAATAAGTAGTGGAACTCCTGCTTCATAATAAAGTTGCAAGAGGTCGGACATAACACAAGTGCGAACTGTTAACCCCAGTTGTAACTAACTTTTAAAAAATATAGGTATTTGGGGCTGGGCAAGGTGGCTGATGCCTGTAATCCCAGCACTTTGGGAGGCCAAGGCAGGTCATCACCTGAGGTTAGGAGTTCAAGACCACTCTGGCCAACATGGTGAAACCCCATCTCTACTAAAAATACAAAAATTAGGGTGTTGGTGGCACATGCCTGTAATCCCAGCCACTTGAGAGGCTGAGGCAGGAGAATTGCTTGAACCCGGAAGGCAAAGGTTGCAGTGAGCCAAGATCACATCAGTGCATTCCAGCCTGGGGGACAGGGAGAGTCCCCGTCTCAAAAAAAAAAAAAAAAAAAAAATATATATATATATATATGTACTTGGAGCAGGCACAGTGGTACACACCTGTAGTCTGTAGTCCCAGCTACTCAGGAGGCTAAGGTGGGAGGATCACTTAAGCCCAGAAGTTCCAGGTGGCAATGAGCTATAATTATACCATTGCACTCCAGTCTGGGTGACAGAGCAAGACCCTGTCTCTAAAAATGAAATATATATATATATATATATATATTTCACAAGGAGCAGTGGGATTTAATCTATGTTCTTCCTGGACCCATAGAATAGAAAGTCGTGGAATCAAGGACTATTAAGCCGATAGGAACCGTAATAACCACCTGGTCCAATCCCTTTAATCACAGGTGAGAAAATGGTCTCCAAGATGTTAGAAGTGATTAATTTGGGATTGTAGAAATGTTTCATTTGCCTTTAAAATAAAAATACAAAAATAAGAAAGCATAAAAGTGACTTACCTAAGGTTCCACAGCCACACAGACAAAGAATTTGTCTAGACCCTGAATCTGTTGACTTCCATCCCTCTACTGGTCCCAATGGATTCCATCTGAGGCTAGAACTGAGTTTCCAAAAATATCCTTTACCAAAAAAAAAAAAGAAAAAAAAAGTGTACTAATGCCTCCAACTAGTCTTTGCAATGTAAAACTTTCCATTTTCAACATTTCACAATCTCCAGGATAATTTCATCAACATTATCTTTTGAATAAAACATAGACTTATTTATGGGGAAACGTTACACCTAAAATGTCAGCAGTCAGCAAATCTCTCAAAACACACCTGGTTATGTAGGGTTAAAACTGCCCGTTGAAGGGCAATGTGAAAATGGAACCTCTGTTTGACTTTCGTAACCCACTTCCCATGTAGCCCATCCACTTGAGGGAAAGAGAAACTGCTAATGGGATGGTAAAAGCAGTTTGAATGCCATCCCCCGCAGAAGCTCCTGTCTACAGCTTTTGTTCCCATGGTCTCTTCAATAAATATGACTCAGGCTGCTGTTTGGGCTTCACTTCCTCTGGGCAGGGAGCTGACAGCAGCGGCTCTGCTGTGCCCATCATGGTTGACTCAGGGGACCCACGGTGGGGGGGCTGCCTGTCCTCTCCCCAGCTGACCAAACACCCTTCTGCTCTTCCAAGCACTGCTGTCCCTGACTCATCCAGCTTTCAAAGTTCTCACCAATTCATAAGACTGGTGGCTCCCCATCACCCCATTACTTTTTCTAAAGCAGTGCTGCGCACGTATCTTGATAAGCTGCCAAAGTGCTTTTTTCACCCACCTACTCACCTATAGAATTCATAGTCTCCAGTGTAGGCATGACGCATGGAAGGCCAAGGAAAGGCCAACATGTGTTCCTGCAAAAAACAAAAGCAAAAGACAGGAAAAGCCTCCCTGTGAGGTGAGAAGAAACCATCTCACCTCTTCTAAATGCTTGTTGGAGCAAGACCACAATCTACTTAACGTCTTCAGGGGTGGAGGGGGGCAGTCATCTGGGCCAGCCTACACTTGTAAACTTCTTTTTGCTATAGAATCAGCTATGAAAGGAGCTTTCACTTATTTGGATGCACATTATTTGATATGGTTTGGCTGTGTCTCCACCCAAATCTCATCTTGAATTCTCACGTGTTGTGGGAGGGACCCGGTGGGAGGTAATTGAATCATGGGGGTGGGTCTTTCCAACACTGTTCTCATGATGGTGAACATGTCTCATGAGATCTGATGGTTTTGAAAAACGGAAGTCTCCCTGCACAAGCTCTTTTTGCCTGTTGCCATCCATGTAAGACGTGACTTGCTCCTCCTTGCCTTCTGCCATAATTGTGAGGCTTCCCTAGCCACATGGAACTGTAAGTTCAATTAAACCTCTTTCTTTTGTAAATTGCCCAGTCTCAGTTATGTCTTTATCAGCAGTGTGAAAATGGACTAATACATTATTATTCTAAACTCAAGGGGATGGATTCTAGAACAAGAACTGTAGCATTTTACATAATAAGAACAGTTACAAAGGATTGAATAAGGAGTATGGGGGTCTCCTTCACCTAAGCCAGCCGAGGCTACAGTCACCTAAAGGATACAGAGAAGTGGAGAACCACATTTTCACGGGACTGCTCATCTAGTCTTGGGATTAAAGGGGATTAATTGCAAAAATATTTAGTTAGCAATCCAAAAATATTTGTTTAGCATCCACTACAGAAGAGACCCAGAAGATTTATGGTATAAGTTTGCCATAAGCTACATATCAGTTGGGCTGTTAATGTTGGGGGCTGTGTTTTTCTCCAATACTCAAGGGCAGTAGGGGGTGGATGGGGAGATACCACATCAGGCTAGTCAGTCACCCTCGGCTTTGAGATGGCACTCCTTGTCCAAGAAAGTGCTGTTTTTTGCTAGGATATCTCAGATGCAGGGTGCATTGCTTACCAATCTGCTGTGGAATTTTCTTCTCCTTGTCCTTTCTTCATATGGGATAGGAAAGGCCCAGCTTGGCCTAACTATGCCCTCACATGCTGATCTGTGAGTATGAGTAAACACAGCTCCTAACTCATTCACTCATGTGTGCTCGCTGTCTCTTTAACACACACACACATTGATCCTGTGGTCACCATAGCACAGCCCTATATCTACCTAGTAATGGCAGACCAAGACAGCACTTGAGCAGATGAGGCAACTAGGGTAGGGCTGTTCCCAGGGGAGGCTGTTCAGGAGGCACAATTTCTACTGCTTGGCTGCATGAAGGTTAATAGCCTGGAGCGCCAACTCCATAAACCTTATCAGTCACTTAGACCTGACTATGGGGTGGCTTTGTAAGATGTTTCCCAAGAGCAGGGGAAAAAGAGCATCAGCAGAAATGGGCCTGCTATTGAATATGAAGCAGGAAAAGGCAGGTGTCACACCCCTGTTTATTGTCCCAGCACTCTTTTAGTTGCAGATGACAGAAACCCAAAAGAGAGGATTCACCTTGGCTCACATACCCAAATTAGGGGAAGATCCAGGAAGCAGCTGAACTCAGGTGTGGTGGGAACCAGGACCTCATCCCAGAACCTCAGGACTCTCTGGGTCTGCCCCTCTGCCTCTGCTTCTGTCTCTCACATCTCTGGCTGTCATTACATGTTGGCTTAATTCTTTCAGAACAACTTGTGCCAAAAGAAAGGAACTTGGTGGCTAATGGTGTCTGAGCTCCCAGCCATAGCCCCATCACCCAGAGAAAAGCCCTTTTCCCCAAGCTAAAGTTTAAAAAATGCCAAAGAAGAACTCTGATTAGTTTGGCTAAGATCGTGTGTCCATTTCTGGACTAACCCCCACAGCCAAAAGGGTGGGGTACTGTGTTTGCTTCCTCTTGATTAGTGTGCCCCATCCTGTGGTCCAGGCCAGGACGGGGAGGAAGAGGAGATGGTGCTCTGTGATGAGCCGTCTCCACTAGCACACAAGGCTGGCCTGGGAGGAGGAATAGTCTCACAAAGAAAGCCAGTGAAATTCTCCCAAGCAGGGAAAGGAGACATTGCAGACAGATGAAACAATTGAGGTCCCCTGCAATCTATGTGCAAGCAGTTTGTGATTTGTGGCCGGCAGGTATGTTGACTGTTGGGAGGACTGTTAAACTTGGAAAACAGCAGAAAATAGTGACATCCGAAGTGCTTGAAAAATGGCAGCGTGTAATTAGTTATAGCTGGGAACAAAATAAAACTTTGCAGAAAGAACAGGTAGTGAGGGTGTGAAGTATATGTCAATAAATCATTTACATACCGCTGGGCTGTTTGACGATTGTTATTCTGTGAAGGTAACTGAGCTTGCCTTCCTTGTCTCATTGGCCTGCTTGTAGGATCTCACCAACCAATTTGTGTGTTTGCTCCTTGTTCTGTCTCTCCTGGGCTGGAACCCAATGTCAATATTAGGGATGGTCTTCCGACGGAATCATCCCTGATTTTCAAGGATGATATTTTTATTATACTGCTTATGTCTAGAGCTGAAAAACCACCTTGCTCTTCAGTCTTGAGGGAATGATGTTCTTACAGTAAACGACTCTTTTTGATTCTGCCTCTTAACTCCCCAGACTATACTTTGTTCTTATTCAAAAGGAGCATTAGCTCTGATACTCTGCTACAGGCTGTCTAATAACAACCTCCCAAAGATGTCCACGTCCTAATCCCAGAACTTGTGCGTGTGCTACCTTACATGCCAAAGAGACTTTGCAGATGCAATTAAGTTAAGGATAGTGGGTTGGGGAGATTACCTTGGATTATCCGGTTGGACCTGGTGTTATCACAAGGGTCCTTTTAAGAGAGAGGCAGGAAGGTCAGAGTAAGAGAAGGCAGTGCAACAACAGAAGCAGAAGTCAGAAAGAGGGAGGGAAGAGAGAGAGAAGAGAGAAAAGGGAGAGATTGTAAGGCACTATGCGGCTGGTTTTGAAGATGGAGGAAGGAACCGTGAGCCAAATAATGTCGCAGCCTCTAGGAGCTGGAAAAGACAAGAAGAAGGATTCTCCCCTAGCACCCCAGAAAGAAGTCAACCCTGCTGGCACCTTGGTTTTAGGACTTCTGACCACCAGAATGGTAAGATAAATTAGTGTTGTTTTAAGCCACTAAATCGGTGGTAATTTGTTACAGCAATAGTAGGCAACCAATACAGCTACCTTTCTGGAGAGCAACTTGGCAGCATGTACTAGGAAATATAAGAGTGTATTCCTTCTGACTCAGTAATTCTAGCTCTAGGCTTCTCTCCTAGCGAAATAATCAGATCTGTAGAAATACACTTACACATTAAGAAGTTTGAGGCCATTCCTGGTGGCTCATGCCTGTAATCCCAGCACTTTGGGAGGCCGAAGCCGGCGAATCACAAGGTCAGGAGTTTGAGACCAGCCTGGCCAACATAGTGAAACCCTGTCTCTACTAAAAATACAAACAATTAGCTGGGCATGGTGGCAGGCACCTGTAATCTCAGCTACTTGGGAGGCTGAGGCAAGAGAATTGCTTGAACCCGGGAGGCAGAGGTCGCAGTGAGCCAAGATCATGCCATTGTACTCCAGCCCAGGCGACAGTGCAAGACTGTCTCAAAAAAAAAAAAAAAAAAAAGTTCCAGTATTATCTAGAATACTAGAATAGTAACACCTTGGAGCCATCTGAGAGCCCTACTGGTGGCCTTATCTATATTATAATTATAACATTGTTCAAGTAAGAAAACATGGCCCCCTTAGTGATGACAGTCCCTCTCTATGTGGCTTCCAGCAATGTGTTATGATCACAGGTTGGGGTGGCCTGTATTAGGAAAAGACTGTGACGACAGCTTTGCTGTTGATCTATTGATTCAACAAATGCTTACTGACCATGTTGGGCCCTGGGCTGAGGGCAAAGAGTAAAGGACGTCTATGGGATTATAAGGAAGCTGCAAGAGTCTGGCCAGGGAGATGGTTATCAATGCAAAGACTTCACCGAAAAGTTGGTGTTTTACTTAAAACTTGAAGGATTGATAAGAATGAACTGCAGCTGAAAAGCCAATGAATTCATGGAATGCAGTATAGATCCTCGCTGCTCACCAGGAATTCTGAAGGCTCTGCAGCCTGAAGCAGGGCTAGCCCTCTTGTCAAAGAGCTGCAGTCAATAGCGGAAAAACGTAAACAATGCAAATGTCCTTTAATGGGAGACTGGTATATTCATACCATGAAATACTACTCAGCAATGAAAATGAACAAACTATTGACACGGGCAACGACCTGGATGGATCTCAAGGGTATTATGCTGAATGAAGAAAATGTTCATCTCAAAAAGTCGCATACTGTATGATTCCATTGACATCAGATCCTTTAAGAGATAAAACTGTAGAGATGGAGAACAAACTATGGGTTGTGGAGATGGGTGGTGGCATGAATGTGTCTAAAAGGGGTAACCCAAGGAAGTCTTTTCATGGTGATGAAACAGTTCTGTATCTTGACTGTGGTGATGGTCTCATGAGTGTGTTCACAGGATGAAATTGCATAGAACTACATACATACCACACACACCCACACATACGAATGAATCCATGTAAAAAAAATAACGAAAATGGGATCAGGTCTGTAGTTCAGTCACAGTATTATATGAATGTCAGTTTCCTGGTTTTGATATTATTATTATCCTACAAGGTGTTCCCATTAGGGGAAGATGAGTCAAGGGTACTCAGGACTCTGTGTGCTATTTGTACAACTTCCTTTGAGTCTATAATTCTTTCAAAATAAAAAGTACAAAAAATAGCGACAAATTAAAATTCCTCTGACACTTCTTCTGTCTCCAAGAATTTTCTCACCACTTGTATGGTTCCAGAGCCACTTCAGTTGGTGTTTAAATATTAATCCCTCATGGTCCTCACATCATTTCCAGGGGTCTTCTCATGATCTTGTAGGATAGGGAGGTAACCAGCAACTGACAGACAGCAGAGGAGAATGGGAAATTCATTTTCTTGCAAATCTCCAGTGCAGGGAGCCACCCCGTGCCTGCCGTCGTTTCCCTTAACCGCTATCAGGAGCATCATTTCCCAACCACCAGCTTTGAAGGAAATTGGGTCTCTTGTTGTGAAACTGGGCTTTCTTCTCTCTCCTTTGTCAACTCTGAATGAGAGAGGGGAAATGGGTCAGGTTAGAGAGAGGAGATGCCTTTTTTGAAGAGGAGATCTGAGTGAGATAAAGATATAGATAGCCAAGAGTAAGTGAGATAACAGAGTAGGTGCTCTGGCATAATAGAAAATGCACAGGCTTGGAATTACAGCTGCATTCATTCATTCATCTGATATTTATCAAGTGCCTAATCTGTGCCAGGCAGTTTTACATACTAGGGATATGGAGTGAAAATATGGTCCCTGGCCTCATGGAGATTATGTCAGATGACTACAATTTAGACTGTATAGCTCCCCAGTCATGTGACCTCTGAAAAGTTACTGAATATCTTTGAAGCTCGGTTTCTACTCTGCAAATTGGGGTTACTAGTAGTAATTGGGGTAACCAAGCCAACCTCATTGGATTTCTATGAGGTTGCATAAGAAGGTTTACTTAGTTCTTAGCACAATGTCTTAAACGTAGTAGATGTTCCCTTTTTCTCATTAGTTCTCTTCATCCTCACTCTTTGCTACCCTCCTTGGTAGATTGGTTAGAACCATCTAAATTCCCCCAGGGCAGAACAGGGCTGTGGATATAGCTCTGCACTGTAGGTTCAGCTGAGTTAAGCCATCCTCAGTTGAGCTGACTGCTACACAGTTTTGTAGCACTCAGGCCAAATGAAACCATGAAGAAGAAGAAAAGCAATTCTTTTTGCATTTCTGTCCATTTTTGCTTTATATTTTTAATTCTCTGTGTTTTGGTGCATATAAGCTTATGATTGTAACTTCTTGGCAAATTTTTCCTTTTTAACATGATTCCTCATAATCATATTTTTAATGTTTTTCTTCAAATCTTATTTGGTATTTTGTATATCAGTATCAACTTTCACTTAGTAACTGATTTATATTTTTCTGTCTCTTTATTTTTAACTTTTGATGTCTTAATGTTTTTAGGTTTGCTTCTTGTAAACTACAGATAGCTGGATTTTTAAAAAATTAAGTCTAAGCGTCTTTGTCTTTTAACAGGCAATTTAAGCTTCTTTATTTATTAAGACTTCTAATATATTTAGTATATGTATACTACATTATTTTGTTTGCCACGCTTCATCTTTGCCTTTTCTCACCTCTTGCTTTTCACTGTATTGATTATGTGTTTATTATTTTCTCCTTTTGTAGCCTATTGGCTTAGAAGTTATATATTAGGTTTCTATTATTTTAATGGAAATAATAGGTTAAAAATAAAACCTAATAATGGGTTTCTATTATTTTAATTTTTTAACACATACTTGAATTTAAGGTCTAACATTAATCAATATCATTATCCTCCTCACCAAATTGGAAGGATTTTATGGCACTTTGACTCTAATCTTTCTCTTCTTATGTCCCAAACTGTTGTCCACTGGTATTATAGTGCTATCTTCTTTTCAACATCTCCCCTCCCCATTTTAGCCATTAGGATTATTATCTTGGACTTTGCATACCTTCTTTTTTTCCTATTTAGATATTGCAAATATATATATTTTTGAAACATAGTCTTGCTCTGTCACCCAGGCTGGAGTGCAGTGGCGCGATCTTAGCTCACTGAAACCTCCACCTCCCAGGTTCAAGTGATTCTCCTGCCACAGCCTCCCGAGTAGCTGGGACTACAGGCACGCGCCACAATACCTGGTTAATTTTTTGTATTTTTAGTAGAGAAGGGGTTTCACCATATTGGCCAGGCTGGTCTCAAACTCCTGACCTCAAGCGATCTGCCTGCCTCAGCCTCCCAAAGTGCTGGGATTACAGGCATGAGCCACTGCGCCTGGCGTTGCAAATATACTTTTTATTGTCTTAAGTTGTTCCACTTACTTCAGTTCTTGATTTTCTAATCTATAATGTGCATCTGCTGCCCATTTCTCAAGGTGGGTTGTTTGGTTGTATGGATCGTCACTGTGAATTGGGGCAGGAGGAGCAGGGTATTTATGTGTTTTTGCTTATGGAAATGCCCTCCAGAGTTCTGCCTTTTCCTCTGCTTGAATCACTTGTCACCATCTCTGGATTTGTTATTATTTTAATTACTTGGAATAGAATTCCCACTGCACGTAAGTAGAATGACACAGGTTTTGGGTTTTACTTTCTTTCTTTCTCTCTCTCTATCTTTCTTTCTTTCTTTCCTGGGACCCAGACAGAGGTCAAGCTTCTTCCTGCCCACGGCTGGTGAACAGTGTTTCTAGTGCCCACCTCGTAGTCAGGATGGTATTTGCTGTGTTAATCTCTGCCTCACAAGGGTCTGGAGCCTGAAGACACCACCCTGCACGAAGGTTAAACCCCAGGCCCCAGCTCCTGGGCTAACATCCTCTGATACCCAGGTGGCCTCCATAGCTTTAGTGCCCACACACTGCTTTAGATTTTTCCGGATATTTCTGACACCTGAGAGTTTCTTCTTTACCACTTGGATGTGATTAAGATGTCTTTGTTATGGTTTATTCAGCATGCCATGCATATGAAGGGGGAAGGGCCCAGTAGACATTAGGTCTGTCTATTACAGCAACTGAAAAATCATACATCCCCATGTTCTCACATTGGCAAAAGCTCACTTTCATTTATTCAGTCAACAAATGTCACTGAGTCAACTAGAATCTAGGGCTAGGGTGATGCATAAAGAGACACAGTCCTCCCTGACCTCCCAGAACTTAACACCCAGAATGGGAAGTGGGCTGGAATCAGACAGCCCAAGGAATCCATGTGCGATGCCGGCAAGCGCCGCAGAGAAGGAAGGGCATGTGATGGGAGATGGCTGATGCTCAGAGGAGGCCTGGCCCAGGCAGGGGTCAGGGAGGGACAGAGACAGGGAGCTGTCACAGAGGCCAGAGGACAGCCCAAGAGCATTCAGTGTTTCTGGTGCCCTCCCTCCTTCCAGGTTCCTCCCTCCTTCCAGCCCCGTTCCTCCACCATGGAAGCCAATGTGACTGTGAGCTAGCTGGCTCCTGATCCGGTGGCAGAACCCCATGGTGATGCAATCATAAAAGGTTGGGGGTGGGTGAGAGGGCAGGATTTCCCGGGGTACGATGCCCCAATACACTGTGAACCATCAAATGACACGTATATTCTGTGAACTTTTGAAAAAGGATGGGAAAGACTTCTGTGCAAACATTGCACCTGGGATCTTTTCACTAGCAAGATGGGGAGAAAAAGCCAAAACTGCATTTCTCTCGCCCTCTGGGTCTAGATGTCGGGATTTCTTCTTCCAGATGACAGCCAGGAAGGGCCCCCAGTTATTCTCTAAATAAAACGTGTTGGTCTTTCGAATGGTCAGCGGGGTGATGTAGGGAAGGGTGGGTAGGATTTGTGCTTTTTTGTTGGTATAATGTTGTTAAGGGGTACAAGTGAGAGTGATTTTGTTACATGGGATACATTGCATGGTGGTAAAGTCTGGGCTTGTAGTGCAACCATCACCCAAATACTGTATATTGTACCCATTAAGTAATTTCTTATCCCTCACCGCCTTCCCACCCTCCTGAGCCTCCAAAGTCTATTATTCTACACTCTATGTCCATATGTACAAATTATTTAGCTCCAGATTTAGCTTTTTATTTCTTTTTTTGTTTCCTTTTTGTTTGATATAGGGTCTTGCTCTTTGCCCAGGCTGGAGTGCAGTGGTACAATCATAGCTCACTACAGCCTCAAACTCCTAAGCTCAGGTGATTCTCCCATCTTAGCCTCCCGAGTAGCTGGGACCACAGGCATGCACCACCGTGCCTGCCTAATTTTTTATTTTACTTTTTGTACAGATGGGGTCTCACTTTGTTGCTCCAGCTGTTCTTGAACTCCTGGCCTCAAGCAATGCTCCCACTTTAGCCTCCCAAAGTGCTGGGATTACAGGCATGAGCCACCGCAGCTGGCCTGGATTTGGCTCTTTAAAGGAAAGAGCGAGCCCTGGACTGGGCAGGGTGGGAAAATGGCCCCAGCTCTCCCTCTGACTTCAGGGAGGGACCTTGGGTAGGGGGCTTATGGGCTCCAGGCACCTTCTCTGTAAAATTAGGTCATACTAAGGGAGCTGGAGGGCCCTTCTCTTTCTGGTATCCAAGGTGGTCTCCCCAGGGGTGGTGGTTGTGGCTGAGGCCCACTGCCTGCTTTTCTGGTGCTCTCAATGAAGTACGGTCCTGGGGTCCTCTGTATGTGGATGGACTGGGCTGTGAAGTCTATCCGCCCCCTTGCTCCCCTCCACACCCACACACTGCTCTTCACTGATAACCCCGATGATGCGGACAGCCTCCCTCAGGAATTTTTCTCATCCTCCTATTCATCATTTCAGTCAGCCCTGCCCCGTGTGCCAGGCAAGCATACTCTATGTGTTCGAAAGTGACGCGCCGAGCGTGCCCTGTCTGATGTTTACTAACCAACCTGACTGGGTCTGTGGGTGACAAGGGCAGGCCCCATTTCCCTTGGATCTTCCTTTTATGGACACAAATCACTGACCTGTCTGGGCAGGCCTGCTGTAATCCAGGTCTGGCCCTGAGCCTCCTGTCATTTTGCTGACCCAGTTCGTCATCCTGGAGGCAGGGCTTGAGTTGAAAAGTTAGAGCCTCAGGGCATCACCAGGAGCCTGCACTTTCCGGGGCCTCCCCTTCTCCCTCCCCTAGGCTGACCTGTCCTCCCCTCTCCACTTCCTGGGCATGACTCACAGGCAGGCCCTATCGGCATGGCAGGTATGTGTCATTTCCTTATGCTGGTGAGACCCAGACTTTCAGTGTTAGCACCCCCACACTGTGGCTCTTCTAGCCTGATGGAGAAGGGGTAAGGGTTTCTAAAGTCGTTGACCTAGGGATTTACTGTTGGGATGAATTTCTCACCTGGGGGAGGTGTTCTGTTTTTGCTGAGAGATGACTGTGGGGAGCAGGGTTCTCTGTTCCTCTGACACTATTCATCCTCCTTCCCGACACCTGTGGGCCTTTAGCAAAGCAACACCCCACCCCCACCTTCACCCTGACCCCAGCAGTGTTTTCTTTCCCCCCACCAAGACTTCCTTGGGGCCCTCTGGCCTTGCCAAACCCCCTTGGTAGCAGCCTCCCCTTCCAGCAGAGACAGGAGGGACCCAGACTCGGGAGCCTGTCTCTGAGAGACAGGTGCAGGCAAAGAGCCGTTACCATGCAAAATCTAGAACTGTTCGCATGTGAAATCTAGAACTTCTCCCACACGAAATCTAGAAGTGCTCCCACACGAAATCTAGAACTGCTCCTGCGTGAAATCTAGAACTGCTCCCACGCGAAATCTAGACCTGCTCCCACGCAAAATCTAGAACCACTCCCATGCAAAATCTTGAACTGCTGGGTGGAAATGAGGTTCAGTAGGTGCGGCAGTGTCACCTCTCTGGAGCATCTTCCCAAGTCTTTATGACAAACAGGGATACCCTCATGGCCAGAGTCAGCTGGGAATTTTTGTGGAAGCAGCTCCTTGGATAGCATCACTCCTGTTCTTGTCATGGTGGAAAATGAGTAAAAACTCAGGATATCCCACTGGCCCTGGGCAAATTCCCTCATTGGAGTAGGGACTAGGATAAGGGCCAGCCCATCTTGTCAGGCCAGGGCACTTCTGTGGTCTTCAGCCCAGTTCTGAGGGCCCCTCTTGAACCAGCTTTTGGGAAGCTTTGAGGGAGAGAGGGGAGCCAGAGATGACGTCTTGTGAGAAGTGTTTGGAGGAACTGAGGCAGGTCCAGGGAAGGCCTGGGAGAGCAGAGGAGCTGTTTTCCACTAGTGAAAGGTCAGGAGGTGGAAGTGAGATGGGTTTTGTTCTGTGCATCTCCATGAGCAGGCCCAGGAAGTTACAGAAAAGTAGATTTGGGATGAATATAAAGGAAGGCTTTTTAATAATTAGAGCTCTGAACAATGGGACAGGTTGCAGAAATGTTGAGATAGTGAGTTTCTCATCACTAGAAGAATTCAAGCAGGAAGTGGGCAAGAGGGAGTGCCTGCATGGTCTGGGATACAGGGCATGGACTCTGACTGCTCTTGCTGCTCTGAGCCTCTGTGATTCTGATTTGGGTCTACCCCTGCCCTTCTTGCAAGTCCTCCTTTTTCTCATCATGGACCTCCACCCCGGAGCCCCGCAGAGGCTCAGGGGCTCACCCGTGTCCTGTCTGAGTAGGCTGCATGATGACTATTGACTGGCTGAAGCCCCAGAAATACCTGCCATGTGCTGGGCTGTGACAGTCACTTGGCGTTCCTGGGACATGTTCATGTGAATTCTCACTGGCGGCTTCACCCACCCCCAGTCCTGTGGGCCACGATTACTCTCCCACGTGCAGGAGATGAGGAAGTGAGGAAATACCCAGGGCACTGCAGGGCTAAGATTAGACCAGGGCCCGGCCGCCTGTCTTGACACATGCGCACAAGCAGCTCCCCCAAGTTAAGAGCCTGTGTACTAGCTGAGTCCCAGGGCCCAGGGCTCTCCACACACTCTACATACAAACACCTGGCAAGGAGTCCTCACAACAGCGCTGAAACAGCTGCATCAGCATCCCCGTTTTACAGAGAAAGAAGCCAGGGTTCAGGATAGTTAGAAATAAGTCTGTGCATGACTAGCAAGGGATAGAGCTGTGGCTTGTGCTCAGCTCTGCCCTTTGTGCCACTGACTGCCACCAGAGGCTGTAAGCTGCCTTCCATGCGATGCACCCCAGGCAGCTCAGAGAATGCACCTCAGGGGCTTCAGCCAGGGCAGTTCGGTTCCATACTCCTGGGTGAATGATGGCCTCCTCCAAGAATTCCAGGTCCTATGCTAAATACAACTGGGAAAAAAGTGCGTAACGCACCATTTCCAGCTTACCAGAAACCTAGAGCCCCAAAGGGTAAACATAGCACATTTACAATAAGCAAGATGTGCTGAAAAGGGAACAGCAGCCGTGAAGAAAAGCTTCCTGACAGAGGTGAAACTTGAGGTGGGCTTTACCAAGAGGAGCCTTAGATAGGCAGAGATATGGAGATGTGGGGCGGGGAGACATTACGCTCAGCACTGCAGGGACTGAACAGAATTTTGCCATGAATTCTTGAGCTACAGTGAAGCAAGCATTATTGACTTTCCCACTTTGTCTGCCTGCATATGAGTGATCCCAGAACCTTCCAGCCCCACCTTCTCATCCTGACTTGATGAGTGGCCCCACTGACGTCCAATTGACGGGAGAAGATTGTAGGCAATATTCGCTCTTCTTCTAACTGGCTGTCAATTCCTGTGGATTCCACCTTGGGACATCTTCCTTCATCTACTCCTTTTTCCTCATTATCGCCCCCATCTTGAGTAAGACACTACTTCTTGCCAAAATCAATGCATTTGTCACTCGATGCTGCCCCAGGGTTTCTTCCTGCAAATCTGTCCTATGCATAGCTGTGGGTAGTCACCTCTGTAAACCTTGACACTTCTGGTGACATCTTCAGCAAGCCTCAGGCGTTCCTGTAGTTTTGCCCATATGCATTCTAAGTTTTTCTGACAGCTTTCAACCCACGTCTTCTTGTTTGCAAACCTATCCAGCCTGGAAGGTCCAACTCATATCCTGCCTTTCCCGTGAGGTGAAATTAACTTTCTTCACCCGTGCTGCTCCCCAGACATAATTTCATGTCCCCTTCTCTTGCGCTAACCACACTGTGCTGCGTGGTATTATTTGGTGGCGATATCTGTCTCCCCAACTTGGCTGTAAGTCCCTGGATCACTACTTACTCCTTTTGTACTCTCTCTCGTCTGCCAATCTGGTGGGTACTCAAAGGTGTTTGTTGAATTGATTGTAGTCACAATTCCCGCAGTTCTTCCCTAGCCCGAGGGAAGGCAGGAGACCCATGACACCTTAACCTTGGCCTCTTTCTTTGGAAAAAGAAAGAATTTAGCAAGACAGGGACCTGCATAAGCCTTGGTTTCTTTCCTCTGCAATATGGCAAAGTCCTGTATGTTTCTTTGAGAGACAGTGTGGTGTACTGGTTAAGGAAATAGGAAACAGATCTGCCATTTCCTACTTCTGTGGCACTGAGAGAGTTCCTTTAATCTCCCATGCCTCAGTTTCCCCATATGTAACATGGTAGGAGAATGATAATACCAACTGCTTTGCTTTGTTTTGCGGATTAAGTGAGTTAACATTTGTCACCACTCATTAAAAATACCCCAAAGATATTTATTATTTTAAGGTTATTATGAGTAGTAGCCTGTGCTCCCTCCTAGAAGGCAAAATGCACACACCTTAAAGCTAGGAGGGCCTGAGATGACCCTGGTGATGAGGACTGTTCCAGCCAGACGTTGCTGGTAATTTACCTTCCTTTCAAAGGCTGTAAAACTGCTCCTGGGTTATGAAATAAACCAATTAAGGACTTCGGACTTAGCCAGTCCTGACAGAAGCATTTCAAACAGAACCACTAATCATACATGATGTTTTTATTGTTTTCTGTTGACACTGCCGCAGAAACATGAGGCTTCTGGCAGCCAGCCCTGGCACACCTGCCTCATCTCTTCGTGACACCATGTTTCAAAGAAGCTTCCTTGTCAAATAGGAGAAGGTGACCCACCTGTGCTACTTCCTGTGATTGACAGAAAGTTCTGAAACCCAAAGAAGCAAATCATGGCTCTCGGGTCTTGGGGTGGCACAAGTCACTAGAAAATCTCACTCCATTGCTGATCCTAGAATTAGTTCAGCTGCCCTGAGGACAGATCCACCCCAGTACCTCCCACCCCTTCCATCTCTCCATCCCCCAGGAGGAGGCTGTCTACTTCTTTTGGGGCTTTGGACTAATCCCCCCAGTTCCCATCTTCTGAGGTTTTGTGCTAATCTTGCTTGTCTCCTATGTGTACAAAGCAATCACCCAGGCGACATCCACCTTCTAGATTTGGGTGCCCAGGGTTCATGTGGTGCCATGTTGGCCTTTGCCTAATTAATTTTAGGAAGTCTTTCCACCAGCCAGATCATGGTCTGCCAAAAATCCTATGGAGTCAGTTCTAGGCAGAAGCTGAGCAGGCATCTGGGCATGGCAACAACTTCTAGCCTCTTCCTCTTACCACTTGGCCTCTTGCTCCCAGGCAGGTATTTCCTGAGCCAGGGTTCCTGTGCAGGTCAGTCTTTACAATATGCAAATTTCTTGTGACCCAGACCATTTCCCCCCAAGGGAGGCAGGAAGTCCCTTTTGAAATTTCTGAGCACACACAACAGAGTCTGGGAGAGGACCAGCTCTGAGACTCCCACTCAAGCATGTCAAGGGGTGTTTGTGGCTGTGTGGCTGTGTGTGGAGAGCAGAGGGCGATGCTGGGCTGGGGCAGGGGAGGGTGCAGAGGAGAGGGTGTGGGGGAGGGAGGAGCTGCAGCCTCAGACGCAGAATTGGACTGAGAAAAGAGGATGCGGCAGAGGAGGAGGCCGAGTGTGGTGGCTCGGCTGGCATTGGAATGCTTAATGTGAGGAGGTAGAAGGTGCCTGAGACCAGGGTCTCTGGAGTTCTAGAAAAGCCTGGGCCTCTTCCATGTTTGGAGTCTCTCTGGATTAAGAAAGAAGAAGAAGAGACAGAAATAGCCAAATAGGGCAGCAAACATTATGATGTCGTTTAAATGTTTACTTTCACCAATTAATAGTTTTAAACACACATGCACACACGCCACACACACACACTGACTGCATGAATGGACTCATTTGGAAATAGTGTCAAGGGCTCTTTGTCCTGTGAGGCCTGAGCCCAGTGGCCATCCTGGTTTTGGGAGCAGCCCTGCCTGAGAGACCCTCCAGTGGGCATGGTGGCAGCTGGAGGGTATTCCGGGCTGTTGAACAAAAAGTCCAGAAAGTCCATCTGGACTGGTCCTGCTGGGGATGGTGAGGGACTGAACAGCCCAGGTGCGGGGTGTCTGGGCTTGCCCACCTGTCCATGTTCAGCCAAGTGTCCATTTCAACAAGGAAGAAGGTGACAGGCCCCCAGGATGATGGCCTCTCTCCTCAGTCACCCCAGGTCAGTCCCCAGCAAATGCAGTGGGGCCTTGATGGGGAAAGTCCTTTCAGGGTTTGTATCAATTTCTTTGCATTGCTGTAACAGAATATCGGAGGCTGGGTAATTCATAAAGAAAAGAGGCTTAATTGGCTCATGATTCTGCAAGCTGTACAAGCATAGCACCAACATCAGCTTGGCTTCTGGTGAGGCCTCAGGAAGCTTCCAATCATGGCGGAAGGGAAGAGGAGCTAGCGTCTCAAATGGCAAGATAGAAGCAGGGGAGGTGCCAGCCTCCTTTTTAAACATCCAGATCTCACATGAACTCATTAAACTCATTACATGGGGAAGGCACCATGCCATTCATAAAGGATCCACCGCATGACCCAAACACCTCCCAGCAGGCCCCACCTCCCACACTGGGAATCACATTTCAACATAAAATTGGAGGGAACAAACATCTAAACCATATCAGGGTCTCTTTGATTCCACAAGAGCCAGGGTACAAAGCAGGCCCCACAAAGCAGGGTACAAAGCAGGAATAGGGTACTGTGGAGTCAGGCCCAGGCTGGCCTGCTTTGGAGATGGGATGGGCCTCTACGGGCCCAAACCCACGCTGCCCTTGTTAGCAGATGCCAGATGGCCTAGGACTGTCCTTTCTCTCTGCCGTGGAGTGAGTGCATGACGGACGGGTGGCTCTTATTAGAGCTGATGCTTACATGGGTGAGGGAGGGGAACAGCTATGTCCCCAAATATCCTGCTCTCTTTGCTTTCCTTCCACTGACGAGGACTCCCTCCTTGACCGAACCTTAAGCAGGCTCCTCTGAGCCCTCTTTTTGGCTCCCCCGCTCCCACTCCTTGGCCTGCTAAGCTCCAGAAAGTCCAGCAAGAACGACCCCCTCACCCCCTACCCCGCCACCATTGCTACCTAACCAAATTCCCCTTGGTATTCGTCCCTCCACTGACTCTCTCACCTTGCCCACTGGCTGTGAATCCCCAGCTGTTCCCCTTGTGGTTGGAATTGAGTTCAATCTCCCTCCCCTATTGGAATAGTCTTGGCCCTATTGCAATAACTTGGAAACAAGGCTTCCTGCCTGATTAACTTCACCTGGTGTGATTTTGCTCCTGCTTACATGTGCAAGCACACACAAGCTCTTAACACAGACACTTAGCAAACCCTCTGCTTCCATCCCATTGTCTCATTATCTCTTCTGCTCCCAGCAACATTGCTTGAAAAGGATATTCAGGTCCAGGGAGAAGGAAGCCATCTGTCCCACTTGGCCATGGAGCTTCTGTCCAGGAACACTGACCACTCTTGCTGGGGCCTGGAGTGATGGCAGGGCCACACTCTGCTCGTGTGCCTGCCCTGGGCCCCGGAGACCCTGGAAAGAAGAACTAGGGCTGCCTTGGGCTAGGAAGGAGGAAGCAGGGGCAGGCAGGGCGGAAGTGGAAAGAGATCCAGGAGTGTCTCCCCTCTCAGGATCTCTCTCACTCCAGCCCTTGTGAAGGGCTGTTCTAACCTTGTTCCCTCAGCAGCAGTCTCTGTCATCAGAGGCGTTTCTCAGCATCTCTATTTTGGAGCTGCAGCTGGTTGCTTCTCAGAATAAACAGAGTTGTGATATTATGTTGAAAGCAGAATGGAATAACATCTCTTCCTTATGCCCTCCCTCTTCCCCATGTTTTCCAACCTCCACTTCCCTCTTCTTAAAGGCCTTGCCCTAAGACCTCTTCCTCCACACCCCCTGCCCTACAGCTTATCTTCTACCCTCTTATAATCACAGGATCCCTTCACTGGCATGTAGGGGGACCTGAGATGACCAGGCCCTGTGCTGGGCCTGGGGGCTCCAGGGGTTTCTATCTGCAAAGAACCCAATGCCAAGTGACACAGGAGTTCATGTATTAAGAACTTAAGGCTTAGTGTGGTGACTCACGCCTATAATTCCAGCACTTTGGGAGGCCGAGGAGGGTGGATCACCTGAGGTCAGGAGTTTGAGACCAGCCTGGCCAACATAGTAAAACCCCATCTCTACTAAAAATACAAAAATTAGCCAGGCGTGGTGGTGGGTGCCTGTTGTCCCAGCTACTGGGGAGGCTGAGGCAGGAGAATTGCTTGAATCCAGGAGGCAGAGGCTGCAGTAAGCCGAGATCATGCCACTGCACTTCAGCCTGGGTGGCAGAGTGAGACTCCATCTCAAAAACAAAAGAACTTAAGTCAAGGCTGAGTGTGGTAGCTCATGCCCGTAATCCCAGCACTTTGAGAAGTCAAGGCAGGTGGATCACCTGAGGGCAGGAGTTTGAGACCAGCCTGGCCAACATGGCAAAACCCCCTCTCTACTAAAAATATAGAAAAACTAGCCAAGCATGGTGGCGTGTGCCTGTAATCCCAGCTACTCGGGAGGCTGAGGCAGGAGACTAGCTTGAGCTTAGGAGGTGGAGGTTGCAGTGAGCTGAGATCACACCACTGCACTCCAGTCTGGGTGACAGAGTGAGACTCCATCTCAAAAAAGAAAGAAAGAACTTAAGTCAGAGATTATCAGAGCTGGTCCAGCATTCTGCTTCAATGATGCAGCTGAGGTCTCCATTGAGGATGTGTTGGGCTCAGGGTCTCAGAGCTCCTGGGAGTTCAGGTAGGAGCCATAACACTCTGTGCAGTTTTCCTCGTACCTGGCTATATCATTATCAGAACAGCTGTGTTGTATTGAAATCAGTGAAAGGGAGCTCGATGCTGCAAGAGACAGAGAAATCAGACCATTGTTTGTCTTGGACAAAGCAGATGTGCACTACCCAGTGGATTTATGGACTGAGATGGCTTCTAGGAAGAACAAGGCAATCAGAGATGCTTTCCGGATACCAGAGGGTGGGAAGGTTTAATCATTAAGGAGCAAATGAAGAGACTTGTGTATGTGGCCACATTCGAGGCCAAGTTATTAGCTTACTCTTTTGTAAACCTGCAAGTCTGACAGTTTGTGAAGGCCCAGGCATATCACTCACCTCCTCTGTGGTCTATCCAGAGCCCTTCCGTTACGGCCTTCATCTTTTCCCCCTCTTGTCCCTTACCTGTGGTTGGTATGATTTCCCTTTTGCAAAATGTGCCTAACTCCACTCACCACCCATCATCTATCTGCCGATCTGCTGTGTATCTTCATCCACATGAGACTCAAGAGCAATGCAGAATTCAAGGACAGGGAGTTGCTGGAAACTGGGTATGTTGCCTCACGACCTTCTTCTACCCAGGCCCAAGTGTGGTCAGCCTTATCTTGCTCTGTGGTCTCACTTCTCAGCCTGTGCATCAGACCTTTTTCCCCCGTTACCTGAAAGCAACTCTATGATGAAAAGAGGATGATCTGAGACTTCAATGGGTTTCCTCTCTTGGTTTGCTCTTATTTTTAAAGAGAAAACTGTGGTGAGACTCTCGAGTTAGTCTTTTTAGTTTATTTTTATTTTTTTTGAGGCAGAGTTGCCCAAGCTGGAGGGCAGTGGTACAGTCTCGGCTTACTGCAGCCTCTGCCTCCCGGGTTCAAACGATCCTTCCACCTCAGCCTCCCAAGCAGATGGGGCTACAGGTGCTCGCCACCACACCTAGCTAATTTTTATATTTTTAGTAGAGACTGGGTTTTGCTATGTTGGCCAGGTTGGTCTCAAACTCCTGGCCTCAAGTGATCCACCCGCCTCAGCCTCCCAAACGCTGGGATTACAGGCATGAGCCACCACACCTGGCCCCAAGTTAGTCTTTATAAGCCCCAGTGGAATGTCCAGGAGTAAAGCTGTCAGCCTGGGGGTAGCTTGGGCTTGCTGAGCATTGAGGGAGCTACACGGAGGGCATTCTTGCCGGCTGAGGGAGTTGTGTTGTGAATGCCAAGGTCAGGGGCTGGAGGCGGGCCTGGTTCTTCCATGCACACTGGGAATGGGCGTAGGGTGAAGAATGTGAGTTTTGAACTCAAGGGACTTGGAGGTATGTCTCAGCTCTACCATTTCTTAGCTCTGTTACCTTGGGCTGGTTATTTATTGTTCTTGAGATTCCATTTTCTCATCTGTAATATGGGAATATAAACAGAATCTCTTTTTATTTTATATATACATATTTTTTGAGACAGAGTCTCACTCTGTCATCCAGGCTGGAGTGCAGTAGCACAATCTTGGCTCACTGCAACCTCCGCCCTCTGACTTCAAGCAATTCTCCTGCCTCGGCATCCCGAGTAGCTGGAATTACAGGCATGTACCACCATGCCCTGCTAATTTTTGTATGTTTAGTAGAGATAGGATTTCACCATGTTGGCCAGGCTGGTCTCGAACTCCTGACCTCAGGTGGTCTGCCTACCTTGGCCCTTCAAAGTGCTGAGATTTCAGGCATTAGCCACCATGCCCGGCCAACAGAATCTATTTTTTTTTTTTGTCTTTTTTTTTTTTTTTTAATTATACTTTAGGTTTTATGGTACATGTGCGCAATGTGCAGGTAAGTTACATATGTATACATGTGCCATGCTGGTGTGCTGCACCCACTAACTCGTCATCTAGCATTAGGTATATCTCCCAATGCTATCCCTCCCACCTCCCCCCACCCCACAACAGTCCCCGAAGTGTGATGTTCCCCTTCCTGTGTCCATGTGTTCTCATTGTTCAATTCCCACCTATGAGTGAGAATATGCGGTGTTTGGTTTTTTGTTCTTGCGATAGTTTACTGAGAATGATGATTTCCAATTTCATCCATGTCCCTACAAAGGACATGAACTCATCATTTTTTATGGCTGCATAGTATTCCATGGTGTATATGTGCCACATTTTCTTAATCCAGTCTATCATTGTTGGACATTTGGGTTGGTTCCAAGTCTTTGCTATTGTGAATAATGCCGCAATAAACATACGTGTGCATGTGTCCTTATAGCAGCATGATTTATAGTCCTTTGGGTATATACCCAGTAATGGGATGGCTGGGTCGAATGGAATTTCTAGTTCTAGATCCCTGAGGAATCGCCACACTGACTTCCACAAGGGTTGAACTAGTTTACAGTCCCACCAACAGTGTAAAAGTGTTCCTATTTCTCCACATCCTCTCCAGCACCTGTTGTTTCCTGACTTTTTAATGATTGCCATTCTAACTGGTGTGAGATGGTATCTCATTGTGGTTTTGATTTGCATTTCTCTGATGGCCAGTGATGGTGAGCATTTTTTCATGTGTTTTTTGGCTGCATAAATGTCTTCTTTTGAGAAGTGTCCAACAGAATCTATTTTAAAGAAGAGTTCATTTCTTGATTTCAGGAATAATCTACAGAGCACCTTGTCTCTGCCAGGCACCGATCCAGGCAGAGGCGCATGGCCTGGGAAGTACGAATATGACGTTTGAGCTAGGGACACTCATATGTTCTGCAAGGGGAACAGGGTGTTATGTGGATTGCATAAGAAAGCATATATGCATTGCTTAACCCCATGCCTGATACATACAAAGCACTCGATAAACAGTAGTTGCTATTGTTATTATATTCAACGCTAGAAATGTGATATAAATGTGGTCAGTGAGCCAGATGAGGAGCTTTCATTTGATAAAATCTTCAGTTTCTTCCTCAAAGGTGTAACTGTCTTTTGATAAAAGGGAGTGTATTAGTCCAAGTTCCCCAGAGAAACAGAACAGACAAGATGTAGAGATGTCTATAAAGAGATTTATTGTAAGGAATTGGCACACAGGAGTATGGAGACTGGCTAGTCCCAAGATCTGCTGTCGGCAGGCTTAAGACCCAGGAAGAGTTAATGTTTCAGTTTGATTCTAAAGGCAAGAAGAAGCTGGTGTCCCAGTTGGAGGGCCCTCAGGCAGGAGGAATTCCCTCTTACTCAGCAGAGGGGTCAGCCTTTTGTTCTATTTAGGCCTTCAACTGGTTGGATGAGGCCCATTCTCGTTAGGGAGGTCAATCCACTTTACTCAGTCTACCAACTCAAAAGCTAATCTCATGCAAAAGCACCCTGACAGACTCACCCAGAATAATGTTCAACCAAATATCTGGGTACTCCATAGCCCAGTCAAGTTGACACAGAAAATTAACCACCACAGGGAGCAATGGCCAGAGGACATCATAGTTGAGACAGCCTAGAGGAGAGCTGAGGACACCTGGGCTGTGCTGGCAACCACCCTGTTCTGGAGGGAAGGGTAACCCTAGCTGAGGTTGGGACAGAGGATGCAAACTAGTGGTCCTGGAACTTGATCCAGTCCAAAGATGTGTTTTTGTTAGCTTATACTGTTTTGTAAATCTGCACTAGCATTTAAAGATTAGAGAGTTCATATACAAAGTCTAAATTTCCACATAGACATTTCCAAAGTCTATGTGGCCACTTTAAGTCTTCTCTTGAAAGACTAGAAGTGGCCACATAGAGGTCAAGCATCCATTCTCATAAGGCAAGCATCAGCTGAACCCAAGCCACAGCTGCCCCCTTAGCCCAGATACCCACTGTCCTATTGGCTTAGGCTCCACCAGCCATGCCTGATGGGCTTCACTCATGCACATTACCACTGCTGCTGCTTTAGGAGAAAAGACACCCAGGCCTAAACATCAGGGCCCTGCCCCTGCCACAGTGGAGATCCCATGGCAGCAGCATGCTGTGTTCTGTCTGTGGGAGCACAGCAGGGAGGCAGCATGAGTCTGTGTTCAAAGCACACATTAGACATCTTACTCCCTAGCCCCTGCACAGACTTCTCCAACAAGCTGCTGTCTAAAGTGTTCTCCGTGACCAGAGTCTTCGCGTAGTTCTTTGCGTGGGGAGGGGACTTGGGTAGTGGTGGGAAAACTCTGCCCCCTCCAACTCGAAAGTAGCTAAACAATTGGAGAGAATTGGCCTTGGGCAAGCAGCTAGGAGAGGACCCGTTGCTCCTCCCTGCCTCTATATTGTGTAAGTTTATCCCAACATTTAAAACTTAGAACTGGGTGTGGTGGCACACACCTATAGTTCTAGCTACTTGGGGGGCTGAGGCAGGAGAATCACTTGAGGCCAGAAGTTGGAGGTTACAATGAGCTATGATCACACTACTGCACTCTAGCCTGGGTGACACAGCAAGACTCTGTCTCTAAAATAAATTTTTTTTAAAAAAATTGGAGATTTCACATTAAAACTCTCATGAAAAACCAGCAGTGGTCATATGGAGGTCAGGCATCTTTTCAGGGCAGGGTGGCTTCTCCTTCTGGTTTAAAGCAGGAGAGGCCCTGAGAGAAGAGCCTTGGGATGGGATCTTCTAGAGCCACAGAATAGTGAAAAATACGCCTCTTGAACAAGAGGTGTTTAGGTGGGAGAAGAAAAGCCTCTAGGGAACCCAGAGCGCTGCTTGTAAAAAGCTGAGGAGACATCACAAGGAGGAGGGATTGAACCAACCCTGCATGTCCCCAGAGGGCAGAAGTCCAAGCAGAGACAACAGCAGTGAGAAAGCAGGCTTGTGGTGAGTATAATGTAGGCTTTACCACAAAGGAGAGCTCTTTGGAAGTGGGAACGCCGATACATAGGTGGTAAATCCTGAGGCTGAGGGGCAGCAGGGGCTGCACATTGGGGCTTCTAAGTCTTTTTCATGTGCAGTGCACATAGACAATAGAAGTATTTGCAGGGCACACAAAGTAGACTGGTGGGGATTTGAAACCCCAAAGGGGACTGCATTTAAGCCTAAAGGTTCAAACCATGGCTGGCCTGTTTTGAGGATACTTGGGATTTGTTTTAATCCCGTATAGTAAGACATGCAGATGCAGAGATGACTGTCATGAAGGAAGAAGTTCGCATTCACAGACTCCTCACAACAGGAGTCCTAGCACACCATACAGGGCCCCGTGGGGCAGCACAGGTGGGTCAGGAGGCAGAGAGAGTGAGAAAAAATGTAAGCAGGAGCATTTCTTGTGATTTCTGTGGGAAGGAACATGAAACAGCATAGCAGGTTTAGGATTGGCTCATGTGAATAATTTCAGCAGGCTCTGGGCTCTCAAATAGGCACTGTCCCCAGTTACCTGGTACCTACTCTGGGGTGATTAGGACAGATGGATAGTGGCCTCCAGTGTGAGTGTGACAGGAGGTGGTTGCGAGTGTGGGCTCTGGATGGGTTGGTTTGCATATATGAAAGGCAGCTGTCAGAAACTGGCTGGCCCTGGGGGAAGCAGTCCCTCCAGGGTCAGTGGGACCCCATGTCAAAGCATCAAATGTAGAAACCAGAAAATGTGGTTATTACAAAGCCTGGCCCACATGCCCTTGAGGGCTGAGGAGATCAGTTTGCCCAGGTGCACCAGATGTGAAGCACTGCACTACGTGATGTCTGCAATTCCTTTCAGCCCTGAGATGCTGTAAATCTAATAGCATAGTGAGCTGGAAATGACTTGAGAGTCCAGCCTTATCTCCTCTTTGAACAGAGGGGACATGAGTCCAAAGAGCTGAACCAACTTGATTAGTCTAATGATGGATTATAAAGTGGGGACTGGAAATCAAGGCCTTCCCACCATCCTGTGAGGCTGGAAGGGGCTGATGGGAGTGGCACGACATCTTCACCCATGGGATCTCACAATCACGAGGAGGACATGGGCTCAGGAGTGCCCAGGCTGCAGCATAGGGAGTTTCTGGGGCAGAAGGAAGATGTGGGCTGTAGCACAGTCCCTGCCAGACCAGTGAGGCCCTCCCAAGTCCCCTTACCCTGTCCTTCACACGTAGGGAACTCAGAGCCTAAGGTCTTAGAGCCAGGATGTAGCCTGGGATGAGGAGACCTCATATCTGGTCTCAGCTTTGCCCTGAACCAAGTGTCTGACTTGGGCAGTCACCCTTCCCAATGGTGTATCACCCAACTCTGGTATCACCCTTCCCAACGGTCATCCAGTCATTTCCAAAGCATGCCATCATCATTTCTGTTCAAATAAATATCCCTTTGCCCCACCCACTAGTTCTGACCTGTAGGTCCAGGGCAGAACATATGTGTTTCCCTTGAGGAACATCCAGGTCCTAGAATCCACCAGAGACTTCCAGTGTTAAATCCTACAATGCTCTGATTGACTGCCTCCTGGTCATAAGCTACTAGGTAGTGAAGGGCTGAGAACCAGACCCCACGTTTCCTGCCTCTGGGGGCCGTGTTCTTTCCCTGTCCCCTGTGCCTCTCCCCCAGTGGGCACCTCCCTCCTCCCCAGTTATGCACAGGTGCCCCCAGCTATATAGAAGCGTGCCATGTCCACTCATGTCTGGTTTAGTATTCTGCCTGTACGACCTGTTTGTTCTCAGAAGAGCCGTGGGCTGCACTGGTGAGCAGGGTACCCTGTGTTCTGGAGCCTTCATTCCCCTCAGCAGGCGCATGGCCATGCAATTAGGCACTTGACACATGATGCCAATGTTGACAGCCAAGAATAGAACCCAAGAGTGGGAGGTTAGTCTGCTCAGCCGTGCTGTGGGATGAAGAGGTTTCTGGTTGCCACCTCAGCTCGAGGCTGAGCAGAGACCAGAGCTCAGAGTGGACCAAGCATCAGACAGGAGCCCCAGGTGTGGGCTGTAAAGCCATGGGAGAGAGTCCAGGGGTGCTTGACCGTCAAAGCCCATTCAGGTCTAAAGTCCTCAGAACCCAAGACCTAGACCCAGACAGCAGGGAGCTGTAGAGTGGGTTCAGGCCAGGCCAATCCAGGCAGGACCAATAGGCTTGGCTGCCCCCACCCCAACTAGTGCCATTGGCCCTTCTGGGAGGGAGCAGTCTTTGGAGACTTCTGGTGATCATCACTGGTGTCAGCAGATCTTGTCCAAATTGATTCCTGTGGGCTTCTTGAGGTTGGGACTAAAATGTGTCTGAGCAGCAGGTGGGCCTGGACTGGAATGATCTTGAACCATGCAAACCCTCATGTTTCTTTTTGTCAGAGGCGTGTGAGCCAGAGCAACGCCATCTTAAACAGGAGCTAGGTAAAATGAGGCTGAGACCTATTGTGTTGCATTCCCAGATGATTAAGGCATTCTAAGTCACAGGGTGAGATAGGAAGTCAGCACAAGATACAGGTCATAAAGACCTTGCTGATAAAACAGGTTACAGTAAAGAAGCCAGCCAAAACCTACCAAAATCAAGATGGCGACGAGAGTATCCTCTGGTCATCCTCACTGCTACACTCCCACCAGTGCCATGACAGTTTACAAATGCCATAGAAATGTCAGGAAATTACCCTGATCAAAAATTTCTGGTCTAAAAAGGGGAGGCATGAATAATCCACCCTTTGTTTAGCATATCATCAAGAAATAACTGTAAAAATGGGCAAACAGCAGCCTTCAGGACTGCTGTGTCTATGGAGTAGCCATTCTCTTATTCCTTTACTTTCTTAATAAACTTGCTTTCACTTTATGGACTCGCCCTCAATTCTTTCTTGTGTGAGATTCAAGAACTTCTCTTGGGGTCTGGATCGGGACCCCTTTCGTATAACATTTTCACTCCTGCATTTAGAACCAGAGACTCGCTGTGCAAAGTGGGAGTGAAGAGGGTGCAACTCATGTCTCACAGCTCCAGAGGCAGAGCTGCCCCCTGCGGGTAAAAGGTGTAGAAAAATTCCTTTAACATATCCTAGGAAAGACCTCTTTGGTACTGAAAACCAACCAGAAATGGAATAGATAGGTTGTTTTTGCCAAAAGGGGCCCCTGTCATTGAAATATGCAGATGCTTGAAGGAACCAGAGGAACTTGGGTGATCTGTGATCATGGCCAACACTCAGCGTTGGGGATGTGTAGTTTGCCACATACATGACAGATATTATTTTTATTCACGTTCACAACAGTTCTGGGAAAGATAGTGCTAACATGCCCAATTTTATGGGCGAGTACACTGAGATTCAGGGAGGTAACAGGATTTGTCCCAGATGATTTGACTGGGCCAGGACAGAGCTCCGGAAATGTGCTTGTTTCATGCCAGTGTGATAAGAACTTTGCGCACCTGGCATCCTTCTTTGGCTGCCATGGGGAGGTCTTAGTTCTAGTCCTGATTCTGTCTCTGGCTGAGTGTGGTCTTAACCCTTTCTGAGCCAGTGTCTCCTTCCTGTAAAGGGGCCAGGGCCACCTCTGGAGTGAGGAGAGAAGACAAAGAGCTAGTACTCTGTGAGCTCTCTGTCACATGCACTGCCTGTGTCACAGGAGGGTATTTTTACTGAAGGGTGCCATTACATTAAAATGGAGACTCCATTTCTAAACAGGTGGGCACATTAGCTCTAGCTGGAAGGAGCTTCTCCCAAGAGCACAGTTCACAAGTAAAGATCAGGTGTTGGGTGCAGGTGGAGAAGGTTCTGGAAAATGTAAACCTCCCCCCCTACTTAACACTATTCCTGGCGTCACCTGCATAGTCAGTCCTCAAGGGATTACTTGAAAGCTAGCACACCCCAGGGCATTTACATTGGGGAAGGGAACATCCCTACCTTCGGTTCCCTCACTTGTAAAAACGAAGGAAGTAAAAACAAATTATCTGACATTCCCTTTAGCTCTGGTTCCTGCCATTGGTGAGTTTACAATCTTAGTTGTTACTTTTCTCTTTTATCAATATCTCCTTCTATCTTTTTCTTTCTTTTCTGCTTTTCTCTCCCTCACCTTTTCTTCCCTCCACTGTCTCATATCTCCCTCAACAACCAAGGTCTCTCCTTGTAGCTAACGAGTTTAGCTCCCAGAATTATAGGCCAAGACAATGATCCTGGAAGCATCAAATCTAGTCCAGGGCTTTAGCCCAGACCTTAAGGAATCCCGGGCTATGGTGAGGGATTCAGGGGGGTTCTGCAAATATGCAAGTATTTTCAGCCAAACAATGAAGAAATAAACCACTTCAGGAGCTGAACGATCACTTTAAACAGTATGAAATATTCATATGCAAGACTATTGGAAGAACATCCCTCTCACCTAATCCCCTCACCTAATCCCCTCACTTTTTAGATGAGAAAAGCTGAGGTCGGATAGATAAGGTGATGTCTCCAAGAGTGTCGCTCTGGGGTTTAAGTTGCATGTGATTCAAAAGAGTATAAAATCTTACAGCTTATCCATGTGTGTGTGTATGTGTGTGTCCATGTGTGTCTGTGTGTGTGTACACAAGGCAATCAGAACATTCTGTCAATAGAAGCAGAAAAGTAGAACTTGGTTCCTTCTGGGGCTCCTGAAAACTGGGGTGTAGACATAACCCCCACACTCCACTCCCACCTGCTTCATCTTATCCCCCACCCCAAGTGGAGCTAGGGGAGAGCAGCACACAGTTCCCCTCCTCACTGGCTGTCTCCTCCCTGCTGCCTCTTGTCTGCGGTGAGGCTGTGGAGAAGTGGGTTGCTGTTCTTTTTTCTGACTTCCTGTGTGCTTCAGAAACCTCAATGAACAAAGAGCTAAAGGAAGAAAGGGCCCCGGCACCGTTATGCCAAACATAGACTCACATCCGACATGGGGGAGCTGGATGCCCGATTTTTATAGAGATGAAACCCAGGATTCAGGATTCCAACTGCCCTGTTCCCAACGTGGCTGCATGGGGAATGTCAGTGCTTGGGAGCTGGAAGTAGGTTGCAGGCTTCTCATTCTTTTCAGGCTTAGGTCTAATGTATTTAAAGAGGTAGCCAAAGTGAGTCTTTAGATGTATCATGGAAATCAAACCAACATTAAAAGGGAACATTTAATTTCCTCTCTGCAACCACTGTTTTTTGTTTGCTTTTGGAGACAGGGTCTCATTCTGTCGCCCAGGCTGGAGTGCAATGGCACAGTCTTAGCTCACTGAGCTTTCAACTCCTAGGCCACCTCACCCACCTGGGTAGCTGGGACTACAGTCACATGCCACCATGCTGGGGTCTTTTTAAAAATTTTTTGTAGAGATAGGAGTCTTGCCTGTGGCCCAGGCTGGTCTCAAACTTCTGGGCTCAAGTGATCTACCTACCTCGGCATCCCAAAGTGCTAGGATTACAGGCATGAGCCACCACACCTGGCCTACCACAACTGTTTTAATTTCTCTGTTTTCCCTCGGTGTACAACTCAGCTGTAACCATAGGAGCACATTTCCATAGATAATTTGCATATAATCTCTGGAGTCTTCATAGTCCCTTAATTGAATATGCCTAAGTAGTCTCCTTATTCCTTACCTTTTAGCACGCACAAGTTAATTTACGAGTGAGTCTCTCCATCCAGGTGAGAACAGCATCGCAGGGAAAAATCTGTGCCTTTTTTTTTTTTTTTTTTTGAGATGGAATCTAAAAAAACTGGACCGCAATGGCATGATCTTGGCTCACTGCAACCTCCGCCTCCTGGGCTCGAGCGATTCACCCACCTCAGCCTCTCGAGTAGCTGGGATTACAGGCTCTCATCACCATGCCCAGCTAATTTTTTTGTATTTTAGTAGAGACGGGGTTTCACCATGTTGCCCAGGGTGGTTTCGAACTCCTGAGCTCAGTCAATCTGCCCGCCTTGGCCTCCCAAAGTGCCGGGATTACAGGCGTGAGCCACTGCACCTGGCCCTGTGCTTTTTTGATGTTGTTTTTGTTGTTTATTATTGTTTGGATGACACATTGCTGAGCTTTCTGTCCATAAGCTCCTGTTCTCAGGGACTTGCTACTCACATCATGATCCACAGGAGACTCTCGGGGTCAGGTCTTTCTCTGCCCAGCCCTGGCTTCCTGGTGCTGTGTTCATGTCTGATTTTGGATCCCTGAGACCTTTTTCTCCTACCTTTCTTCTGAAAGGATAACAGTCATTTTGTGACCTTGCTCAGGAAATTTTCAGCTGGGTTTTCCCTTTGTATTTTATTTGATGTTTTTAACCAGGGAGGAAAACTCCTGCTACCATGTGAGTTGTGCTGGGGAGACTTGCCGGAGAAGAGCTGCCTGCAGGGGGATTTCTCGCTACCGCATGCAGGGTTTCCCTACTTTGGAAGCCTCGTGGCTGGAGTTTTAAAGGCCAAAGTTCCCCCCAAATTTTCTGAACGCTGAATGATTGAAAACACCTATTTTTTTTTTTTTTCGCTTTTTACCCAAGCACCCATTTCCCAATAAAGGGTTTGGGTAATGACAAGAAACTAAAACTGAAACCACAACTCTGCTCTAAAATAAGAGACAAGAGACTCAGAGACACCCAGGAAGGGCCTGCCTTTGAGACTTGTCACTCCCTGAGACCCATCATGGCACCAAACGTTTGCCGAGCTCCGCCCTGGGAGGGAGGCCTGCAGCCTGGGAACTGGGAGACCTGGGTCCCAATGCAGAGGCCTCACCATGTAGTGAGTCTCTCTTGATTCAGTTCTCACAATGAGTTGAGGGCCAAGCCAGCCATTCTTCAGCCTCACCGGGTGGGTACCAGAATCACCTGAGATGTTAAGAGGGTGGGGAAAGAGGGAGGTGTTGGTCAAAGGGGACAAAGTTATTTATATAGAATGAATAAGTCCCGGAGATCTAATGCACAGCATGGTGACTGTACCTAAGCATGCTGTATTACATACTTCAGATTGGCTAAGAGAGTCGATTTTTTAAATTTTAGTAATTTTTTAAATTTATGCATAATAACTGTACATATTTATGGGGTACAGAATGATATTTGAATACATGTATACTCTGTGTAATAATCAAATCAGAGTAATTACCATATTCATCATGGAAAGCATTTATCATTTCTTTGTGTTGGGAACATCCAAAATCCTCTCTTCTATTTAAAAATATACAATAAATTATTGACTCTAGTCACCCTACAGGGCTACAGAACATTAGCACTTAGTCCTCCTATCTAGCTTTAATTTGGTATCCATTAACCAACCTCTCTCCATCCACCTTCCACCCTGCCCTTCTTAGCCTCTTATAACCACGATTCTGTCTACTTCTGTGAGCTCAACTTTTTTAGCTCCCACCTATGGGTGAGAAAACATAGCATTTCTCTTTCTGTGCCTGACTTATTTCACTTAACATAACATCCTCCAGGTTCATCCATGTTGTTGTGAATGACAAGATTTTGTTCTTTTTCATGGCTAAATAGCACTCCATCTGTTGATGGGCACTTCGGTTGATTTCCTATTTTGGCTATTGTGAGTAGTGCTGCAATCAATGTGGACGTGCAGATATCTCTTCGACATAATGATTTAATTTCCTTTGGAAAAATCCCTAGTAGTGGGATTGCTAGATCATATGGTAGTTCTAGTTCTATTTGTAGTTTTTCTGAGGAATCTCCATACGGTTCTCCGTAACGGTTATACTAATTTACATTCCCACCAATAGCGTTTAGGAGTTCTCTTTTCTCAACATCCTCACCAGCATTTGTTATTTTTTGTCTTTTTGATAATAGCCATTCTAACTGGGTGAGATGCTATCTCATTGTAGTTTTGATTCATATTTCCCTTATGATTAGTGATATTGAGCATATTTTCATTTATCTGTTGGCCATTTCTATGTCTTCTTTGTTTTTCTGAGACGGAGTCTTGCTCTGTTGCCCAGGCTGGAGTGCAGTGGTGCCATCTCGGCTCACTGCAACCTTTGCCTCCCGGATTCCAACGATTCTTGTGCCTCAGCCGTTGGAGTAGCTGGGATTACAGGTGCGCCACCATGCCCAGCTAATTTTTGAATTTTTAGCAGAGAGGGGCTTTCCCCATTTTGGCCAGGCTGGTCTTGAACTCCTGACCTCAAGTGATCTGTCCACCTTGGCCTTCCAAAGTGCTGGGATTACAGGTGTGAGCCACTACACCTGGTTGTATGTCTTCTTTTGAGAAATGTCCTTTCAGATGCTTTGCTCATTAAAAAAAAATTATTTTTTTTTTACCATTGAGTTGTTTGAGTTCCTCATGTATCCTGGATATCAGTCCCTTGTTGGATGAACAGTTTTCACATATTTTCTCCCATTCTACAGGTTGCCTGGTCCACTCTGTCAGTTGTTTCCTTTGCTGTGCAGAAGCTTTTAGCTTGATACAATCTCATTTGTCATTGGGAGGTCAAGACAGAGGATTGCTTGAGGCCAGGAGTTCAAGATAAGCCTGGGCAACATAGTGAGATGCTGTCTCTGTTTTTTTTTTTAAGTCCCATGTGCCCATTGCTTCTGTTACCTGTGTTTTTGAAGTCCTACCTGCAAAATATTTGCCCAGACCAATGTCCTGAAGAATTTACCCTGCTTTCTTCTAGTAGTTTTACAGTTTTGAATCTCACATTTTAGTCCTTATTCTGAGTTGATTTCGTGTATAGTGAGAGATAGGGATCTAGTTTCATTCTTCTGCATATGGTTATTCAGATTTTTCAGCACCATTTATTGAAAACACTGTCTTTTTCCCAATGTATGTTCTTGGCATCTTTGTTGAAAATCAGTTAGCTATAAATATGTGGATTTATTTCTGGGTTCTTTATTCTGTTTCATTTGACTGTATGTCTGCTTTTATATCAGTACCATGCTATTTTGGTTACTTTAGCTTTGTAGTATTTTTGCAATCAGGTAGTGTGATGCCTCCAGCTTTGCTCTTTTTGCTCAGAATTGCTTTGGCTATTTGGCGTCTTTTTTGATTCTACATGAACTTTAAGATTGTCTTTTCTATTATATTTCTGTGAAGAATGTCATTGGTCTTTTGATGGGGGTTGCATAGAATTTGTAGAGCACTTTAGGTAGTATGGTCATTTTAACAATATTAATTCTTCCAATCCATGAACATGGAACATTTTTCCATTTTGTGTGTGTGTCCTCTTCTAATTCTTCCCACCCCCTCACCCCCCCCCAACACACACCGAGACAGAGTCTTGTTCTGTCACCCAGGCTGGAGTGCCGTGGTGCAATCTTGGCTCACTGCAACTTCCGCCTCCTGGGTTCAAGCAATTCTCCTGTCTCAGCCTCCCAAGTATCTGGGATTACAGGCACATGCCACCACGCCTGGATAATTTTTGTATTTTTAGTAGAGACGGGGTGTCACCATGTTGGCCAGGCTGGTCTCGAAATGGCTGGTCTCGAGCTCCTGACCTCGTGATCTGCCCACCTCGACCTCCCAAAGTGCTGGGATTACAGGCGTGAGCCACCACGCCTGGCCTCCTCTATTTCTTTCATCAGTGTTTTATAGTTTTATAGTTTCCATAAAGGTCTTTCTTGGTTAAAAAATATAAATATCCTCTCATTAAATTTATTCCCAGTTATTTTATTATGATTTTTGTAGCTATTATAAATGAGATTGTTTAGTTTTGTTTTAGATAAGGTCTCACTCTGTTGCCCAGGCTGGAGTACATTGGCACCATCATAGCTCACTGCAGCCTTGACCTCCTGGGCTCAACTGATCCTCCCACCTCAACCTTCTGAGTAGCTGGGGCCACAGGTGTGCATCACCACACCTGGCTAATTTTTTCTTTTTTCTTTGAGACAGAGTTTCACTCTTGTTGCCCAGGCTGGAGTGCAATGGTGTGATCTCGGCTCACCACAACCTTCGCCTCCCAGGTTCAAGCGATTCTCCTGCCTCAGCCTCCCAAGTAGCTGGGATTACAGGCATGAGCCACCATGCCCAGCTAATTTTTTGTATTTTTAGTAGAGACAGGGTTTCTCCATGTTGGTCAGGCTGATCTCAAACTCCCGACCTCAGGTGATCCTCCTGCCTCCGCCTCCCAAAGTGCTGGGATTACAGGCATGAGCCACCATGACCGGCCCAACACCTGGCAAATTTTTAAATGTTTTGCAGAAACATGGTCTCCCTATTTGTGCAGGCTGGTCTCAAACTCCTGGACTCAAGCAGTCCTCCTGCCTCAGCCTCCCAAAATGTTGGGATGACAGGCATGAGCCACTGTGCCCAGCCAAGATTACTTTTTCTATTTCTTTTTTAGCTAGTTGGTTATAGGTATACAGAAACACTACTGGTTTTTATATGTTGATTTTATATCCTGCAACTTTACCGAATTTGTTTATCAACTCTAAACAATTTTTGGTGGAGTCTTAGGTGTTTCTTTATATAAAATCATGTCATCTGCAAAGAGGAACAATTTGACTTCCTCTTTTCCAACTTGAATGCCTTTCATTTCTTTCTCTTGCCTAATTGCACCGATTAGGACTTCCTAGAGAATAGATCTTAAGTGTTTTCACTACAAACACAAGAAAAGGTAATTGTGTGGAGATGAATATGCTAATTAGCTTGACTGTAATAATCAACTTGCTATACAGCTCAAATATATACAATTTCAGTTAAAAGTATTTTATAAAGAATCACCTGAGATGTTATTGAGAAATACAGATGGCTAGGCCCCAACCCCCATGGTCTCCATGCACTAGGTCAGGTTAACGCTTAGAGATATTTACACTATATATTCCAGCGATGCCAACATGCATGTAAACAGGGTGAAGAACCCAGGGACCAAGTGCTGTCTGAGGTTGTTTCTCATCTAACAGCAACGTTTTACCATTAGAACTCAGAGCCCCAGAGGACCTTACTCAGGGGGTGTCTATGGAATGAGGCCTCCTTCTTAGGTAGGTCTGTACTCTGAATTATATCCAGAATCTTCATCACTGCAGGGCATAGCGGTAAAGAGCCCACACCTGTAGCCCCTTCTGACTCCACTCAAATCACAGTTCTGCTCTCTACTTGCTGTGTGGCCTTTGGGAAGTTACTTTGCTCAGCCTCAGAGACCTCATCCATGAGATAGGGGGTAATGGTACCTACCTTTTGGGTTTTTCTTAGGATGGACTGGGCTCATTGTGCATGGAAAGTGCTAGCCCAGGGTTGGGCTAGGGAAGCACTCTGTTACCTGCTGCTGTTTCTCAGAAATGACCCCTTTGGCATGGAGAGCTGGAGGAAGAGGATGTGTGCTCAAGGTCTCAGGGCTGGAGAGGAAATCATGATTATGGGGTGGCAAAGGACCTCAAGGCACTGCCAGACACTCCGGGCTCTTGGAGAACTGTTGAGAGTTGGTGATAACTTTTTGTAATCCTAGGCATCTCTTCTCTTGTCACATTTTATTGAGAGATCTGTCTATCCTATTTAACCCAAGCCTGATTTTGGATAGGATCCAGAAATCTAGGTGAATTTCAGGGGCCTAGTTGCTTCCTCATTTAGCTTGGTGATAAGAAGATCAGCCCCTCTCTGTGGGCCATGTGGAGAGTACAGAAAATAAAACTGTATCAGGGCCGGGCACAGTGGCTCATGCCTGTAATCCCAGCACTTTGAGAGGCTGAGGTGAGCTGATCACTTGAGGCCAGGAGTTCAAGACCAGCCTGGCCAACATGGTGAAACCCCCTCTCTACTAAAAATACAAAAGTTAGCTGGGTATGGAGGCGGGCACCTGTAATCCCAGCTATTCGGGAGGCTGAGGCATGAGAATCACTTGAACCGGGGAGGCAGAGTTTGCAGTGAACCAAGATCATGTCACTGCACTCCAGCCTGGGCGACAAAGTGAGATTCTGTCTCAAAAAAAAAAAAAGACTGTATCCGAGGAGGAGCTAGAGATTGATGCATAGGAGAGAGGTCCAGTTTTTATCCTTGTGCAATAGACTTTACACATTTCTAAAATATATTTAACCAAAATAACAATATTATAACCAATGTAACTTAAGATCTTTAACTGCATGCAGTTCTAAATGTGGACTGTGTTTTTATGTAGTTCTAATCAGTATGTAAATTTCATTCTCTGTCACTTAACATTTTTATATAAATCTTTTCATGCACTACTCATATTTTTATCATAGTTTATCATTATTGCTAGTGCTCCGACTTCCCCCTGAGCATTTTGTTTTGATTCTCATTATTTCACTACTATAAATAGTACAGCTAGGAACATCTTTGTGCAAATGCTTCACACCCCTCGCCTTGGATAGATGTGGTATGTTTCCCAACGTTGGGTAGCAAGATCAACACATGTGAGTTATTTTGTATTTAACTTCCTTGCTTCAGAAAGCCAGTTCTGAGTAACTGGCAATTGTACTAGTTCATTTCAAGTCCATGAACATAAGTTTTTCTTTTTTTTCCCTAGGTAACTTGGCTTGTTTAATAGGTTTATGGTGGTTCCTTAAAGTTGTTTTTATTAGCATTTTCAACTGCTGAGGGCTTTTCTGTCTATTTTTAATTTTCTCAAGTCTTTTCACACACAGGTGGCATCCTGTTTGCTTGAAGGGGCATTAAAATTGCTGTTTTATCCAATTTGCATTAAAATGAAAGCTAAATACATCTACAGATGGGGGCTCGGTCATGTTTAATGGTTTCGAGATCTGTTTACATAAAGCAAATGTTTGGCGTATACCAGGTTTGCAAAGAGTGGCAGCCTAGGGGGTTGGCAGGTGAAGCTTGTTCAAGAGGATGGTTTTGTTGGTTTTAAGGTGGTGAGAGATGGGAGGCTACATCTGTACAGTTAGACTTGGATTTATACTTTCTAGTTAAAGTACCTGAGTTTTTTTTTAAATCACCTACTTTTTTTCTATTTATTACATGTATCATAAAATATACCTTAATCAAGTCCTACATATCCATGACTATATACATATTAAAATGTCAAAAGTCTGCATTCCTTTCCATACATGTATGAGGAATTTGTGTTTGAGCAGAATTCTGGGGCTACATCAGAAAAGCAAGTTCATCTGGGCTGTACTCTTTGGCACAGAAATAAGCTTGATGTGTGGAGACCAAGCTCAGATCAGGGGTGGAGGGAAGGTTGGGGGGCACTCACTGCTGGCATGTAGGCTGTGGACTGTGTTTGTTGGGCTACAGTGGGAAATTGGAGCTCTGATCTTATCTCTGCTACTGAAGAAAGGGGACCCCAGGCAAGCTGCTCAGTCAGTCGCTTTTCCTCATCCTCAGAATGGGAGAGCAGCCTGCCTTGGGAGATATCAGTGAGGTAGCAAGGGTGCAAATGCCATGAAGGGAGATTCAGCGTGTGATATGCAAATGTGAAGCTTCTCTTCCTCTGGCTGTTACCTTTCTTCTTAACGTTGACTTGGATGAAGGAGTCAGATCCATCTTTCACTGGACAGTCCTACAACCATTCAAAACCAGCAATCCATCCTGCGTTCCCATAACTCACTCTCTCTTTGGTTTTAGGGGTCTGCACCATGTGATAGGGCTTTGTTGAATGCCCTTGCCCTAGAAGATGGCCTCTCAAACCCCAGGCCCTCAGCTTTCACTGCTAAGGTGGGATCGTGTGTGCAGAGCCCAGAGGGAAATCACCATAGTTTCTTAGGGGTTTTCTGGTAATCCCAACACTACATTAACTTTTTTTGGCAGCCACATCATAGTGACTAACAGTGAATTTACAGTTAGCCTAAATCCTATTTTTTAATCCATCCACTGCTAAACCACATCTTTCTCATCCTAGACTGGGGAAGACTTTTTTTTTTTAAATCTACATGAAGAATGGCTCATTTATCCCACTTCACAAGTTGCGTTTTGTTAAACTTGGCATGACTTACCAGCCTGTGAGGATTTCAAGAACTTTTTTTGATCCTCTTTTAAAGCCATAATCTCTCCCAATCCTGTGCTCAACTTGATGCTTCTTATTTAATAACCACAAGCTCCTTCATACCCAATTAAAAGGTGTGAGCAGGAACAATTAAAACAGCAGTCTGCCATCCAGGTTAATGCAGACATTTGATTAGCAGTCTTTAGAAGAAACCATTTGACCAGCTAGGAATTCACCTGCTATCATCTGACCTCCTTGTTAACCTCTCAAGAAAATGGGGAAGAACTCAGACAAATTGAAGCATTGATTCGTCATGGTACCAAATTTCTCCGCTCCACAACCAACTTTGTAACCCACTCAGAGAGGGACATGAGATTTGCAGGAGTTGGAGGTTGAGAGGGAAGGAAAAAGCTGAGATCATGATTTGAAGAGGAGAAATTGGAGGATGACTTAGTTTGGGGTTAAAGATGACAAAGTGTGGTTTTGAAAATAACAACTTTCAGAGGACTGGAGAGTAAGAGAAAAGAAGCTTTTGGGAGGAAAGGGCACATGGTAAGATGCTATGCCTCCATGCACCTTGTACATTGTTGTCTTGAAGTGCTGGGTGGTGCCACCACTACAGGCAACAAGTGGGACATCAAGGGTCAGAGGTGGCTTGAGGCCAGGGACCCTGAGATCTGCCCTTTTTGCCCAGAGTCTGTCACTGTTCAGACAGTGGTGTGCTGGAACCAACTCTCACAAGCCAATGGCATCCATTTCTCCCCAACTCCCCTTTCAGTGCCATCATGCTGGTAGCTTGGAATCGGCCACAATGGAAGTATTTACACCAGAGAAATTGGCAAGTGCTACAAATCAAGGCATCCTTCTCTCAGATTGCCAGTGGCCACACACACAGCAAGCACTTATTCTCGCTTCCCCTGTGGCCTCCCAGCTCACACCTGTGCTGTATCCTTGTGCCAGATTTATATTTTTAAAATGAAAATCTGCTTTTCCATGGATGATGTTCAAAAATTTCTTAGCAGATTGCCACCTTCTGGTCTCATTTCCCAACAACCCCTCATCCACCCTCTTCACCAGCCCTACAGGCAGCATGTCATGGGGTTTCCTGATCTTTCTGGGTCACTTTTTCCTGAGATCCTGAGGCCAGTAGGCAGGTTCTCTTCTGTGATCCTCTGGTCCCACGCTTAGAGTTCTATTAGAGACCATAGCAGGCTGTGGCTGTTTTTGTGTGTTTTGTTCTGTTTTATCTTTTTTCTTTTTACTGGATTATGATCTAATAGATGGGGACCTTCTTCCCTCTTCTGTTTATCTTCATAGCTCTAGGTCTGCTATGGCTCCTGAAACATAGGAAGGCAGAGAGAGGAGGGAAGGAAGGAAAGAAGGAAAGAAGAAAGGAGGGAGGGAGGGAAGGAAAAAAGGAAGGAAGACAGGAGGGAAGACAGGAAGACACTCCAGCCAAAAGGCATTCATGACCTGGCAAGTAAGGAGCAAGATGAGTATGGTTTTTGAAGAACTGAGAGAAGCGTGGAGCCCAGAAGTCAAATAGGAGGTAAGAAAAATCTGGCTAGCTGCAGGGATCAAAGGCTTGAGGGGAAGAGAGGTTCCCTTAGCAAGAAAGCACAGGGTAATGCATCCGTGTTGCTCCCCTCCTGCCCTGCAAAACCCCCCAAGTCAGCTGGCCTCTGGGCTGGCAGGAGCTGGCAACAGAGGGACTCCCAGTGGGTAATGGGTGTGGGGGTGGGAAGCTGAAAACGTGGTAAAGTCTCAACAAATGCTTTTTGAATTACATTCAATTATAGCTGGCAATAATCACAACCTTTCTGGTTCTTTCCTCCGCAAGGTAATGGGGAGAAAGGCTTGGAGAGGAGGGAGGTGATTTAGCAAATGCTGGACTGGAGGGCACTGGAGCAGGCAGAATGCTGGCCCTGCGGGAACTAAGGGCTGAGAGGGCTCCAGCTGGGGAGGGGGCACTGTGAGGAGCCAGCAGGGCTCAGCCTTGCCCAGAAACTTAGGACCAGCTCCCTGAGACTGCAAGGTCATTGCCAATTAGTTAAGTGGCTGCACTCAGCAGGCCTTTGGGATAGGAAAGGCCTGCGTTCTCCATCTTGTTGATGTGGAAACAGCAAGGGGAAGTGACTCAGAGGCGGAGTGGAAATAAAGTATGTGTCTCGTGACATTCTGACTTCTGCTAGATCCAAAGGGCTGTGCTTGACTGTCTCCTGGGAAGCTTCCTTCCACGGACAGGCGCCTGTGGTGCTCTCGGGACAGGCAATGGGGCTGTGCAGGAGCAGAGGAGAGGGAGGCGTGATCTGTGGAGGTAGGGCAGGTGCATGGAGGAAGGCAGGGCTGGGTGAAAAGGCAGCCTGGGGGCACGGAGTACTGGAGGTAGAAGGGGCTGCCACAGCCACCTGATCCTGCACTTGGAGGTCAGTTTAGATTTTTTTAAAGTAAGGTTTAAAGTCCAGACATGGTGGCTCATACCTGTAATCCCAGCACTTTGGGAGGTTGAGGAGGAAGGATCACTTGAGGCCAGGAGTTCAAGACCAGCCTGGGCAACATAGAGAAACCCTATCTCTATACAAAATAAAAATAAAAAATTGAACTAGGCATGGGTGGCATGTACCTGTAGTCCCAGCTACTTGGGAGGCCAAAGCAGGAGGATCACCTGAGTCCAGGAGTTTGAGGCTGTAGTGAGCTATGATCACATCCCTGAACTCCAGCCTGAACAACAGAGCAAGCCCTTATCTCTAAAAAATAATAATAATTAAAATTAAATTTCAAAATTAAAAAGTTGGTCTTAGTATTATGTTTCTAATTCTCTCTTCTGCCAAGTCACAAACACTTAAAAAATGGATATGCCAAAGAGTTTACAGAAGTAATGGAAGTAACCTCTGATCCTCCAGAAAATTCTACAGGATAAGTAATAGTGACCTCATGCCCCAATGGAGGAAACTGAGGCCTACAGAGATTATCTTGTCCAGATCAGACAATGGGTCCATGGCAGAGACTTAAGGCTGCCATGTTGCCACACTCAAGTAATGGCCCAGTTGTGTGGCTTACCAGCCCTGAAGAGAGTGGTTTAAACCCAGGTTTGAATGAGTTAGGTGTACATGCCTTCTCCCTGACATCATACAGCCTTTCTGAGTAATGGTCCCTTTTCCATCCACACTCTCTCAAATCAGGAACAGAACCTTTTTTTTTTTGTCTTGAGGTAGAGTTTCACTCTTTTCCCCCAGGCTGGAGTGCAATGGTGCAATCTCGGCTCACTGCAAGCTCTGTCTCCCGGGTTCAAGGGATTCTTTTGTCTCAGCCTCCCAAGTAGCTGGGATTACAGGCACACACCACCACACCCAACTAATTTTTGTATTTTTAGTAGAGAAGGGGTTTCACCATGTTGATCAGGCTGATCTCGAACTCCTGACTTCAAGTGATCTGCCCACCTCAGCCTCCCAAAGTGCTAGGATTATAGTCGTGAGCCACTGCACCCAGCCAGGAACGGAACTTTCGGTCCTCAAGACCATGCATTTTATGTTTGGGACTCTCAGCATCCCCTCTGGTGTCTGCCTCCCCAAGAGGCTAAGCTGTTTACTGAACACAACATGTGTAACATTACCCTACAATGTTTTCAAGGGCAAGAGTTAAGTTTTCCTGTGATATTTATTGCTGTAACCCTAGCATCTCTGTGCCAGGGGCACAGTACTAGGTACAGTTACAATCTGGTGCATCTGGAGGGGACTTAAATGCTGCTTCAGTTCCCCCTCCTGCAGGCAGGTCAATGTCTTGCCATTCAGGAAGCGTATACTTTATTTTCTTCCTGAAGATCTTAAGAACTCAGAGATTGTCCATCCTTCTGTAGTACCCTTTGCAGATTTTGGCCAAGAAGTTCTTACAGCCAATCAGAACTTTTCCTATTTTAATTTGAGCCCATTTCCTTGTGTTTGTTATTCTTTGACTTTGATTGTGGCAGATTTGGGGGCCAGGAGGCAAACCGAAGCCCAGGATGGCTCAGAGCCAGGGTTTTCACTGGTGCCACGGGATGTAGTCTCCTCTGACTCTGCTCCAAGGGTCTGGGGCAGACCAGGAAGCAGGGAGGATGGAATGCCAGGGCTTGGAGAGCCAGGAAGGAGGTCTGGAGAAAGGGGCAGAGGTTTTGGCTCATGAGTTGAGCATCAGAGGATTTTTTGATCATTAAAGGCCAGAGATAGGCTATTGACAAGTAGTTCAAATAATCAGACGATATTTAGAGGCATGAACAAGTTCTGTCATCAAGAAGAGGAGCTGGAGTCAGCAGATTGTTCTCATCTCTTCCGAACTCAGCATTCAGTGGTGATGTGCATTGGTACCTGAAGGTCAGTCATGGTGGGAATTTTTACACTACGGAAATTGGCAGGTTCTACAAAGCAGAGCTTTTTTTTTTTTTTTTTTTTTTTCTGGAGCACTACTGACAGGAGGAGCAAGATACAGGGAATACAGGTCATCAGACAAGATTTTGGAAAAAAGGCAAGTGAAAATAGTCATGATGGTAGAGCCTTTCACTGGTGTCCCACTTTATTGCTTACGAGGAACTTTCACTTATATTTTCTCACTTCATCCTCACCACCCTTCTATGAGGAAAACAGGGTAGGCAGCATAACCCTACTATATAGGGGACGAAAATGAGGCTGGGAGAGGTAAAGTTACTTGCACAAGATTTTAGAGCCAGTCAGAAAATGAGCTGGGAGCAGAACACAGGCAGGGTGAGCGCAAGGGAAGATGGCATGGAATTGAGAGCTATGTTCTCCCAAGAACCTGCAAAGGGGTGGTGGATGCCTTCCTTTCAGGGAACCGTTCATTTACTTTGCTTCAAAGAGTTCTGAGTGTTCACTACAGATCTGTGTCTACAGATCAGAGTTTTGGGTGCACTTGAGGAAGTTGCCATGTGTCAATAGAGACATGGGCACCACCTTCCTAGGCCTGAGGCTTTTGATCAAACCTATGTTCTAGTGTTGAGTCCATCCAGGACCTCTCAAGACAAAGTCCTGGCACAAGAAGGATGATTATCTCTAAGCCAGGAGAGGTTCCGGATTCTTTACTGACGAGGAATATTCGATGCTAATTGTCATCTTTATCTTTCATGGAGTTTGTGCCGACCTTAGGGGATTTCACCTTCTTTCAAGGCAGCTGGGGAAGTGGGAGAAATTGTGGGTTTTGATTCAAACTTGCTTTGGGATCTATGTTTGCTACTTAGCAGGCATGAATCCTTGACCAAATGGCTTAGACCTTTTTGAGTGTGTCACCATCTGTAAAATGGCCATCTTCACTCCTGCCCACCTCCCAGGACTGGGCAGCAGATTGTTGTGCAAAGCACTTGTGTTTCTGTATAGATTTTTAAATTGTAATTACTTTTGGAATGAGCATCCACAACAGAAGTTTCTGCTGCAAAGGGCTAAAGGGAGAACTGAGGAACTTGCATCAGGCTGAAGGTAGAGGTAGATTCTGGGTGACAGAAATGACTTTGCTGAAATATTTCTCCTTGAGCTATGTTGGTGACTGCAGTTTGTGGCTCTTGAACCAGGGGCCAAGGGAGACTGATGAAGATAAGACACCAGAGTCCTCCAAGCACGCTGATGATGTGTCTGGGTGGGCTGCATTGGGTCTGATGTACAGTGTGAATCTTTCTCTTTGGTCAGGACCGATATGGGAGTTGGCTCCTGAGTGGGCTAGACCCTGCCCAGCCAGGCTGCGGAATGGGAGGACAACTATCCGGGTGTGGTTTCTCATTGCTACATTTTTTTCTTAATAGATTATTTTTAGAGAAGTTTTTGGTTCACAGCAAAATTGAGCCGAAAGTGCAGAGTGTTCCCACATGCACCCTGCCCTGACACAAGCACTGCTTCCCCAACTATCAACATCCCACACCCCCCAGAGTGGCGCATTTGTCACAGTCCATGAACCTGCATAGACACATCATGATCGCCAAAGATGTCCAGGGGCCTCAGGGCCATAGGCTCACTAGATACAGTAGATCCTGAAGCTGGGACCTGCTGCATGTGTGGTGCTTCCATAGCTGCATATACAGTCACCTGTCACTTAAGGATGAGGCTGTGTTCTCAGATTAGGCAGTTGTGTGAACATCAGAGTACTTACAGAAACCTAGATGCTACAGTCTACTACACACCCGGACTATTGCTCCTACAGACCTGTACAGCAGATTACTGTACTGAATACTGCAGGTAATTATAACACAATTGAGGGTATAAATACCCTAGATCCCTCACTCGCTGGGTTGGGTACATTCTGTCCTGGTTCCTAGAGTTTCCAGCAGGATTAAATGGCAGTTGCCCAAGTGATCACTTACTTGATCACTCTTTTTGACTGTTTTCCCTTCCGTATCATCATTGCTCTGGTTTACTTACACAAACTTAGATGGTACAGCCTGGACTATATGGTATAGCACATGGCTCCTACAACCCTATACAGCAAGTTACTGTACTGAATGCTGTAGGCAATTGTAACACAATGGTAGGTATTTGTGTATCTAAACATAGAAAAGATACAGTAAAAATACAGTGTAAAAGATAAAAAATGGTGCACCTGTCTAGGGCACTTACAGTGAATGGAGCTTGCAGGACTGAAAGTTGCTCTCGGAATCTGCGAGTGAGTGTGAGTGAATGTGATGGCACAGGACATTGCTATGCACTACTGTAGACTTTATAAACACAGTGTACTTAGGCTACACTAAATTTATTTTTTTAAACTGTATTTCTTTAGTAATAGATTAACCTTAGCTTACTGTAATGTTTTTACTTTATAAACTTTTTTTAAAGCTTGTTGATGCTTTTGTATAATACTTAGCTTAAAACACATGTGCGTTGCACAACTGTACAAAAATATTTTCTTTCTTTATATCCTTATTCTATAAGCTTTCCATTTCTAAAGATTTTTATTTTTTATTTTTTTACTTTTTAAACTTTTTCATTAACAACAAAGACACAAACACACACATTAGCATAACCCTACACAAGATCAGGACATCAATATCACTGTCTTCCACCTCCACATCTCATCCCACTGGAAGCTCTTCAGAGGCAGTAACAGATATGGAGCTGTCATCGCCTATGAGAGTAATGTCTTCTTCTGGATACCTCCTGAAGGACCTGGCTGAGGCTGCTTTACAGTTAACTTTTTTTTTTTAAAGTAGAAGGAGTATACTCTAAAATAATGATAAAAAGTATAGTAGAGGAAGTACATAAACCAGTCACATAATCTTTATTATCATTATCAAGTATTATGTATCACCCATAATTGTATGTGCTAGACTTCTCTATTCCTGGCAGTGTGGCGGGTTTGTTTATACCAGTGTCACCACAAACACATGAGTCATGCATTGCGCTGTGACCTTACCACTGTTATGATGTCACTAGGTGAGAGGAATTTTTCAGCTCCATTCCACTCTTCGGGGACCACCATCTTATATGCGGTCCACCATTGCCTGAAATATGATTAGATATGCCATATTGTGCTGTGTGAGTATATTTGCCTGTTGTCTCTCTGACTAGAGTGTGTGCTCTTTAGGGAAAGGCATGCTTTTCTCATCTTCATACCCTGTAGCAGGGCTGCCACTGTTCCCTCCTGTGTCCCCTGGGCCCTGCCATTTCAGTACAATCCTCTCTTCTACCCACCTGCTGCCAGCTCTGCACTTCTGTGCCTGAGGACTTTCTCAGCTCTCCCTTGTGCAGAACTGGCTGGATGTGCTGGAACAATGACTGTAAGAGTGGTGTATAAATACCCCAGATCCCTCCCTCTCTGGGTGGGGTCCATTCTTTCCTGGCTCCTAGAGTTCCCAGCAGGATTAAACTGTGGTTGCGCAAGCAATAACTCACTTGATCACTCTTTTTAGCTGTTTTCCCCTCCCTGTCATCATTTCTCTGATGTTTCCTGGGGTTACCTCTCAAACGACTTCCCCCTGGATTCCTTGTTGAAGGTCGGGGATCTGGGATACATCTTCACTACATAGCAGAGTATTGACACACAGGACATGTCCAGCAGATGTTTGTTGGAAAATATCTGTTGGAAAATATTTGTTGGAAAGTATCTGTCTAGAATAGACAGATACTTCTAGAATATATATATATATATCTTTTAGATAAGAATATATATATCTTAAAGCAGATTGCATACTCTTCTCTCCATAGGTCTCATGCCACATTTTGCTGCCCTTGTGGACTCTGAGCTTGGTGCTGCCTGTTGTCTGCCTGCCCCTGACCTGAAGGACATGCCCAGCTCCTTCTCTCATCCTTGCCTCTCTTTTGCATCTTCATAATACATATTCACTTTTTAAAAAAGGAATGGCTCTTTGAAGCTAATGGCTATCTAAATCTTTCTTTTCTATTGTCCAGCACAGTGTGAATAAATAAAAACAGGCTATGATTCCACTTTTCAAATATGTGACTCCATGTTCATGTTTTAACATTGCCAACTCCATCATTTTGCCCCCAACTCCTTGTCAAGGAATTTCCCTCCCTCTAAAATCACAGTCTCTTCTTAGAAAGGGGATATTTTTCTTTAAGAAGGGGTTTCAGGATAAGAGCTAAGCTCGTTCTAGAACAGTGGTTTCCAACCCAGGCCAAACATTAGAAAAGTCCTGGGAAACGAATATGTCAATGCTCAGCCCAGACCAATTTGACAGCAGTCTCTGAGGATAGGGCTTGGTTTAGGGTTTCTGAAAGCTTCCCAAGTGATTATGTGGAGCTAAGGCTGATGCCACCCATCTAGAGCCAGAACGTCCACTTCTTCCTTTGGGCATTCCCTGCTTTAGATCAGTGGGAGATAAACCCTACTCTACTGAGTTGTATTGGATCTAGAGGCCGGGACCAATGTTGCTGATTCAAGGTGAACCACAGATTCCTAGCATTCTTATCATCTACATCTGTGTCAATCCTGGCTGTCAGCAGAACTGGGCTGGGTTTTCTAGAGTCCCAGCTCAGCTCCTTCCCACATGCAGCACGCCCTTCCCAGCGCTGGGCAGAGCGCTGTTCCTCTTGAATCCTCCTGCATGTGATGAGTGATGTCTATGTGATGAGCTCCTGTCGGACGGAAGCCTCCTACCCTGAAAGTTTTTGTTGGCAGCTGAGGATGGGGGTGGACAGCATCAGTTGACAGCCTGGCCCTCCACCTGGGCCCTTTCCTGACTTCTCCATTCCCATTCCCTCGGGGCCACTTGTTCTCCAGTCTGTTTCTTCTCGGATTTTCCCCCTTGTCCCTGTTCCTCTCCTGCTATTTTCTACTGTCTCGCTCTTTGCTTTTTCTGCTTAGCTGTGCCTTCGAACCAAGCTGTGACCGCCTCCTCTCACAGCTGCCTTTGCTAAGGGTGGGCCCCTTGCCTGGGTGCCAGGGTGGAGGGAGGAATGGATCAGAGAGAGGGGCTTCCAGGAGACAGAGCTCATACCCCTTGGAGCCCCAAGTCTGGGTTTCATACCTGGATGCTTCTGCAACTTGCCCCTTTCTGCTGCAGCTTTCGCAGTCAAGAGAGCCAGGTGCCTTACAGGGGAGCTTTTGGGAATGGGAGAATATATAGCATTTGTGTCTGTCTTGGAGCTCGGTGGGTGCTGTCCCTGGGGCATGAGGTATGTGGGCCTGTGTGGGGCTCTTTCAGGGCTGACCCTCTGCTGTCTCTGCAGGACTGCGATGTGCCAGTCTTAGCTGCTGCCTGAGAGGATGTCTGGGGTGTCTGAGCCCCTGAGCCGAGTAAAGTTGGGCACATTACGCCGGCCTGAAGGCCCTGCAGAGCCCATGGTGGTGGTACCAGTAGATGTGGAAAAGGAAGACGTGCGTATCCTCAAGGTCTGCTTCTATAGCAACAGCTTCAATCCTGGGAAGAACTTCAAACTGGTCAAATGCACTGTCCAGACGGAGATCCGGGTAAGTGTGAAGGCGTCTGCTCTGTCCATCTGTCTGTCCCTCTGTCTTCTTCCTGGGCAGCTGAGCAGCTCTCCTGCAGCCTCGCAGCTCTCCCATATCCACCCCTGGGTGGAAGAGGTGAGGTGGCATCAGAGAGATGTGCTCAGCCTGCATCACCAGGCCTTCTCTCCAGATGTTCGCATACTACTTCTCTAGGAGCCTGGGAAACACATGTTGTAGCCTTTGCTTGAACCCCAGATCATTTGTTTCGCCTCTGATTCAATTCATTTCAATTTATTAAGTATTTATGATACTTGAAGCTCTGCAAGAGACTTAAAAGCTCGTATCCTCAAAGAGTTTACACTCCGATGAAATAGGAATTAGAGATACACAAGTGATTGCATTAAAAATAGAACAAAACTGGTATAAGACTTGTGTGCTGAGCATGTAGAGGAACGCACTGGTGGGGCACTTAGAGGATGATAATGAAATAGAGGTGCTTTGAGCCAGGTGGAGGGTTAACAGGTGCCCTGCCTGGCAACACGTCCTTTTGCTCACTCCTACCCAGAATCACAACATCTGTTTTGCAGGTCCAGGTACCCACCTTCATCAGGGCACCTGGACACCAGGATGCCAGTTCACCTTAACCAAATATGTATGAGATTGTCATCATAAGCAGAGCTCTAACATGCTGAACTAATTTCAGTCATCTACATTTATTGAACAATTACTGTGTGGAGCCTGGGCCAATCCCTGTACACACATTATTCCATTAAATCTTCCCAGCATCCCCATGAGTAGATACACTGAGGACATACCTTTCCTCTGCCCAGAGCACCCCTTTCTGATGATGGGAGGGAAATCCAGATTGGTTCTCAGGTTGCTTGGTGGGTTATTTGAACAAAGGAAGCAGGAACTTTTGGAAAAGCTAATCAGGTCTGAGGACATGGGATGAGCCATCTCCAGCTCTTAGCCAACCCTTCCCATGTCCTGAAAGCCAGTGTCCCCAAACTCCATGAATGTTTCCTTTGGTTAGTACTGCTGTGCCCTGGCCACATCATCCTGGCTGCCTTCCATCAGCTATAGCACACGCTGTGCTTCCACACACCAGAGCAGAGTGTAATTGATTATGTCACTGTCATGGCCAGTTATCACCATTGATTACAGTTTGATTGGCTCTCTCTGTTTCCTGTAACTGATTTGATTAGGGCCTTGTTTGCTCATCTTTCTGATATAGAGGCACAATTGTGTCCTGAGAGTAAGCCCTGGTCATCTTCCTCCAGGAGGATATTTTCCTCTCTCTTTATCCACTTCGTGAGTCTTCCTTTGGGTATATCATTTTTGCAAAGAGCTGATGCCATCCACTGTGAATTTTACTAGTTTAATTTTCAGACGTTAACCTGATTTCCAAGTTTAGGGAGGAGCACCTTATTCTTTTGTGCTGAAAAACAGAGAGCAGCTGGTTAGTTCATATTAGGACATGTTCCATGGAGTCAGCAGTGAAAAGGGTCCTGAAAAAGAGGTAGGATTTAAAGCAGTGACACTGGGGACAGGAAGAGGCTTTCCAAGAGTGGGGAACAGCATGTCAAAAGGCAGGGAGGCCTCTGAACAGTAAGTAGTTCAGTTTGACTGGAGTATGGATTATATTTAGAAAAGTATCTAAAATCTAGATCAAAAAGGAAAGTTGACAGCAGAGAATGAAGGGCCTAGAATATCAGGCAGAGAAATTTGGAAATGGACAGGCACTAGGGAACAACACATATTTTTAAGCAGGGGCAAGATGTTCCTGGAGTTGTATGATATACCCTGCTGGGTGTTTAAGGGATGAAAGTAACACAACAGGCCTATGGAGAAGGCAATGAGACCTAGGCTTAAGAAGAATGACTTGAGGCATTATCTGGGGTCGGTGGGGAACAGAGGTGGAGAACACAAGTGACTGACTTCCAGGAATATGTCCAAGCCTTCTGATTTTTCCTGCTTCCAATGTCTCCTGCAGGCAAAATGCCACCTGCTTATTGCAAATAGCTGAGGGTTTAAAGCCACCTAGACTTCTAGCCAAGTCCTGCTCCATCCTTACTGGTTGTGTGCCCTGGGACCTAATGATTAACTGATCTAGGCTTCAGTCTCCTCACCTAGGGATCATTCTGTAAGGATTGGAGATGGTGGAGGAGAAGCACAAAGCACATAGCAGTGCCCATAACTGGAGGCTATTAATTGTGTGGGTATTAGGTTATTACCCAGCTCAGGAATCTCTAAGGGCCTCTAATTGCCCAGAGAATAAAGTGCAAATTGTTTTCTTTTGGTGTCTATCCAGGTATCTGTCTTATTTTCAAATAAAGAAGTAATATGATCAGATTTGTGTTCTAAAACAGCAACATGGTGTTCTGCAAGATGTTAAGAAGTGTGCCTTCGGGAAGGGAATGTGTGGTCAAAAAGATTGGGAAATGTTTGGTTAAACAATTCTGAACAGATTCTTTTGCAGTAAAACTTCTCAGAACCTTAAATAGGCTGATATGCCTGGTAAATCACTAAGAAGGGCCACAGAGGTGATATTTTCTTAAATAATTTCTTATTTTCCTAAAAAACCCTCCTTTTAAACCACTAGATCTCTGGACAATCATTTAGGGAACTTTTTCCCCTAAACTCTGACAGCAGAGAAAAAAGGATTTAATTAAAAACAAAACAAAACAAAACAAAAAACAAAAAAAAAACCTGGCGAATGGGAGATGGGTTAGGAGTCTGTGGTCATACTGCAAAAGGAAAATGATGAGGACCTGGACTAAGGGAATGGTGTTGGGAATAGAGATAAATCAACATAATTGAGTACATCTAAGGAAGAGTCAATAGAATTTGATGATTAACTAGATATAGGGAGGAAAAGAAAGGAAGGAGAGAAGGATGACTCAAGCTTTCACTTGGGCGACTAAATGGGTGTTGGTACTATTCATTGAGATCCAAACAGAGAAAGGGAGGGCATTCTGAGATTTCAGCTTTACATGTGTTGTGTTTAAAGTGTTTATGAAACACCCCCATGGAGGAACATGGGTCTGGAGCTCAGGAGGGAGAAAGAATCTAGAGACAAGATTTGGGTGTCATTATGCAATGGATGCCACGCAAATGGGTAGGATCACCCACAAGGAGTGAGTAGAACAGAAGAAAAACAGATCCAGCACGAGGTCAGGCGTTCAAGACCAGCCTGGCCAACATAGTGAAACCCCATCTCTACTAAAAATCCAAAAAATTAGCTGGGCGTGGTGGTGTGCACCTGTAATCCTAGCTGCTCAGGAGGCTGAGGCAAGACAATCACTTGAACCTGGGAGGTGGAGGTTGCAGTGAGCTGAGATCACACCATTGCACTCCAGCCCAGGCGACAGTGTGAGATTCCATCTCAAAAAACAAACAAAGAGATCCAAGTGGGAAACCTGGGGAAATCGACTTCTAAAAGGCTGATACAGAAAGAGCAGCCAATGAAGGAAAAACAAGAATCAGTCAAGAGAACGAGGAGAACAAGAGCAAGAGAACCAGAAGAACCAGGAGAACAGAATCTGAGGAGCCCAAGGCAGAGGGGGCTTTAAGGAAATAGTGACTGACAGTGTCAGATGCTCAGAAAGGACAGCAGATAAGGTTAGAAATAAGTGCATGGCTTTAGCAGCAGGTGCCGGGAATCATCTTTGTTTGGGCAATTTTAGTGGAAAAATGGGGGCAGAACACATTGTGCAATGAATTACAGTGGAGACAGTGAGTATAAGTAACATTTAAGAGAGGTTTTGACCAAGAAGGAAAAGAAAGAAGGGAAAGCTAAAGGAACAGTGTTCACTGCGGAGGGAACAGCATGTGTAAAGGTCCTGAAGTGGGAAGGCACATAGCGGGTTTGAGACTAAGAATTGCTTAAGTTTGGCTATTTAAACCATGTTAACCATTTTGGTTTTCATCCTATCTCTTATGGGAAGCCACTGATATAATTTAAACCTATGAGTGACATGAGATTGTGCTTTTTAAAGATCACTTGGGTTACATAATGGAAAATGCATTGGAGGAAGGCAGGAATGGATGTGGGGAAATGTTATGTGGCTATTACATTGAATCAAATGAGAGATGACAGTAGCTTAAATTAAGATTATAGCCATGGAGATAATGATGGTGATGGTAATGGTGAGTGGTGATGGTGATGGTGAGTGGTGATGGTGATGGTGATGGTGAGTGATGATGGTGTTGGTGATGGTGAGTGGTGATGGTGATGGTGACAGTAGTGGTGATGGTAGTGATGATGATGGCAGTAGTGGTGATTGCAGCTAGCACTTTGGAAAGCAATAATATGCATCATCATATTGACTTCTCAAAAGAACCCAATAAAGCACAAACTATTATTACTTCCACTTCATATATAAGGAAACTAAGCACAGAGGATTTAAGCAAATTGCCAGTAAGGGGTGAAGCCTATTTTTAAACCTAGGCAATGCCCTTCCAAAGCCTGCACTCTTAACCACTGTGATCAATGGAGAGAAGTGATTATAATCCATAGAATTGAGGAGATGAAAGGCTTTTGTGATGACAGGAGATTCATGAATGAGGAAGAGGGAGGTGTGAAGAATGGCAGCCCTGGTCTGGGTGGTCAGGGTCCCATTCCCTAAGATGAAAAACAGTGGAGGAGAAATCCACTGGGGAGTGGGGAGTTCACATACCCAGTTTTGGACCTGTGGAGTACAATTGAGACACATTAACATCTTCATATGGAAATGCTGAGTAGATCCTTGAATACATAATTCTGGAGGAGGGAGCCAGGTTGGTCGTAGACACTTGAGTGAGGTCAATCCAACCATCCGGTGGTTGAAGCATGGCTGTGGTGGTTGAAGCATGGCTGTGAATGAGATCATTTGGGAAAGGGTTCTGAATTACTCCATCGTCCACTCCACAAATGTTTGTTGGATCCTCCCATGTGCCTGGCACCATGGTAGCATGGCCTAGGGCATTAGCATATCCCAAAACACAGGTGTACTCCCTGCTTTCATAGGGCTTCCTGGCCAAGAGTGAGACTGACATGGACTCACACTAACGAATGAACCTTCTCAATCTGAAGCATATGCTCCTACAGGAAAACATAGGTCTTGTGAGACCTATGCTGTGAGAACAGGTCACCATCATCATCTCCATGGCTACAACCTTAATTTAAGCTACTGTCGTCACTCATTTGATTCACTGTAATAGCCACATAACATCTCCATCCATTCTTGCCTTTCTCCAATGTATTTTCCGTTATGTATCCCAAGTTATCTCTAAAAAGCACAATCTTATGTCACTCCTAGGTTGTGAGAGCAGGACTGGATTTACATGCAGAGGAACAGCTTTGCTGTGTAGTGCCTGTTTGGGGATGCAGTGTCCAGGTGGGAGTCCAAGCCCAACTTCCTTGTCTGGGACCCTCTTGGAGCAGCCCTTCTTCTCTCTGCTTCCTGACTTCTTTATGCAGTCCCCTTTCCTAGTATGGCTTTATCCTTTGATGGATTTTTCTACTTCCATCTTTGTATCTTCCTTTCCTCATTTTCCCAGTACTCAGAATGCTGCCAGCCCTTTCAAATTTGCCAAGCACATGTCCTTCCCCAAGAACACTTCTGAGATCCTGACACCCCCACATAGCAGTGTCTGATCAAATGGAAGCAGTAGCGAATTGCCCTGAACAGTCCACATGGCAACACATTTCCAAAACACAGTTACTCCATGCATATTTGCTGATTTCATGTTTTGGTCTTTATTCTCTACTTTTTTTTCTGCAGATGTAGTAGGTTCATGGTGATTTCTCCATGTTGTAAAAAGCTTTGTGAATAAGCGCTGGCCCCTGTGCCTAGGACCTAAAATAAATTAGGCAGGTGTTGCAGAGAACAATGAGAAATTGATTTTGCTCTTCTGGATTTTCTATTTCCTTTTTGTTTGATATTCATAGGAAATTGTGTTTGTTTAGGAGATCTGAATTTCTGGAGCAAGCAGAGGCTCATATCATTATATTTTTCTCTAACGTGCTAATTTGCTTGTCTGGGAAAAGGGGTAAGATGACACTCTGAAAACAACTGGCAGAGCGGCACCCAGGCGTGCCCACACAGGGCGGCTCTCTTTGGCTCTCGCTGCTGCTGCTGCTGCTACTCCTCCTCCTCCTCTTCTTCTTTCTTCTTTGTTCTTCTTTCTTCTCTCTTCTTTCTTTTTTCTTCTTCTTTCTCCCTTCTTTCTTTCTTCTTTTTCTTCTCTTCCTCCTCCTCCTCTTTCTCCTTCTCCTTCTCTGCCTCCTCTTCCTCCTACTTCTCCTCCTCCTCTCTCTGTCTCTGTCTCTCCGTCTTTTCCCTCTCCTTTCTCTTCTTTTCAAGCCATATGTCCTGATTTGTCTCATCCCCAGTTTCCATACATTGTCCAGGGATGACTATCCGCAGTGCCCCTGCCAGTCTCAAATGTATCATGATATGGGTGATAATGACACGATAATGATATGGTCACCTTCGTCTAAGGCCCTGCTGTCTCCTCTCTCTGCCTGGCACACTGACCGGCTGGCTCATGGTGTTTTCTCCGTCTGGCTTCCTCCAGTTGACCCACTCTTTTCATGTGCTCATCTCTGCCTATCACGAGACCATCTTTTCTCACCCAGGAAGGCATTGAGCAGAAGAAGAGGTATTCATCTGGGGTATGGTGTTGTTCAGAGGTGCCGATGGAGCCCTCCATCCAAAGCCCTCTCTCTCAGCCAGTTTCTACCAAGCTGGAAACCTGGGTTCAAGATTCATCCTTGTTTTGTCCTGAAGCATCACCCCACTCAGAATTCACATTCACATCCTCAGGAGGGGCAGAGGCTGCAGCCATCCTGTGCCCTCCCCACCCAGTCTGGATGCATCCCTCCCACCCGCAGCAGGGACTCCAGGTTGCAGGGGTGGCCTTGGGCATTGCTTGCCTGGTGCATGAGGAAGGGTGTCCAGTTCCGAATGCAGCCTGGTCCACACACAACTGTCCTCACCACCACCCGCTGCATTCAGTGATCATACAATCCCTTCTAGAAATCCCCACAGGCAGACTGCAGATGTCAGAACCCATTACTTTCCCCTTCGCACCTTACACCCATCACAAACTCATCCCAGTTAGCTTTGAGTTTAATCTATTGTTACTCCACCAGACACAGGGTGCACAGGGTGTTATGGACTGGATATTTATGTCCCCTCACCCCCAAATCCATATGCTGATGCCCTAACACCAAGTGTAATGGTATTTGAAGGTAGGGGTATTGAAAGGTAATTGGGCTTAGGTGAGGTCATGAGAGTGGGGGCCCTATAATGGGATTAGTGTCCTTATAAAAGAGGAAGAGGCTAGATTCCTCTCCCTCTCCCCCTCCCTCCCTTTCTCTCTCTGTCTTCCTCTCTCTGTCTCTCTCTCTCTCTCTCTGTCTCTCTCTCTCAGCCATGTGAGGACAGAAGGAGAAGGTGTTCTTCTGTAAATGAGGAAGCTCGCACTGGGAACCAAATCTGCTGTACCTTGATCTTAGACTCCCAGCTCTAGAGCTGTTTAGAAATAAACGCTTGTTGTTTAAGGAGCCCAGTCAGGGTGATTTGTTAGAGCAGCTCAAGATGACTGGGACACAGGCCAGCAGTTCCCAGTGCCTGGAAGAGCAGTCTCTGGCACACAGGCCATTGGCTCAGGTTCTCTGTATCTGGAACAGTCTCTGTCACCCTCCTTCAGATGCTGCTAGAGTAGGGCCCAAGGTCACAGTGCAAGAGGTAGGGAGGAGGAGGTTACTTGTCCTGGTAAGTTGCCATTTTTGAAAGAAAGGTTACCCTAGAGAGAATAAAATGGAAGCACACAAGGCTAGTCTCCCATGCATGAAAATAGTCCCTGAAAAAGAGGAAAGGGTTCAACCAGGAAACCACAACCCAGTGCCACGATATTTAAAAAGGTATATTCACAAGGACTTTCTGCACACCCTCCCTGTTTCCTGTGTGCTCTGCAGGCCGTCCTGCCCCCACACAGACACCTACAGAGGCCAGCACAAGGTAGACACGCAGGTTCCGGGCCTTTGTGGATCTCCACGCCCACATTCATTGCATCCTCAAATTTGCAGTCAGGTGCCTGGGCTTTCGTTTCTATTTGTAATCTGGTAGTTGCATTGCTGAATGTCCTTGTTAGAGACTTTTATCACCTCAAAATGAATGCTTTCAGGGTGTTAAGTTATGCTCACTTGTATTATTTTGTTCTTCAATCACTTTTTTTGGAATGATCCCTTACATGTGTTGCAAATTCAGAATGTATATAACCAGTGTATCAGTTTTCTATGGCTGCCATTGCAAATTATCACAAACCTGGTGGCTTACAATAGAAATGATTCTCTCACAGTTCTGGAGGCCGGAAGTCCTAAATCAAGGTGTCAGCAGGGACTCAGTTCTCCTGAAGGCTCTAGGGGAGGATCTCTTCTTGCCTGTCCCAGCTTCTGGTGGCTCTAGGCATTTGCAGCTTGTGGATACCTCACTCCAACTTCTGCTTCCATCTTCACATGGCCTTCTCCTCTCTCTGTGTCTCTTTTCTGTATCTTTTACAAGGATGCTTATCATTGGATTTGGGGCCACTCAGTCCAGAGTGATCTCATCTTGAGATCCTTAACTTAATTACATTTGCAAAGCCCCCAATATTTTTTTTTCCAAATGAGGTCACATTCACAGATTCTGGGGTTAGGACTTGGACATATCTTTTGGGGGCCACCATTCAACCCGTTATGACCTTCAATTCAGATCATAGTATCTGTCACTGGTACCTCCATTCAGGCACACACAGACCAGTGTACCCAGATGTACAGCAGTGAGTGGGCCTTTTGTCCATTTAAAAGCTTTAATTATGTCATTTTGGGGTATGTGCAGAAGAAAATAGAGGCTCACCGAATATGTGAGTCAGCTCTTCTCCCCCGGAGCCATTCCACACCTCCTGGAAGTCGGCATCAGGAAATGTGTAGGGGCCCTTTATAGTTGGCATATTATCATGGTTCTCACGATGATTGGGGCTGGGGCTTGGCATTTGGTGGGTGGGCCGTTGCCATGGGTGAACAGTCCCATACAACAAAGAATCCTTCTGCCCCAAGTGCCAGTGGTACCCTGTTGAGATTCACTGATGTGAATTAGGAAGCATTATGGTACCATGAATGCTCTGAACCCAGTCCCCATGTGAAAAATAAAACTTTACTTGTCATGTTGAAGCGACACCTGCCCCTTCTTCTCTGAGGCAGACACTGCATGTCACCCGGAAGAATCGTATAGTAACTGCTTTAAAAGACACTTTAGTAGGGGGGCTTTGTGGGGGAAAAAATCTATGAAAGCCACCTGGTACTCTCCCAACTGATCTTTACTGTTCTTCATCCCTCCTCAATCTCAGTGTGGCATCAAGAACCCTTCCTACAGTTTATGGGTAAATCAGAATTTTTGACAGAACGGCCTCATTTTTTTTTTTTTTTTTTTTTTCTTTTTTTTTTTTTTTTAATTATTATTTTTTTAATTCATGAAGTATTTGTTGATCATTCTTGGGTGTTTCTCAGAGAGGGGGATATGGCAGGGTCATAGGATAACAGTGGAGAGAAGGTCAGGAGATAAACACATGAACAAAGGTCTCTGGTTTTCCTAGGCAGAGGTCCCTGCGGCCTTCTGCAGTGTTTGTGTCAGAACGGCCTCATTTTTAACAGGACATTTTTATTTTTCAGAGACACTTATATTCTGCTCAATATAGCGAGCAGAAAGAAAAGGCCTTTTAAAGAAAAGGCCTTTTGTTCCCTTTTCAGCCTTTTTTCTGCCTTCTCAGAGCTCTACTTCCCGTCTTCACATACAGCAGAAGGTGCAAGGGAAGAGCCTGCTATCCAGGCCCTGGGAACATAAAACCCTTCATGAGTCTCTTGCTCCAAGCAGAAGGAAGTCATTTTTCTTTGCCCTGGGAACATAAAACCCTTCATGATTCTCTTACTCCAAGCAGAAGGAAGTCATTTTTCTTTGCATTGTTCATCCTGGTCACTGGCATGGCCGGATCAGCCGTGGTCATGACCTGATCATCCTATGAGGCTCCTTGATTGCACTTCACCCACCTGCTGCTAGTGCTGGCTCCAGCTCACAAAGGGCCTCAGATCCCTTTCTTCAGGGATTGCTTCCTTCAACTGCCTGTACACCTCTATAGGGCTCAGCCTTTGGAAGCCTTTAGAGCCACTACTGGACAGTTGCTCCCAGGAGGTGGGTCTCCCCAAATGCCAGTTCCCACCCAGTCAGGGGAGTCAGAGGCCCCTGTGGCCCAAGGACCCCAGACTCCATTTCCAACTCACATCTTCATGTCTTAATTCTAGACTTCTTGGGTTAATCAACTCCCCAGGTTGACTTGACCCTTGAGCCATGTTCATCCTTCCCCCCTTGCCCATCACAATGCTAGCTACCGTTTTTTGAGCACCTGCTCTGCACCTACCATTGTGCTAAGCTCTTACGTGTCTGTAACCCACATAAAGCCAGCCAGTTGTTCTGACCTTGAAGCCAGTCTCAGTACAGCATCACATTCCAACATATATTAGTCTGCCATCTAAAAATAACTGGAAATCCATTTAAATCTTTACTGTAATCTCTTTGAGGGAGAGAACTGTTGGGGCTCAGAAAATAATACCCCCCAAATGAAGGCCTCAGCAGCAGCCTCAGAAGCAAAAGTTTTTCTCTGACTTTCTCCCACCCCCTGTCTCTCAGCCCCACTCTCCCCCGAGGCACCATAGAAACTAGGATTGTCTTCCCAAAGGTAGGTCATAGAAACCAGAACCTCTTTTCCCCCACAGAAATCTGGCCATAAAACCTAAAAATATTCCATGTAAAAACGGGCCATAAAGAAATTATCTGACCTACATTGTTTGACTATAGGTCATAAGGCCTTGATTCCAGAGGGGTCTGCCCTGCACCCAGCAGGAAGGAACACTGCTCAGAGAGGCCAAGAAGAATCTAGACAGACAGGCCTGTCTGGGTTTCCCCACTTAGCCTGTTAACATTAGATCGGACCCTTCTCCTCCAATCATATTTCTACATGACTGTCCATTGTTTGCTAAACCTAAGCATAAAAATGGACAATTTCTCCTCTATTTTTGGGTCTTCATTCTGAAGGTACCTGTGTATGCATATTAAGTAAATTTGTATGCCTTTTCTCCTTTAATCAATCTTCCTCACTTCAGTGATTTTTTCAGTGAAGCTTTAAGAAGCCAAAAGCCTTGGCCTCCACAGGGGATATCACTGGGGGATCGCTGTCCAGATAGGTAGTAAAATTTATTAAAATTCTCATAACCATATACCAATTAAAAGTAAAACAACTGTCTGTGTCTGTCTAATCCAAGGTCAGACATGGAGCATTGTTTTAGCTCTAACTGGTCAATGTCTGTATTAGTCTCCTAGGTCTGCTGTAACAAAGCACCACAAACAGAGTGATGTGAAACAACAGAAAGGTATTGTCTCACAGTTCTGGAGGCTAGAAATTCAAGATCAAGGTGTCAGCAGGGCCGTGCTCCCTCTGAAGTCCATAGGGGAACCCGTCCTTGCCTCTCCCTGGCTGGTGATTTGCCATTGGTCTTTGACACTCCTTGGCCTGCAGCTGCATCACTCAAATCTTGCACCATCTCCCCGTGTGCATGTCTCTCTCTGCGTTCACATTTCCCCCTTTTTTAAGGACACCAGTCATTTTAGATGACAGCCCACCTGAATGACCTCATTTTAACTCGATTAGTCTGTAAACACCCTATAAAGTCCCGCGCTAAGGCACTAGAGGTTAAGACTTCAACATATCTTTTTGGGGAACCACAATTCAACCCATAATGGTATCTTACTAGATAGATGTGTAAAGTTTTTTGGAATCCAGGGGAAGAAACAAAAACCTTATCACAGGGAGTCAGGGAAGGCTTCCCAGGGGCCCTCATAGTGCTCACTGGGCTTTAAAGCATAACTGGGAGCTCACCAGGAGGAAAGGACAGGGGAGAGAGGGGAGCCAGGGGTCCCCCAGGCAGGAAGAATTAAATGTGTTCAGCACAGAGAAAAGCAAGAGCATGCTGTGTTGGGGGAAGAAAGAGAGCAACTTTGGAGACCAGGCACAGAGCACATTGTGGGTACAAAGGGGATGGGACTGGAAAGAACATGTGGGAAAAAACCCCAAAGGGAGGTTTACACCTTGTGTTCATTAGTTTGGGTCTTATCTGATTGTACAGAAAATGAGGAACCAATGAGGGATTTTCCACCAAAATCACCTGCATTGATTTTGTCCTCAACCTCAGAGTGACACCTTCTTAAATAAAATTTAAGCAAGTCTTATTTTTATTTTTGAGACAGTTTTGCTCTTGTGGCCCAGGCTGAAGTGCAATGGTGCGATCTCAGCTCACTGCAACCTCCGCCTCCCGGGTTCAAGTGATTGTCCTTCCTCAGCCTCCCAAGTAACTGGGATTACAGGCATGCACCACCATGCCAGGCTAATTTTTGTATTTTTAGTAGAGGCAGGGTTTCACCATGTTGACCAGGCTAGTCTCGAACTCCTGACCTCAGGTGATCCTCCTGCCTCAGCCTCCCAAAGGGCTGGGATTACAAGTGTGAGCCACCATGCCTGGCCTAAGACTTTTTTTCAACAAAAGCTTAAGTGTAGTTTATTTATTAAAATGTTAATTATAGTCATCTTACTAAAACAAACAAACAAAAAAGAATACTTTGAAAAGAGTAAGGAGGGTGAATTGAATTAAGCCTGGGAAGCAGTTTGCAGGCCACTGTCCCAGGTGGGATTCCTGGGAAGCAGACCTGGGTGGGAGGCTTGCACTGGAGGAAGCATGTTGATGGGAGCTCCCAAGGCACACAGCTAGTGGGAGGGAAGAAAGCAGGATGGGGCAGAGGAAAAAGTTGGGCTGCGATGCAGCCACAGCAAAGGTCTCAGCCCATTTCACTGGAGCCTTAGAGCCCAGAAGAGCTGTCCCAAATCAGGATGAAAGGACATAGGTATTATGACCTTGTGTTGACCAGTCACTCGATATGGATGGCTCCTAGGAAGGGTGTGACCTTAGGCAAAGGCCACTCTTTGAGTGAGAGCAATCCTGGTGGAGGACAGTGGGGGACTCAGCTGTCATGTTGTTTTCAAAAACCCAGCCACTAACATCATGCATGTTTAATAAGCTTATTAAGAAAAAAGCCAAAAAGATTAGGTATTTTATTAGAAATAGGTGAGCCTGAGAAAACAGTGAGACAATAGAGATCGCTGAAGAAAGTTATAAATGAATGAGCACTGACAAAAGAGAAGGAAAGTGAGCTGAGTAATTAATTCATTCAACCACCTTTTCCTTTTTGGAAGTAGATTATCCAGAGCACAGAGACAAGCCATCCGGTCCTGTTGCTTCTTTGTTTCTGACCTATAGGAAGAAAGGCCAGAGAACAGGAAGAGAGGCAAAGGTAGTTTGAAGTCTTTACACTATTTGATAAAGCAACTAAATCAGTGTTAGCCAAGCAGGAGGAAAAGCTATAGACATTTTAATGTTTTCAAGAAAGCATTCAAAGGCTCTTAATAACCAGGCTGTGAGCCATGGGCAGTTGGAGAGCCTGGAAGCCCTCCTGTGGGAAGAAGCAAAGGTCTTCCTGTAGCAAAAAAGAGTCCTGGGCTTACCTAAATAGCAACTGATAAAATTAAGACAGTTTTTAAAAATCATGGCACATATGGCAATCTAGTGAATAGATAATCATTATATACTGTCATTTTTTAAAAGTGATTTATTAATAGAGAAATAAATATTGACTCAGTGGTAGTGGTCAAGGAGCTCTGGATGGAGTGCTGATCTTGCTGCCCCCACTGTTTGCTTGAGAAGCTGTTTACATATTAGAATGATAGAGAAGAGGATTCAGGCTGAGGAAGGTAGGGCTCGTGCAAGAGCCAATGCAGGTGAGAGCATGTCAAATCTCAGCATTTAGCTTTCTGTTACCCCAATCTGGCCACCCCCCTGAATTCACACCATACCTTTCCTCCTACCTATGAAATGTAAGAAAGAAGCTCCTTGAGGCAAGGGCCTGTGTGTGTGCACGAGAGCCCCTAGCTCTGTTTTGCATAGTGAGTATGTCATAGTTGCTGATGGTTTGAATGAAGAAGCCATTCTGCAGCTTAACATGATGAGGCTGGAGGGCTGCAGAGAGGGGACTGTGGCTCAGGGAGCTTGTCATCCTATTGGAAGTACATGTCAAAATTGGGTTCTCACCCTCGTTTGTATGACTCCAAAGTTAGAGCTCTATCTGTGTCACTCATGGTCAAAAACCTTGTTTCCCCCACCTTCTGTGTGCCTAAAGGATTGGCACACATTGCAAGGCAGTCCTGCCACAATGCACTTCTAGAGTTAACTCAGACTTCACAGGCTGAGGGTGTATCCTCCACAAGACTCCAACCCCTCACACCCCAATTGCAAGCTCCAGGATTCCTAGGCCATTCACACTTCTGACCAACTGGCTACAAGTTTGGGGGTTTCCGCTATCCCAGCAGGTTCAACAGTTTCCTAAAACAACTCACAGAATGCAGGAAAGTGCTATCCTTACAGTTTTATCATATAAATGAGAGCCAGCCAAATGAAGAAACATAGAGGACAGGTCTGAGGGACCCCAAACAGGAAGGTTTCATATCCTCAGAAGGCTTTGCCCTCCAGACACACCAACAAGATGTGCATCACCAACCAGGAAGTTCACCTGAGCTTTGGTGTCCAAGAATTTATTAGGCCTTATTATACAGGCATGGTTGATTGATTGATTGGTTGATGGAATCACTGGCCACATAATTGGACTCAATCTCCAGCCCCCCTTCCCTCCCTGGAGGTCAGGCTGATACCATGTGGCTCAAAGCTTCAACTCTGATTGCCCGGTTAGTCTTTCCAGCATTGCAGCCCCCATCCTGAGGCTAGCAGGGACCCACCGTGAATCACCTCATTAGTGTAGATTCAGGTGTAGTCTGAGGAACCCACAGTGAAGGACAAAGGCCATCCTAACTCTTGGGAAATTCCAAGGGTTTAAACACCCCCTCTGCAGAACCAAGAACAAAAACTCATCGAATTCTTTATGCTACACCATCAGTAACCAGCAGTGGTGACATTGGTGGCAGGTGCTCCCTGTCCCCCAAGAACTTCAGGTTTGCCCCCCAGGAAAGAATGCACCACTGGTAAGAATCTGCCCAGCACCAGGCACCTCCCAAATAGCACATTTCAGGCTTAGAAAGCTCCCAAGGTCTTCCTTACCTGAAGCTGAAATCTATCTTCCTATGAGGATATGTTGGGTGAAGAGTCTCTTAATGAATTTCAACCCCAAGGACCTCGAGTTAAACTTTCCTCCACCATGTCTACAACAGAAATTGGTTGCTTCTTAGAAGGAAATCTGAAAAAAAAAAATTGTGCAAGCAGAGTCCTGGAGAGTTTCACCAACTAGAATCATTAGCTGGATTTAGTCTGACCCCTCTCAGAGACTATGGGTGGGGGAGAAGCTGAAAGGCCGTGTCTGGCCCGATACAAATCTTATTCAACCCCTTGATATGGTGCCTTTACTTCTCATGTGGCTGGGAATCTCCCTCACCAGAGTCTCTTCTTTTTATTTTGAAATTATTTCATACTTTTTAAAAAGTTGGGAAAAAAAAAGCAGAGCTAAGGACCCCCATATAGCTTTCTCCCAGATCCTCAATGGTTTAAATTTATCACTTTCTGTATTACCAGCTCAGTCTCCTCATAAGCAGACATACATGCATACACATACACAAATATGCCCATTATCATTATTCTTTTTTCTGAACTATTTGAGAGCAAGTTGCAGCATTGCTGCCCCATCACCAGAATGCTCCAGGGTTTATCTCCCCAAACAGGGACATTCTCCTACAGAAGTGTGCTGCATGCATCTAAATCAGGAAGTCAGCGTTGCTATAACACTACCTTCCACACCATAGATGCCATCCAGATTTTACCAACTGTCCCAGCAGTGTCTGTTTTTCCTGTCTGATCCAGGAGCACATATTGCACTTAGCTGTCATATCCCTTTAGTCTCCTTCAATCTGGGAGAGTTCCTAAATCCAAAAGAGTACAGGCCTTTTGTTCTATAGGTCCCTGAGGAGGCTCCTCATCCTGGGTCTGTGGTCTCATGACTAGATCAGGCCACAGACTTATGGCAGAAAGATCTCAGCAACCTTGCTGCTCTCTTCTTGGTGCATCGAGACAGGAAGCCCACTGTGCTTACCTGTTCCACCACTAGGGATGTAAACCATGATGATCGGTTGTTTGTGTCTGCCAGGTTTTTTTGTGCATTTGATTAGTACATTCTGAGGCTGAATGCACTGAGACCATGTCAATATCCTATTCATCATCAAACCTCCACCCTCCAGCTGCATCACCCATTGATGAATCCTGCCTGAATCAACCAACACTGAGTTCGTTGCCAAATGGTGACTTTCTATTTCCATCCTTTCTTCTACATTTATTTCTTGGCATTCTACACAAGGAAGAGTATTTTCTTCTTCCCCAATTATTTATCTGTCTTAGATTCTATTTTATTTGGCAGGATGTAACTCATTCCTATCATATATTTTAATACTTAAGTTATCCTAGATGTGGCCCATGTGAGTTCCTTCAGGCTAATTCTGATTTGTTGTTATGTGTCCCCAATGTTCTCTAAACACTTTGTTTTTATATGGCACAAAATAACGTTCCAGGCACATCTTGTACTTTTCCTCCTAGTGCTGGAATCAGCCATTTCTGCAAGGAGCTTTGGATTCTTTAAGTGGAGAAGGATATTTGAAAACTGCAACTTGGTGCTGGCGTGTGCAATCACTATGGGCTGTCACTGCTTCTTTTTTTTTTTTTTTTCTTTTTTTTTTTGAGACAGTCTCGCTCTGTTGCCCAGGCTGGAGTTCAATGGCGCAATCTCTGCTCACTGCAAGTTCACGCCTCAGCCTCCCAAGTAGCTGGGACTACAGGCATCCGCCACCACACCCGGCTAATTTTTTTGTATTTTTTAGTAGAGATGGGGTTTCACCATGTTAACCAGGATGGTCTTGATCTCCTGACCTCGTGATCCGCCCACCTCAGCCTCCCAAAGTGTTGGGATTACAGGTGTGAGCCACTGTGCCCGGCCGGGCTGTCACTCCTTCTAAGTCCTTTCCATAAATGAAGCTCAATTTCTCTCTCTCTCTCTCTCTCTGTGTGTGTGTATGTGTGTGTGTTTGTGTATCTCTTTCTATCTATAAAACCATGAGTCACACCTGTACTTCCAATTCCAATCCCTCACCTCCAAAGATTTCAAAAATGATGAGATAGGTTGGCTAGACTCTCTAGGCTCCCCATCTCCATAAGAGTTTCCCATTATCCTCAATACATTTACTTCTTTTCTCACTCCCCCTGTTTGGTTACTTCTTTGCTCACTCCCCCTGTTTGGTTACTTCTTTGCTCACTCCCCCTGTTTGGTTCTTTGCTCACTCTCCATTTGGTTACAATCTCCTAATCACTCCAACCATCTCTTTTGGCCCAACTCCTTTGACCCCTGACCCTGCCACCACCTCCAAAGGAAGGAAAAAGAAAAGAAGATAGAAAGGTAGAGAAAGAGAAAAATAGAATGAATTTTGCTTTGTTTTCCCAGTCTGGTTTACAGAGCACCAGTCTGTGTAGGAGATTGCTGTGTCAAAATAAGGCTAATATTTTGTTGTTTGGGGGGCTATTTTTTTTGTTTGTTTGTTTTTTAGTATTTACCTTGGGCCAAGCACCGTTTTACAGAGTTTTATCTAATTTAATCCTCATAAAAGCATTCCAAATTGGTACTATTATTTTGTCCATATTCTAGATGAGAAAACCAAATCCAGAGAACTTTAGTATGTACCCACGCATATCCAGCTGGGTGGTGGTGGTGGGTAGATGGGGCATTGCTGCAGCCTGGCACCAGGGCTTGTGCTCCTGGCTGTTGCTAGTCTGCATTTCAGTTATCCATGACTTAAAAGGTGCTCTCTGCTCCCCAACCCTCTCCCATTTGCAGAGAACACAGACTTGTTAATAAAATAGCACAAATATTTCAAAAATAATGGGATAGCTTGGCTAGACTAATCTTTCTCCAGATAACAATGATGAAATCTGGACAAAATATAAAAGGCAACTCTCTGCAAGCACTGGTGAATGCCCATAGCAAGCACAAACTAAAAGGAAACCTGCTCTTGAGAGCTAAACTGTGATGAATGAGATCTGTAAGTTTGTGGCTTTTTGCCTGAGAGAACTTTCCAGTCTGGAAGAGGGCTCCAGGGGCAAAAATCTGCAGCCTTACTAGCTTAAAGTGTCTGAGGATACAATATGAGATTGGCAGAGCAGCAAGAAGATTAGCAGAAAATCATGGAGAGAGTAAGCCCCAAAATAAAACATTAATTTTTAAAAATAATTTATAGAAGCAAATTTCTAAAATTTATAAATTTGAAATTTATAAACAACTTAGAAATAAATTTAACAAAAGACCTGTACAATATATATGTTGAAAATGATACAACGTTACTAAAAGAAAATAAAGAAGACGTAAATAGAGAGATATACCATGTTCATGTATTACAGGCATCAATGCTGTTAAGATGCCAATTCTGGCCAGGTGCAGTGGTTCATGCCTATAATCCCAACACTTTGCAAAGCCAAGGTAGGAGGATCACTTGAGGCCCAAGAGTTCAAGTCCAGCCTGGTCAACATAGCATGACCCAAACTCTATAAAAATTTAAACATTAAAAAAAATGCCAGTTCTCTCCCATTAAGCTATAGATTTAACACAGTCCCACTCATAATGCAGCAGACTTTTTAAAAAGAAAGTGGCCAGCTGATTCTAACATTCATGTGGACATGCAAAGACCTGGCCCAATAATCTAGGGGATGGGGAACAGCAGAAGACTTAACCCTATTTGACTTCAAGATCTCATGTAAAGCTACAGTAATGCAGACAGTGTGGTTGACGTTGGTACAGTATAGACAAAGATCAATAGAAAAGAAATGAGAGTTCAGAAATAAATCTAGATGGCCAAATGATTTTTGACAAAGAAAAGCAATTCATTTGGGAAGGGAAAGTCAACAACCAATGCTGAACAACCATAGATCTATATTTTTGAAAATGAATACCATATACAAAAATTAATTCACAATAGATCACAAAACTAAAAATTAAAACTATGAAGCTTATAAAAGAAAACACAGAATACCTTCATGACCTGGAGGCAGGCAAAGATTTCTTAGGATACAGAAAACGCTAACCACGAAAGAAAATTTTGACAAGTTAGACTCTGTCAGAAGACATTGATTAGGCAATGCAGAATAGGCACACTACAGACCTGGAGAAAATATTCATAAAATACATCATACAAAATACTTTTATCTAGAATGTATAAAAGTCTCATACAACTCTCCTGCAAATCAAAACACAACAGAAAAAATAGGGAAAAGATTCAAACAACCACTTTAAAAAGGAAGGTATATGAATGGCTTATAAACACATGAAAACGTGTTCAATATCATTAGTCATCAGAGAGATGCAAATTACAAGCACAATGAGACACTACGCACCCACTGAGATGGCTAATATTAAAAAGACTGACAACACCAAATGTTAGTGAAGATGTGGTGTAACAGAAGTCTCATGTCACAGGAGAAATATAAAATGGAATAATCCTGACAGTTGCTCATAAAGTCAGACATACATCTATCTTTGATCCAGCAATTCCTCTTCTCAGCATTTATCCACAGGAAATCACAACATATATTCACAAAAATACTTGCACATTAATGTTCATAGTAGTTCAATTCACAATAGCCAAAAATTAGAAATAGTCCAGGTGTTCGGAAGCAGAGGACCGAATCAACATATTGTGATTCATTTACAAAGTAGAACATTACCGATCGATAAATAGGAATGAATTTCTGATATATGCAACAACATGATGGATCTCAGACATTATGCTGAGTGAAAAAAGACACAAAAAAAGTGTATGCTAAATGATTCCATTTATATGAGGTTCTAGAACAGGCAAAACCAATTGAAAGTGGTGGGGGTAGGGTAAGGTTGTCTGGAGAGGTGGGAGGGAGTGGGCCATGAGGGTGGACTGAGAAGGGATATGGGGGAGTTTTCTGGGGATCTGGAAAGTTCTATACCTTAATTGGTATGTGGGTTACACAGTTGTATTCATGTGTCAAAATTGTATAGCTACAATTTATGCATTTCAATGTATATAAATTTTACATTTAAAGAAGAACTGTAAAAAAATAATAGTTGAGTCACAGTTGGGGAGTGGGTGGTGATATCGATGAAGCAAGAAGGCAGAAGGTTGGTAATTGTTGAGGCTGGGTGATGCATACATGGGGGTTTATTATACTCTTCTGTTTACTTTGTATATGTTTGAGATTTTTGATAATCAACAGCACAGGGGTTCTAGCCCTGAGGAAATTAGATATTAGCCAAGTAGGTTTCAGCTGGAGCAGGAGAGGACTGTAAGTTCAAAAGCACCAGTGGTGGGGGCTCCAGGAGGGACTTGGGAGTGACGTGGGGGCTCTGAGTAATGCATTATTCAGGATGACAGTGGACAGAGCAGGGCAGAAGATCAGGGACAGGAGAAATGGGTAGAGAGGATGACAAAATGGTTGACTTCACGGGCTTGCACTCCTCCCCCAACCAGATGTCCCTCTCACTGTAGGAGTGCCACTGATCCCAGTCTTCATCCCCTCCAGGGCTTCAATTCTGATTCCTGCACTGGTTAGTTACAACTGCTCACAGGTGCATTCCCTGCCTCTGTTTCCCCATCTATCTCACAGAGCAGTCGTCACCCTCTGTGCCAGGCATATTCTTTCCTAATGGGGAAGGGATTTTTCAGGCTGAGGGTCTTCTAGTTTCACAACTCCCTGGAGTCCAGAAGGGCTAGCAAGAGGCAGTTAGCCCGAGACAGATGGGTGCCCAGGCAAGCAAATAACTGGGCATTCCTTCAAACCAGGATTATCTAAATATTAGCATGACATTTTCCTAGTGGAGAGAGAAAGAAATTTATTTACTTCTGAGAAAAATAATATGCCTCCTTCTTTTCATTCCAATTAAGGAACTGATTACAGTTGATTGACTAAATTAGAAACTGTCTTGGGAGGCATGTTAAGAAAATGTAAAATCTAAATAATCAAGTGCCTCTCCTCTTTTTGGTTTGACAGCAACCTATTATGCATTATTTGGTCTTTAGGCTGATGTAGGCTTGGTGGCATGCACATTGCAGACATATCCAACAGAGATAGGTTGGTGCCTTCGGGTTTTTAAATTTATATCCCAGAGGACTCTCTGCTCTGTCAGGAGTGAGCTCAATTCACCAACAATATGTGGAACTACATGAGAAACCTGAGTTAAAATGGCACCAAAGTCCGGGCACGGTGGCTCACGCCTGTAATCCCAGCACTTTGGGAGGCCAAGGCAGGCAGATCACTTGAGGTCACGAGTTTGAGACCAGCCTGGCCAACATGATAAAACCCCATCTCTACTAAAAATACAAAAATTATCCAGGCGTGGTGGTGCATACCTGTAGTCCCAGCTACTCAGGAGGATGAGGCAGGAGAATGGCTTGAACCTTGGAGGCAGAGGTTGCAGTGAGCCGAGATCACATCACTACACTCTAGCCTGGGTGACAGAGCGAGACTCCATCTCAAGAAAAAAAAAATGGCACCAAAGTGATTTCAGAACTAGGCAGGGCCTTACAGATGGACTTCTAGGCAGCTGCCCGGTTGGCCCACCTGTTAATCCATCTCTGGCTCTAGGTCAGGAAGCTGTGGCATCAGGCTGGGAGACAGGCAGTCTGTTAACCTCTGGTTAACAAGAAAGCAGGAACAAGAGGGCACCTGGTTTCTTGCCAGCACTCATTTCTTGTGTCCCTGCTCATGTGGGGATTGTGGCACTTAATCCTTCCAAGTGAATCTTGTCCTTATCTTCTCCAGCCCCACCACTCCATGAATCAGCTTGGCCTAGTAGAAATCCTCAGAGTCTAGTGTCCCAGGATTCCAAATCCCAGTTTAATTCTGTGGGTTGTGGGACTTATATTAGTTTCTCCATCAGCCACACAGGATGGTAACACCTGCTTCCCTGTGTTGTGTGGATTCAATGAAATCATGTCTGCAAAGGGCCTAGCAGTGCCTGGTGCAGGAGCTCAGCGATGCTGGCTAAATTACAAACCACTCAGAAGGTCTGCTGTTCACATGGTGGATGTTCCGTAATTATTAATTGATTAGATTGTAATGAGGTGCAGAAGCAAATTTTTGGTATTCTCTGCCTCTTTGCATTTTCTCCTTCACTTCTGCTCTCTCGGTTCCTCTATCTCTGCCTCATTTCACCCATTTGTCAATTTATCAGATAGAGCCCATTGTGTACAAATCTTCCCCTAAGTGCTAGAGAATCAGAGACAAATCGAACATGAAGACAGCATCCCACCCTAGAGAATCACACTTTTTGGGTCTGTGTGAGAATTATGGGAGCCCAAAGGTGGACACCCCTGCGTCATGCCTCTCTCTTCTCCTCTGCAGGAGATCATCACCTCCATCCTGCTGAGCGGGCGGATCGGGCCCAACATCCAGTTGGCTGAGTGCTATGGGCTAAGGCTGAAGCACATGAAGTCCGATGAGATCCACTGGCTGCACCCACAGATGACGGTGGGTGAGGTGCAGGACAAGTATGAGTGTCTTCACGTGGAAGCCGAGTGGAGGTAGGAGTGGATTCCTGGGCTCTGGAAGTGGGAAGGAGAGGAATTTAGGGTGGGGAGGCCCTGGGAGTTCCTCCCTTAGAGCACTCCCCTGCCTCAGAAACTTCTAGCAAACCTGAGTGGCATTCTAGGCTTAGTCTTCCTCCAATATCAAGTGTATGTATTTTCCAGGACCTAACCTGGGCTTCATAGACTATCCCCATCCCAGAGCAGACACCTAAAGACAACCCTAAACGGGATGCTGACAGTGCTAGGGGAAAAGAGAGACAGAAGGGTGGGGAGGATGGAAAGCCCAGGTCCAGGGCTAGCCTGTGAACCTAAGAGAAACAGCTGCCATGAGAGAGAAAGGTGGAGAGTCAGGGATAGCTCAGACTACCACCTGCCAGCCACCTCCCTGTTTATGGTCCCCTGCCGAACCACAGAGGAGGGAAAGAGAAAAACCAGCCCTGAATGAGTGGCCACAAGACTCATGGGCAGCCCTTCCCTTTGCACTGGGGGATGGGCTTGTTTCTGCCCTTGGGGTCCTACTCCTTTCTTCAGGCACCAGCTTCTCTGTGTCAACCAGAGCCTCAATGTCCTGTTGCAGGTATGACCTTCAAATACGCTACTTGCCAGAAGACTTCATGGAAAGCCTGAAGGAGGACAGGACCACACTGCTCTATTTTTACCAACAGGTAAAAAGTGCTTTATCTTCTTGCCCCGAGGCTCCCTTTGCACCTTAAATGCCAAGCATGAACCATTCTCTCCTAGGGAGATGGAAAGACAAAGCCCAGATTATGGAGGGCCCAGGCTAGGAAGCTTCTCTTGAAGAAGGTCGTTGGTCTATGGTCAGCGGCTCCAACCCTGCTTTTCTCTCAGTATTTAAGCACTGGCTAAACTGCCCATGTGCTCCCAGCTCCTCTTGGACTTTTCTGGTGGCCCAGGAGACCTGGCTAGTGAAGCAGCGAGAGTGGGTCCAAGATGAATCCTGCAGTGCTTACTACGCAGCTCTGCAGACTGTTGTCCACTAATCTAGCTCTGCCATTCACTAATCTGATAGCCTGGGAGACCTCATTTACTTGCATGAAGCTGTTTCCTCTGCTATAAAATTATTATGGGAGTCATAATAATAACACCTACTTTATAGGGTTGTTGTAGGGACCAAATGGTATCACTGGCTGCTAAATTGACTCTCCAAAGAAAAATTCCCTTACATGTAGCACTTACCTATTTATTTATTTATTTATTTATTTATTTATTTATTTATTATTTCAATGGGTTTTTTGGGAGAACAGGTGGTGTTGGTTACATGAATAATTTCTTTAATGGTGATTTCTGAGATGTTGGTGCACCCATCACCCAAGCAGTGTACACTGTACCTAATGTGTAGTCTTTTATCCTTCACCCCTTCCCACTCTTTCCCCACAGTCCCCAAAGTCATTCTTAGGCCTTTGTATCATCGTGGTTAGCTCACACTTATGAGTGAGAACATACAATGTTGGTTTTCCATTCCGGAGTTAATTTACTTAGAATAATGGTCTCCAACTCCATCCAGGTTGCTATAAATGCCATTATTTCATTCATTTTTATGGCACTTGCCAATTTCTATGGTGTAAATGCCACCCCCCTCCTCAGCCTATTTCAAACTACCAATAGGATACCTACTTGGCTTACAAAACTTCTGAAAACTTAATAACCAGCTCTTAGCAGCTATTTTGAGCATCTCAAACTTCCTGGACAGAATGCGTATGGAGTGCCAAGCTCAGCACCAGGTGCAGAGCAAAGCGCAGCATCAGCAGGAGTGGCCATTGTTGTTTTCTGTCTGGTCTTAGTTCCTTCCAAGATCTCCCTCCTGGTTTGCTAGAGACTGAGCTAGACTTTTCTTGGCCTGTGAATGACATTTATCACTACTTACCAGCAGGGCTTTGGATACATTACTGACTCCTTGCAAAATCTCAGTTTCCTTCTATCCAAAATGGGGGGCGGGGAGGGGAATCTGAACTTCCTGCCTATGGAGCAGGGAGAGAATGCCTGTAAAAGCACCTCAAAAACCTCACAGGCTTGGCCTGTGGAAGCACAAGCACCCCTTCCCCTCATGCTCTCCATCCCTGCTCCATGCTTGTTTGTGGTGGGGTGGGTGGCTATCACTCAGGGAGGCAGAATGAGGCCCTTCATCTTCTGAGGCCTCTGTGCAGGGAAGTGGGAGGTGAAGGTGCAAGTCTGATGCTTGAACTTTCTCCCCACCAGCTCCGGAACGACTACATGCAGCGCTATGCCAGCAAGGTCAGCGAGGGCATGGCCCTGCAGCTGGGCTGCCTGGAGCTCAGGTATGTGGCCTTGAGGCCTCTGCTGGGAGGGCACTGTGCCGAGCTCTGGGCTGGCCCGGCCTTTCCCCATGTCCAAGATGGGAAGCAGGAATGAGTGTGTGGGAGCCAGGAAGGGGAGAGGTGGTGACCAGCAGCAGGTGAGGCTCTGAGGGGCTGGGTGTTGGGTCCTCAGGATGGCAGGGGTAGGGGTGCCAGCCCCCTCCCTAGTCTCACTCTCCTGGCTTCCATTGCTGCCACTGCTCTTGCCTGCGGGCTGCTGGCTTCTTCCATCTGTCAACCACTTTTGCTGCTGTTCAAGCGATTCAGCAGATGTTTCTTGAGCACCAGACTAGGATCTGGGGGACATTCGAGCCTAGAGATGTCTATCTGTGTTGCCCATTGCTGTATCCCCATCTCCAGTAGGCACCTGATCAATATGTGTAGAATTAGTGCATCATCCAGAGAGGCCCTCACACTTCCATGTTGGGGAGGTGACAGATGTGTATACAATTAATCATAATACGAGGCAGAATGAGGATGGCACCAACTTCCATGTAGGAGCCATTCATCCTGTCCGAGAGCATCAGCAAGAGGGTATCTGAATTGCCACTGGAAGGAGGAGAAAGATTTCAATCAGCAGAGAACAGGGGTCAGGGGAGATACACTCCAGGCTCAGGGATCAGTGGAAGGAAAAGCATAGACTGGAGAATTGTGAGCTTGGAGGGATAAGTTGGGGCTGATGGTGGAAGACACCATCGGGACAATATCAGTCCAATGATATCATTAGAATGACATTGTTAGAATGATAGTCTAAAAAAACAGGCCTTATTCTTGGCTGCCAGGAGGTCATTGCCATTCAGGACTGAGGAGGGTGATGTGGCTGACCTGTGCTCTAGCCCTGTCTTGACCAGGGCAGCGCCATTGAGTTTCACCATCCCCTGCCTCTTCACCCTCTCCTTCCCTTCTCTCTACCCCTTCTCTGTCTTAGAGCGGTGGTTTTAACATCTGCTTGCGAATCAAAATCACCTGGGAGCTTAATAAACCGAGATGTCCTGGCCCTACCCTTGGGAGATTTGATTTGGCAGGCCTGGGTGGGGACCTTATCCTAGGCGTTTTTGACCAGCCCCCCAGGTGACCTGAATGCCATTAGACATATGGGTTGATGGGAGGACTTTCATGGTGACTGCCAGGGAAATCGTTGACCAAGGATTACTTCCTGTTTTCTGGAACTGCATTTCCGGAGCCTTATCTGTGACCTCATGGTTAATAGAGAGTAGAACTCTGCTGCCACTTCTACGGAGCTGGCTGGGGCACACTGGGGAATTCTGGCCCCATTGTGATTCTCAGTCAGAGAGAATGCTGAGGAGTCCTCCAGTGGGGGCGGTGGGATGGGAAAGGGAGAGTCCCATTTTGATTTCAGCATCTGAGGCTGTTGGTATTAGCGACAGAATAGGTCAAGGGCAGCTTCGAGGGCCTCACATTTCGTGACTTTGTCTCAAGAAGCAAGGGAGCATTCAAGTCTTCTGTACAGAGGAGGCCTGTGGTCCCTGCAGCTGCTTAGAAGGCAGCCCAGCTCACTGCCATTAGTAATAATCATGATAGCTCAGTGCTGGCAGACCAGGGGCAGTCTGCAAAGTTTATTTTATTATCTGTGCCTTTTATCCCTTCTCAGACTACTCGGCTCCTATGACTTGCATTACATCCTGTACTGTCTCATCTTCCCCTCTAAAATTAGACAAGTCGAAAAAGCTTATCTTTACCTTTTTATTTATGGATCTCATACCTGGGATGCTAGCATCACTTTGAGACACCTATCACTTGTCACCTGTCAAGCAGTCATCACTTAGTTGTAAAACAGCACCACAAAGACCCATTAACATTCTATTTTATTTTATTATATCCTCCAATCATCCCCAAACTCTTACTGGTGGTGGCCTAAGCTCCAGGCACTGCACTAATGTATTGGAGGACAGGGCGAGGCATCCGACATGACTCCCGTAGGTAGTATTGTCAAGAGTGTGACTGCTGATATCTGCTATAACCAATGCAGGATGATTCTAAAAGCCACACTTGTTTTGTGCAAGAAACGTATTGTTTCACATCTCCTGAGTGTGAGGAACAGAATCAGAGAGATGTTCCTATTCTTACTGGTTGACCATTGAAATGCCGGGTGTATGATATCAGGGAGAGGATATGGAAAACACCTATTTTGTAAACCGAATAGAAGATTTGCAGGTCTAATAATTTTTAAAGTTGAATGCAGTTATTTGTTATGATGAGCCATTTTAAAGTCAAGTTACAACTATTTCTCACCCAGAGAGAATTGGACACACTTCGAAAAATCAGGCCATAAGACAGAATTTTCTAGGGCTGTGGCTCTTGCCTAAAAATGTCCCAGAGTGTGGGGCTACCTACAAATCACGGGCAATAATCCCTTGTCCTATTAACATCATTGATTAGGTCACCTGCCTATAGATGTACAGCATCTCCAGGAAAAAAAAATTGTATCATTTCCTAGCTTAAAAAAGAGGTATGATGTATGCCTGAGATATGAGATTAGTGAAATGAATCCTCCGTGGAGTCATGTGTTTCCTGTGTTACTCTGGGCAAGTCGATTACCCTCTCTCTGCCCGGATTCCTTCATCTGTAAAATAGGAATGATAGTAGTAACATTATAGTAATGTTGTGTTACTATAAAACACGTTATGTTACTATATAACATTTGTTATACTATATAACATATATGTGTTACTATATAACATATATATGCTACTATATAACATATGCTACTATATAACATATATATGCTACTATATAATATGTATGTTATGTTACTATTGTATACTATTGTATAGTATTATATGGTATTGCATACTATACAATAGTAACATAACAAACCTTGCAGGGTTGTTACAAAGAATAAATGAGTTAATATATTTAAAGTACTTTAGAGCAATGACAGGGACCAAAGTATTCAATAATTATTTATTATATTTTACTTACTTTTTTCTCTTTACCCTTCTTTTGTTTATTTTGCAGGGTTGTTACAAAGAATAAATGAGTTAATATATTTAAAGTACTTTAGAGCAATGACAGGGACCAAAGTATTCAATAATTATTTATTTTATTTTACTTACTTTTTTCTCTTTACCCTTCTTTTGTTTATTTATTTTGAATAGACTTTATTTTTTAGAGAAGTTTTAGGTTCTCAGCAAAATTGAGCAGAAGGTACAGAGTTCCTATATACCCCCTTCCCCACACATGCACAGCCTCCCCCACTATCAACATTCTCCACCAGAATTCCCCACCAAAGTTGTGCATTTGTTACAGTTGATGAGCCTACATTGACACATCATTATTACCTAAAACCTGTAGTTTACATTAGGGTTCACTCTTGGTATTGTATGTTCTATGGGTTTGGCTAAATGAATAATGACCTATATCTACCATTATAGTATTACACAGAGTAGTTTTACTGCCCTAAAATTTGTCCATGCTCCACCTGTCCATCCCTCTTCCCTCTAACCCTGGCAACAATTGATCATTTTATTGTTGCCATAGTTTTGCCTTTTCCAGAATCTCATATAGTTGGAATGATACCTAGTTAATTTTACTCATTTATTGGAGGTACTTTATAAATGCCAAATGTTTGATCTAAATCATGCCTCTAAATTAAAGTTTGGAATTCAGGGCCTCTATGCTAGAAATCAGTACCTGCCCAGTTGGAGGAACCAAATAACTTCTCCCCCTTGATCTGAGACACCTAGGACCATTGTCCACCCCCAGCAGAGCCCTAAAACAACAGCAACAACAACTACAACAAAACAGAGTGAATATGTAACCCCAGATTAGTTAAGTAACTGATAATAAATAAAGATTAGAGAAACAACACACAGCTTGCTTTGTTTCAAAAGGCATCTTGGCTTGTAGTTAATTTCTATTGATGTTTAGAAGAAAAAAGTAACCAACTGGATTTGGTTTAGTTATTTCCTTATTTTCTGCTGTCCTTACCTGGGTATCAGTCATAGGCCTGTATCTGGTTATAGACTCCACCGCTGTCCACCTGGTGTTAGCTACTCAAAATTGCAGGCTTGAGCTGGAAGGACCAGTCAGGCACTAGAGGGCACTCAAGGTAGGCACAGCCTCACTCAGTGATGGTGGTCCAGGCATATTTGGGAGACGTGGGTGCCCCTGGAGAGCAGCTGAGATGGGACTCAACACAGAGAATTGGGAAGCTACCTTGCTAGGGAGAGCAGCGTCTCCCTTGAGTGATGGTTACTAGTTCTCCCAGACATTCCCAAGATGTTCAGTTGCTCCAAATGTTAGAAACACCCCGATTGTGGCACACCTGAGTGATTGGACAGTTTTGTCAATGGTGACTATATAAATGATCTTCGATGCCTGAGAGAAGGGCCATTTGGGACACAGGGAGTGGGCTAAGCAAGCTGGATTCAGGAGATTGGGGTGACCTTGATGTGCTAGCTGAGCTTCCTTTACCCTAATAAAACATTTTTCCATTCACTACCACCTTGATCATGCTAAAATGCTCTTTTTTTATGTGACTTAATTGTTCAGTGTTAATTTCAAAATGTGTTTACCCTTTCATTTAGCTAACCCTGTTTTTAAAATTTAATATTTAAATATCCCAGTCTTCCAAATTCTTTCTTCACAAGTCTCGAAGTTCATTTATTCATTCGACAACAGATCATAAGCCTGGAGTGGCTTTAGGAGACCACTCTTCTTCGTGGCTGGGAAGCAGATCTCACCCCATGGGTGGGTGATGCATCCCTCCTGCTTGGCACAGTCTTCTCATTTCCCTTTTCAGCGCAGTAAACTCTTCTATCTTCTGGCACCTTTAGAAAATGTACTGAGCCCGTGTTACCTGCTTGTCCTCTACATACATAGGAAACCTCAGCGTGAGCCTATGAGGTGTCAATTACAAGCAGTGTGACCATCTGCTCTTCCCATCAAGCCAGCCTAATGGTCTCTTCATCTTGAAGCCTTTTCTGCCCCATCCTGACCCCCTCCAGCCTCCTTTGCAAAACCACCGTACTTGCACACAGGTCTGTGAGGCAATGACATGTCCCTGCGCACCAGATTGTGAAAATCTGTCAAATCCGTAGAGCAAGAATGGGTGCTGCCTTTGCCTGGCACATAAGAGCTCAATACACAGTTGAATAAATGGATAACTGAAAGAACTGAAATCTTCTTCCTCAGTGGACCTTTGCCAACATTTATTCTGTTAGAATTAAATAGTTGTGTACAGCAAGCCAATGTGTTCAGTTACCTAGGTGTATATTTTATGGCTCACTCAACCCAGGGGAACTGTAGATGACCAAGCTGCCTATAATCACCCTGAGGCTTCTTATTAATGTGGAGGTTGAGCAGGTAACACTGGCTTGAAATGTTTTCTGAAGCTGCCGTGGTCAATCGCATGGAATTTTGGGATCTTAACTGCAGGTACTCTTCAGGTGGGAGGAGGAAGAGGAGGAGGAGCTTCCATCCAGGGGAGAATCCTGGGTAGGCTTCTCATGTCCTATACCTCAGAGGCCCCCAACCTTTTGGGCACCAGGGACCAGTTTCGTGGAAGACAATTTTTCCATGGACCCTGGTTGGGGTGGGGGATGGTTTCAGGATGATTCAAGCACATTACATTTATTGTGTACTTTATTTCTATTATTATTACATTGTAATATATAATAAAATAAATATACAACTCACCATAATGTAGAATCAGTGGGAGCCCTAAGCTTGTTTTTCTGCAACTAGACAGTCCATCTGGATGTGATAGGAGACAGTGACTGATATCAAGCATTAGATTCTCATAAGGAACGTGAAACCTAGATCCCTCACATACATGGTTCACACTCCTATGAGAATCTAATGCCACCACTGATCTGACAGGAGATGGAGCTCAGACAATATAGAAAGTGATGGGAGACAGCTGTAAATACAGATGAAACTTCAGTCACTCACCCACTGCTCACATCCTGCTCTGTGGCCAGCTTCCTAACAGGCCAGTACCGGTCCATGGTCCAGGGGTTAGGGACCTTTGCTACACCTGAATGTCATTCCTATCTGCCAGTCTTCTGGTTTCCAATTCCACACATCTGTCCTTAGCAAGAACATCCCATCTCAGGCACCATTGCTTACCTCCCTCTGTCAGACACTCAGTACAGAGAAGTAAAGGTAGGGAAGAACCCATCTTCTTAGTGTTCTAAGTTCTCTTCTTGGATCAAATTCCCAGGGTTTTCTAGCCTCACTACTAGTGACATTTGGGGCTGGATACTTCTTTGTTAGGGGGGATTGGGGGTGGGCTTCCTGTACATTGAAGGATGTTTAGCAGTATCCCTAGTCTCTACCCACTTGATGCTGGTAGCACCACCAACCACCTACTCCAACTAGGTGTGATAACCAAAACTATCTCCGGACATTGCCCAGTGTTTCAGGCTGGGGCACAGAGTGCAAAATTGGGATCATATTTCTTAAGAGGTAATTACTTATTTTGCTTGATAATATATTCAAAGACACCATTTATTAAAAATTATTAAGGATATAGCGTTTTACGTTTTACATTTTTATTGGATATTTCCTCTATGATTTCATGCCTTGAGTGTCTTCTTTTTAATTTTTTTGAGACGGAGTTTCACTCTTGTCACCCATGCTGGAGTGTAATGGTGCAATCTCGGCTCACTGCAACCTCTGCCTCCCGGGTTCAAGTGATTCTCCTGCCTCAGCCTCCCAAGTAGCTGGGACTACAGGTGTGCGCCACCACGCCTGGCTAATTTTTGTGTTTTTAGTAGAGACAGGGTTTCACCATGTTGGCCAGGATGGTCTCAATCTCTTGACCTTGTGATTTTCCCACCTCGACCTCCCTAAGTGCTGGGATTACAGTCATGAGCCACCACACTGCCTAACCTTCCTATTTTCTAAACACAGAGAACTGTCTAAAAGTCATTGCTTTTGAATCATAAGTTACTTCCCTCACTCTGCTTATATTATTAGTTGCACAAAACTTTTACCAGATATTTATAAGGATGCCTGAATTAAAGGAACACTGAATGACTTTAATATAAGATCAGGAGTAGGATAATGGCTGCCACAGTCAATGAAATTACTAGACACAGTGACCCAGACAGGGGAAGGAGGCTGGCACATGTGAGGACATTAGCTATTTGGTCTCAGCTTAAGCCACAATTGCATAAAAGTATTTATCAAGGCATACATTTTTAGGGGAAATGAGACTTAAAGAATATGAGTAAAATATTAATAGCTGCCTCCTCTGGTAAGACTATGAATAATTTTATTTTCTTCTGTAAATCCTAAAGTTTGTATATGTACAGTGGTACATTTAACAAGTATCTAAATGAACACACAAACATACACACATATAATATCTCAGAGATAGCAAATAAGTGAAAAGGAAATCACAAGAGCCTCCCAGGACCTGCAGGTGAAGGTCAGTGTTCCTAGGCTCATCATTCAAGCATTGGCTGCCTTGGGCCTTTGTTCTTAGAGGCCACAGATGGAGCCACCATCTTCCTCCTCAGCCCAGTATCTGCCCATTCCTAGAGTGAGTTTCCTAGGATGCAAGGCTGGAGTCTTTTCTTGGAATGACATTTGTGGAGTTTCCTTTTCCTCACAGGTCAAAATACTAAATTTTATGACTCTCCTAACTTCCTTTCTCCTGATGATACCCACGTATGGCAGGGGAAGGGGGCTTCTAGTGGCATGAGGTGCCCTGGTCCTGGCTGCCTCATTCTCCAGCCTTCAGCCTCCCTCTCCACCACCTATTTCTCCAGGCGGTTCTTCAAGGATATGCCCCACAATGCACTTGACAAGAAGTCCAACTTCGAGCTCCTAGAGTAAGTTCTGGGATCACCCAACTCCCCTCCCTTCCTGTCCTTCCATGTGTACTTTTCCTCCTCACCCTCTCCTCCACCCATCGCCAGACCAGAGCCACACAGAGCCCGTCCCCAGGTCCTAAAGCCCTCTCACCTCTTCCTGATTGGCCCTCAGTCCTGGGGTGGGGGTGAGGGGGGGTCACATGCTGCCTTTTTCTTCCTTCTTGCAGAAAGGAAGTGGGGCTGGACTTGTTTTTCCCAAAGCAGATGCAGGAGAACTTAAAGGTGAGGAAACCAATGGGCGAGGACCTCTTCGTGCTGATTCCCAAGACTAGAGTGTAAGGGATGAGGCTGGGGCTGGGAATACTCAGAGAAGCCAGAGCATCTGCACAGCCTTGGGCATTTGGACACAGGACCACTAAATGCACCCAGGGATCCTCTCTGGGGCTGGGGATCCAACTGTGACATGCCTGGGCTCTGGCTCCACATCGAGGCCTTATCAGCTCTGTGGCCCCAGTACTGGGAAGCTACCCCTTGCCCCCTCCACCTCCTTCATAGGGTTATGGGGAGTCTCCCTTGAGACAATGGGTATGTGTTTTAGGTCATAGATCACAGCTGCTTTTGGGGCAAAGGCCCTGGGGATCATTTTTGAGCAGCGGGCAGTCTCTCAGCGAGACGCTAAGGGAAGGAGTGAGACCTGGGAGGAGCAGGCATTGCTTACACTGCCCATCCCCTCCCCCAGCCCAAACAGTTCCGGAAGATGATCCAGCAGACCTTCCAGCAGTACGCCTCGCTCAGGGAGGAGGAGTGCGTCATGAAGTTCTTCAACACTCTCGCGGGCTTTGCCAACATCGACCAGGAGACCTACCGCTGCGAACTCATTGTAATGGCGGGCTCTCTTGATCCTCCCCCTGACCTGGATTCCAGGCATCTCGGGAAACGGGGCCAGGAGGGGGCAGGGAGAGGCTGCAATCGCTGCAGATTCTCAGGCAGCAGGGCCTCACTGACCTGCCGTCGGTGGAAGTCACAAGCATCCCCTTGCCTGAAGCAGGCACTGAAATGTTGGCCTCCAGCTCTGGGAGGTGGGCAGGACAGGCAAGGTGTCAGGAGGGGAAAATCCATATGGCCAGGGTTTCGGTGAGAAGGAGCTGGAGACCCAGGAAACAGTGGCTTGTGTCTAGCTTAGGGAGCTTTTCTTCAAGTTTCTGAAGAATGGGGAGGACAGCTCTGGGACAACAGTCCACTCTCCTTTTATTCCAGCAAGGATGGAACATTACTGTGGACCTGGTCATTGGCCCTAAAGGGATCCGCCAGCTGACTAGTCAGGACGCAAAGGTAGAGAGACTGGGGGCAGCCCCACCCAGCCCCAGGCGGGGAGGTCTTCCCCTCTCTGCTGCCTCCCGCCCTGTCTGCCCCTTCAGTTCTTCTTGCCCCTGTTGCTGAGAGCAGAGTTCTTCTAAGGCCATGCCCTGGCGTGAGCAGCAGTGGAGAGCATTTAGAGATGGCAGCATGGGGCAGATGGCCCTTTACATCCCTGTGACTGTCATCTGAACAGAGGTGGTGGGAGAAGGAGACAAGGCCTCTATGATTACTCGCAGAGCTCAGCAGTGTTGCTCTTTCAGTGACAAGATAAGGCATGATTCCCTTGGAAGTCAGGGGACCTGGGTCCAGTCCTGGCTCCACTGCCAGCTTGGCACATGATGTTGAGCAAGTCCTGGCTTTTCTCTAGACCTCATTTTCTCCTTGGCATAGGGAGGGGCTTGGTTTACATCAAGCTTGTGGTCCCAGGATGGCTTTGAAAGCAGCCCACCACAAATTCATAAACTTTCTTAAAACATGTTGAGATTTTTTGCACGATTTTTTTTTTACCCTCATCAAGCAGTGTTAGTGTATTTTATGTGTGGCCCAAGACAATTCTTCTTCCAATGTGGCCCAGGGAAGCCAAAAGATTGGACACCCCTGAACTAGAGGATCCTTCTAGCCTTAATAGTCTTTGATTCTCTCTTCATCTCCCAGAGAAACTCCCAGTTCCTTCTCACCCCAGCTCCCCAATACTGACCAATCTGCATGGCCCAGTCCTGGTAGTGGGATGGTCTGAAGCTCCCCCTTCTTTTCCCACAGCCCACCTGCCTGGCCGAGTTCAAGCAGATCAGGTCCATCAGGTGCCTCCCACTGGAGGAGGGCCAGGCAGTACTTCAGCTGGGCATTGAAGGTGCCCCCCAGGTGAGTGTCTCTGGGCACCTGGCAGCTCTGCAGGGGGTATAATGGCAGATTGGGAGCTCTTGCTCAGACCAAAAGTCTGTGACACGCAGGAGGCCAGGAGCTTCCTGGCTTTGGGGATCATGTTAAGAAAACTGCACCAAGTTCTTAGACAAAAGGTACCAGGATGATGATAAATTGTAGGAAAATTTGGGAAACAATTTTTTTAATGTCAGGAAAGAAATTGGGAAGGTTTTCAGGTAGTGGAATGTTCAAGGTGACCAGAAATCAGGTATAAATTACAGGCCTAAGTTATACCAAGAGAACAATGATGCGGACATCAAGACCTCAAAAACATGGGGGTTTTTTGTTTTGCTTTTTGTTTGTTTGTTTGTTTGTTTTTGCGGTAAAACACCCAGAGAGACCTCAGGCTGCAGAGCGTTCATCTCTCTCTCCTTTCACCCATCTGTGCCCTGCCCCATTGCCTCCCCTTCCTCTTTCTTTCTTTCTTTCTTTTTTTTAGACAAAGTCTCACTCTGTCACCCAGGCTACAGTGCAGTGGTGCAATCTCAGCTCACTGTAACCTCCACCTCCAGAGTTCAAGAGATTCTCCTGCCTCAGCCTCCTGAGGAGCTGGGACCACAGGTGCATGCCACAAGGCCCGACTAATATTTGTACTTTTAGTAGACACAGGGTTTCGCCATGTTGGCCAGGCTGGTCTCAAACTCCTGACCTCAGGTGATCTGCCTGCCTCAGCCTCCTAAAGTGCTGGGATTATAGGCATGAGCCACTGCGCCCAGCCCCCTCTTCCATTTTCTCAGTTTCTGCTTCTATTTATTGAGCACCTGCTAGGTACCAGGCATCATGCTGTGTGCTCAGAGGCCAAAATAAGTGAGGCCTGGGCGTACAGGTGAAAGGGGTGACAGAGTGCAGTCTGGACTCCAGGGCAGGGCCCCAGGAGAGGTGCAGACAGCATTGGCATCCAGGCAAGGGTTGTGGCAGGGGTCCTGCCGTCTCTTCTCCAGCCCTGGGGGTGGTCTCTAGCCAAGGCTCTGGGGTCTCACCCTTGGCTGGTCTCTGCTCCTCAGGCCTTGTCCATCAAAACCTCGTCCCTAGCAGAGGCTGAGAACATGGCTGACCTCATAGACGGCTACTGCCGGCTGCAGGGGGAACACCAAGGCTCTCTCATCATCCATCCTAGGAAAGGTGGGTTCTATTTAAAGGTAAAGTGGCTGGACCATGGGTGGCAGCACACCCAAGTCCCCAGAGGCGGAGTGGCAGAAGCTAAACCACTGATGGATAAGTGAATGAGGAGGCTTCCTCCACAGCCCAGCGGGAAGCTTCCAATGGGCCCATCTTAGGCTTTAAGCCCTGGCCGGTCCACCTACCCACAGCCCTGCTAATCAAGACCCACATAGAGGCAGCTTCTGGAGGAGAGGCGTTTTAGCCCCAGCAAGCTCAAAGCCATTGCTAGAAGAAGGCTGGTCCCGCCTGTGTGTGTCTCCGTCTTGGGTCAGATTCAGGAAGCAGGGGTCACAGCCGGAGCACGTGAAATCTGGCCTGAGGCAACCTCCAAGGAGGATTCCAGTTCTGGCCCAAGGCCTCCCTAGCTCCTAGGCTAGGAGAGAATGGAATTAGGGGCTGGGGTGGGAGGAGAGTCCCTTGTAGGAATAGTGAGGAGGTCAGTCACCCACCCAGGCCCCTGTGTCCCCATCTCCAACCTCCTCCTTCTTCCTCTCTTCCTAGATGGTGAGAAGCGGAACAGCCTGCCCCAGATCCCCATGCTGTGAGTACAATGTGGTGCAGAGGACAGGGCCCTGAGCTCAGCCTGTGCTGCTGAGAGGAAGAAGAATAAACCGGGAGTCCCCACCTCCATAGTTTCTGGCTTTCAGGCCCAGGAGAACCCTGGAAAAAGGATGATCTTTCCCTCCCAGTAAATACCTGCAGGAATATTCCTATGCCTTCATGCCACCTGGTGTTATCCTGGGGGGTCGCTGCTGTCCCCCAACTCCAGCCCCCAGCAGCCTGGGCTGTGCTCCCAGGTCATTGCTAATCTGGACAGACTACTTCTCCACAGGGGGCAGGAGGAGAGGGCGGGCTAAGGCTGCCCAGGGGAACATTACCGGGCTCTGAGCTCACCTGGCTTCTGCTCTCTCACCTCCTACAGAAACCTGGAGGCCCGGCGGTCCCACCTCTCAGAGAGCTGCAGCATAGGTGAGCTGCCTGCTGCATCCTCTACCTGCTCCAGTTGCCTCCTGTCTGCTTGCTCCGCACTGCTTGCTCTCATGACATTGCCGAGGGTTTCCTCCAAGTTACCGAAAAACAATCCTCCCCCATAACTTCTCAATGATGGCTTTAAAATATCATGAATTGTGGCTGGGTGCAGTGGCTCACGCCTGTAATCCCAGCACTTTGGGAGGCCAAGGTGGGTGGATCATGAGGTCAAGAAATCAAGACCATCCTGACCAACATGTTGACACCCCATCTGTACTAAAAATACAAAAATTAGATGGACATGGTGGCATGTGCCTGTAGTCCCAGCTACTTGGGAGGCTGAGGCAGGAAAATAGCTTGAACCCGGGAGGCAGATGTTGCACTGAGCTGAGATCGCACCACTGCACTCCAGCCTGTCGATCCAGCAAGACTATCTCAAAAAAAAATCATGAATAGTAACCACTAGTGTGTACTGAGTACTTAGTACATGGCTTAGGCAGCTTGGGCTGCCATAACAAAATACCATAGACTGGGTAGCTTAGAACCAGATACTGTATTGCTCACAGTTCTAGAGGCTGGAAGTCCAAGATCAAGGTGCTGGCTGAGTCTGCATCTGGTGAGGGCTTTCATCCTCATTTGCAGATAGCTGTCCTTTCACTGTGGGCTCATGTGATGAAGAGAGAGTTCTGGCCTCTCTTCTTCTGTGTATATGGGCACAGATCACATTATGGGGGCTCCACACTCAGGACTGCACCACCTCCCAAAGGCCCCACCTCCTAATCCCATCGCATTGGGAGTTAGGGCTTCAACAAACGAATTTGGGAAGTACACAAACATCCAGTCCTTAATGGTATTAAACATGCAACAGGTATTATTTGATTCAATCTTTATAGCATCCCCCAGTATTCATTTCATAGAAGGGAAAACTGAGATTAAGGGAGATTAACCAACTTGCCCTAAACAATGCAAGTTGGGAAGCAGAGAGCAGGGAGTTCAGCCAAGGTGCCCTGGGCTCTGTGGCCACTCTAAAATCTGGGCTGGGAGCCTGGGACATGCCTGGCCTCTCCTCCTACCCGCTTGGGCTCCACTGGCCTCCAGTGGGGAGCCCCACACCTGATTCCTGGCGGTGCCCACCGAGGGCATCTTGTCCACGGCTGAGCCTCTTCCTGTTGTTCCAGAGTCAGACATCTACGCAGAGATTCCTGATGAAACCCTGCGAAGGACTGGAGGTAGGTTCTCGACCCCACCACAGCGACCGCAGTCAAGGCCCTGTGAAATGACGTGGCAAGGACTCTGGTGACGCCACAGGGAACACTGTTTTCCTCCTTTATTCCTCCCTTTGTGCTAGACTTAGACAGTGGCAAACCTGAGATGCCTTGGATTTGAAAGCTGAGATTTTTTTTTTCTCTCCCTATACTGATTGACCTTTTGTGTGCCCATGGAGCTGTGCGGGGATTCTAGTAACGTGGACCTGGGACCCAGCCTTCAGAGGGAGCAGGGTGATAGCTCTTCCCTGGGTCTGAGACAGTGGAACATTCTAGACCCCCATTTCCCCAGCCCAGCCCCTGGATCTTGGCTGAGGTGTTATAGATATGGTGATGCCTGGCTTTAGAGCCTGCAGACACTCAGGTTCCCTACGGGATACCACTGATCTCTGTGATCTGCGACTGTTTTCTCTGTCTGTGCAGGTCCACAGTATGGCATTGCCCGTGAAGATGTGGTCCTGAATCGTATTCTTGGGGAAGGCTTTTTTGGGGAGGTCTATGAAGGTCTCTACACAAATCACGTGAGTTCCAGGATCTTCCCTTACACTCCTCTTCCACGTGTCTGTAGGGTGAGACAGGGCTCGTATCTGAGCAGGTTGGAGTTGGCACAGCCTTCATCCACTTGGGGCCCCTTGTCCCTAAGGGCCCCTTGTCCACTGGGCATGGTGGTATTTATTAAATACTCAAAGAGTGGTGGAGACAAGAGTCATTTCCAAGAAGAGTAGCAAAATACCAGGGGTGGAGATATAGGCAGAACCTGGAGAAGGGTCAGTATTCTTGGTGGGAGAATACAAAGGGGAACGGGGGATAAAGACAGTTCTGAGAAAAGGTGAGGCAGGATCTGGAGTTAGTGTCAAGGCCAGTGATGGGGCAGGGCAAGGCTGACCGCTGTGCTCATGCTTCTAGCAGGCCCAGGGGAAAAAAGAAAGAGGCAGTAAGAATGAAAAATCCAATGAGAGAGAGAGAAAGGCCCCGCCCCCCCAGGCATGATAATGGCCTGCAGGTGCCTCTGGCTTTGGGCAGGTCACACGGCCCCTCAGTCTCAGTGTCCTCATCTGGATGGCCAGGGGCTTGACTCATTTGACCACTACAGCCCTTTTCAGTTCTAACAGACCCTGATCAAGAAGAAGGGGAGTGGAGAAGGAGAGGAGAGGAAGACAGAGGGGAGAAGAAGAGAGACATAGGAGAAAGGGGCCTTTCCTGGCAGCAGAGTCTGCAGGAGGCCGTGGGGAGGCCAGGAGGGAACATTCTGCTGAGCGCTGGGCTGGACCAAGGGGTCCTGAACACACTCTTGTTACAGAAAGGGGAGAAAATCAATGTAGCTGTCAAGACCTGCAAGAAAGACTGCACTCTGGACAACAAGGAGAAGTTCATGAGCGAGGCAGGTAGGGACCCCTGAGACCAACCAGGCCTCCAAGATGGGAGGGGCTTGGGCCTGGGAAGAGAGGGGTGAACAGTGCAGGGACCCATGTTGGAGAAGGGTTCCCTGTCCTCCTAGCTAGAAGAGCAAGGGCCTTTTCTGAATTGGACCTTTGAGCCGCTCCACCTGTCCCTCTTGCCCCACCGCACTGCAGTGATCATGAAGAACCTCGACCACCCGCACATCGTGAAGCTGATTGGCATCATTGAAGAGGAGCCCACCTGGATCATCATGGAATTGTATCCCTACGGGGAGGTGAGCTGGAGGACCCTGCGATGACAACTGGGCTGCAGCATGGGGGGCATTCAGAGCACAGCCCATTCCTCCCAGCTTCCTGGCTTCTGTGTTACACTGAAATAAGCCAGAGGCCTTGTTTGTCAAGGAAATTGCTGGAACATTTTGCCAGCTTTGGGTTTGTCTCCCACTGCCCTCAGGGAAGGGTCAGGGGTTGCCAGCACCCTGGTCCCCTGGCTCCGTACTGGGACCAACCAGGGGTCTTGATGGCACCTCCCCATTCCCGTAGCTGGGCCACTACCTGGAGCGGAACAAGAACTCCCTGAAGGTGCTCACCCTCGTGCTGTACTCACTGCAGATATGCAAAGCCATGGCCTACCTGGAGAGCATCAACTGCGTGCACAGGTAGGGGTGGAGGGAGCGGCCAGTGGTATGGAAGCCAGGCCTTCACCAGATCCTCAAGGCATCTGGGTAGAAGCAGGGCTTGTGGGTGACACAGAGCAGTGTTGGAATCCCAGCATTGGCCCAGCAGCTTAGAGCACTTGAGCAACCTCTCTGACCCTGTGTCCTCATCTGTAAAGTTGCAGGCACTGTATGTACCTCATGGGGTTGTTACGAGTAACTCTGAAGTCCAAGGTGTCTTTCTATATCTCAAGACTTTCTAGCCCCTCCCCTGTGAGTGCCAGGAAATGGCCCCCAAACTTGCTCAGAGCTTGCTCACCTCCAGCTCACTAGCTTGGTGGCACATGGCCCAGGAAGAAGGGACTGGGCTGGAGCAGGGCCAGGAAGATCCTGGGGTCCTAGCCCAGACATCACGCTGGTAGCCAACACCCCTGGGCTGCCGAGTCCAAGCCTCCCTGTGACTGTGGAGTTGGCCCCTGCTCTACCTGGCTTTGTTCCCATTCCCTGCCATGAGAACCTGACCCCCAAGGGAGTCAGTGGTTGGGCATTACCCACCATTGACATTGGATCTGTGGCCTTGTGCCTGATTCTATGGAAAGCCACATCAGGGGATAAAACCCTGCATTCATTCATTCATTCATTCATTCATCCAACAAGTACTATGGAACACCTCTCAGTGCCAGGCAGTGACCTAGGCTCTGGGACAAAGTTGTGACGAAAACAAGCAAAACTCTTTTTCCTCATGAAGCTTACTTTCTAGCATGAGGGTCAAACTGGAGACATCAATTGTCAGGACAAAAGTGGTGGGAGGATAGATTTGTTTCTTTTGTTTGTTTATTTGAAGTGGCCATGCTTTTAAGTCATCATTTCAGCTATAAAAACAAACACTAGAGTGGAGCCTGCCTGTGAGAAGCAAGCAGGCAAACTAGTTTGGGGTTGGGAGTGATGGCAAGAACACAGGGTAGACTGAGTCAGCAGTGCATCTCCTGGGAGGAATGAGAGCTCAGCTCTGGAGTGGCCTCCCTGGGCGACACTCTTTTCCACTGGTGAGCTGCTGGGCAAATTCCTTCAGCTCCCTGGGTCCGGTCTCCTCCCCTGCACCAGGGGGGTCTGAGGGTCTCTATGTCATGACTCAGGGTGTGTGAAGCTCTCATGCGATCCTGGTAATCTAAGTGCCCCATCAGAGTTAGCTGTGCTGCCGCTGCCACTCCTGCTATACCAAAGACCTAACCAGTCCTGTGGAAATGCAGATGAGAGAGAATACCTGTGTTCAGGGAAGTGGTTGGAGTTTATCCTTGAAGAATCACCAGGTGACAGCCTCCCTGGCATGGGGGACAGTGTAGGCAACAGCACAGAAGTGGAGTGTAGCAGATGCCAGGAATCCGAGCCAGGCTTCAAGCTGGAGACGCATGAAGGGGTGATGGGAGACAGAGCCCAACAGCAAGAGGGGAGGAGATGGCAAAGCACCTGTACGTGTTGGGGTGCAGAGGGGCCAGCTGGGCTCCCACCTGAGCTGTGCTGTAGCAAGACCACTCGGTGGGGGCAGTGACCCACAGAAGCTGCCTGATTCTGCTGTGGAGGCCGAGTCCCTGGCTTAGACTCTTGGTCTTTTTTTCCATCTGTCTGTCCATCTCTCTGTTCCTGCTCCCATGGGGGTGGGCAGTGCCTCATCCTGGTCTTGATGCCCTTCTTCCAGGGACATTGCTGTCCGGAACATCCTGGTGGCCTCCCCTGAGTGTGTGAAGCTGGGGGACTTTGGTCTTTCCCGGTACATTGAGGACGAGGACTATTACAAAGGTGAGGGGGCTTCCCAGCCTCTGCATTGGCATTGGAGGGGTAGCTGAAGCCAAAAATTCCAGAAGAAGGAAGTCTACAGCTGGACAGCCGAGGCTAAGGGTCTTCAGAAAGTAGGATGTATTTCTGGATAATTCTGATCTTTCTTCCCTAAAAATCAACCTCTTTGCCCACCCAAAGCCTCTGTGACTCGTCTCCCCATCAAATGGATGTCCCCAGAGTCCATTAACTTCCGACGCTTCACGACAGCCAGTGACGTCTGGATGTTCGGTGAGTGCTGATTTGGGAGGGCATGAAAAAGGGTTCAGATTCTCATCTCTGAATCAGGCTAAGGGGGTGGGTGCAGGGAGCAGGTGTCTGACCTCCACCCTCCATTCCCAGGGTTGTATTTTGCTGTGGCCACTGAGAAGTCTCAGAGGTGGGGAGGCCAGTAGGGGTAGGAAGGGGAGTGACCCAGGCTAAGGACTGGCCTGGGCTGTGCAGGCTCATCTTCCTGGAAGAGGCTCTTGTGACAGGTGTGCTCCACCTACCAGCCCCAGAAACTAAGACGAAACTCTGTGACTTATTCTGAGAGAGGTACAGGAAGGAGAGAGAGCAAAGGCAGGTGTAGAGAGACAGCCCCTTACGGAACACCTCCTGCAGACCATCTCACTTAGTGCTCCCACAGTCAACCCTGTAGAATATTATTATTACTCTCATTTTCCTGTTAAGAAAACTGAGGCTCAGATGAGTCAGGAGCCTGCCCTCAATCACACAGGCACCAAGTGTTGGTGCGAGGCTTCCAATTCTAGCTTTACTAAGGAGTGGCTCCCCTCCCTCCTAAGAGAAGACACTTGTGGTCCCAATGACTTGCCATGACTGCCACCTCTTGATCCTGCAGCACCCTGACAGGGGTCTAGGGAGCAAGGCCTTAGGTCACTTACTGCAGATGTAGGTCATTTGTCCCTCGGGCAGACCACCGTAGTAGGCAGGACCCCAGGGTGCTGGAGGGGGAGGAAGGACCACAGGAGCTGCTCCTGGCCGAGACTGAGTGCTAATGGCGATGGTGTTTCTGGGTGGGAGGGACTGGTCTCCCCTACCCAGGGCCTGATGCTCCCTTCCACCCCAGCTGTGTGCATGTGGGAGATCCTGAGCTTTGGGAAGCAGCCCTTCTTCTGGCTGGAGAACAAGGATGTCATCGGGGTGCTGGAGAAAGGGGACCGGCTGCCCAAGCCTGACCTCTGTCCACCGGTCCTTTATACCCTCATGACCCGCTGCTGGGACTACGACCCCAGTGACCGGCCCCGCTTCACCGAGCTGGTGTGCAGCCTCAGGTGAGCGTGGAGTGTGGGCTGTGGGCTGGGGCCCCACCCGGCTGCACCGGGGAGCAAGACCAGCACACAGAGAGGTTTGCACCACATCTCCCTAAACAAGACGGGCCAGGGTCAAGGACGGGAGGCTGAAGCCAGGTTCACTGTCAGATATGAGCTCAGACATAAGGCAGCCCTGGGGAAGCCTGACTCATCTGGGCATCTGTCAACACAGAGCACAGAGCCTTGTTCAAAGGATGTGCTCAGAAAATATTTTCTAGGTTAGACTCAAAAGCCTGAGCCAGACTCTCATCAAAGTGCCTGTGATCTTTGTGATGTTGAGGCATCCTACCTGCTTTCCTCTCGCCTTGTCTCTCGACTTTGATCTTTCCTCCCAGATAGCAAGGAAGGGAGTGATCTTTGACCTGTTATCAAGACTATGACCCAGGGGCCACCTCTCCCTTCTGAATGGGGGATAAGGGACCTGAGGGCCCGTCGGTGCCCAGGAGCCGTGATTCCCTAGGTCTGGGGATGTCACTGGGGAAGAAGGTCATCTGTTTCAGAGGTTCAGGGTCCTCCAGTTTTCTTGGTGGCAAGCCTGCCATTAGCCCTCCTGTGGGATATCTGACTTCTTTTGGTTTCCTCTGGGGTGGGAGTCAGTAAGCATTTTCTATAAAGGGCCAAATAGTAAATATTTGGGGCTTTGCTGTTTATGCAAGTCTCTGCCAAAACTGCTAACTCTCTTAGCTCAAAAACAGCCATAGACAATACATCGATGAATGGGTGTAGCTGGGCTCCAGTGAAACACCATTTTGGATGCTGAAATTTGAATTTCAAATAATTTTCATGTGTCATGAAATATTTTTTGTCTTTTAATTTTTTTCAGTCATTGAAACAATGTGAAAACCATTCTTCATTTAGGGCCATACAAAAATAGATGAAAGGCCAGATTTGCCCTCTGGGCGCTTTTTTGCTGAACCCTATTTTAGGGAGTCTGGAACTTAATTGACTTGAAAAATATTTTTAATACTGTATTTTAATACTGATTTTAAATACTGTAGTCAACATGCCTTGTTTGAGTTTAGGGCAAGAAAACAGTCCCTGAAAACTGCCTGGTGGGGAGGCACCCCGGGGGATGCCAGCAATGCCCAGGCCAGGGGCACTGGGGGCGACCCTGCATGTTTTCTGTGGAGCAGGGCCTTCAGCATCATCTGCAAAACCTCTGGCTTAAAAGGCCTCTCTGTTCCTGTCTGTCCCTTCAGTGAGCCTCCCAGTTAATTCTAGACTCCTCTGTTGGTCCCTTGTATGGGAGGTTTGAGAAGCCAAAGGGCTGCAGGATAAAAGTATTTGAAGGGTGTAATTTGGGAGGGTAAAAGCCTTGGGGGGATGGAGCTGGGAGTCCTGATCACTCTGTGGCCTTGAGAGCCACAGGGAGCTGTGCAGGTGCCTCTCCTGGGCTGAGAGGTGTTTCCGTCATCTCCTGGGCTGAGAGGTGTTCCCATCAGAGGCATTGGCCAGACCTCCGCTGCAAGTGGAGGTGGGAACAGGTTTCTGGTGTGATCTGGAAAACACTGAAAGACTCAGAAGACCCCAGGTTGCTTCCTCAGACTACCACCTGACACTTCCTCCTTAGAGTTCAGAAGGGATTTGATCAGTGTTTCCTAACCGTTCCAGGGAGGAAAGGCCCTTTTAATGTCAAACTTTGAGTGTCTCTGTGTAACAATAGTTATATTTTTAAAATCTTTTGCTGAACAAAATGTAGTGGGCTATATAATGCATTTTGATTATACATAATTAAATATATACACACTTGAAAATATAGTATTAAGTGTCACATTTCAGTAGTATATAATACTTGCTACCCATATGAACATGTGGATTCATGGGCAGTAATAATTCCAGAGTCCTCTGGGGTCTGTGATTCCAGGTTATGAGCACTGGATTGGGTAAGAAAGGTGAGAGGCGCGCACATGGCTAGCCTAAGAGTGAACCCACATGCCTCTTTAGCACACGCCAGGGATGCGCTGGGGGATGTTTCATGAGAAATAGGAGATGTTGATTCTAGGCCAGGGCCATGAAGTTGGCTGGGACTTTGGAAATCTACATAGGGGTTTGGTGCCAATCACAAGCCCAGGAGGGCAAAAGGCCTGAGGAGTGGGGCTGCAGTCAGGCTCCCGCTGCGTGTTTGGGCTGGGACTGGCTCACCAAGGATGCTTTTCCACCTTGGATCCATTCCTGTGATGCTCCCAACCTCAGTGTGGCCTCAGGGCCCATATCCAAGCCTGTCTCAGGGGGCTCTCCCCAGGCCACTCTGCAGTGGAGATTGAAACGGAAATGGGACCTAGCAGCCTTGCCCAGGCCTCTCTGGGCCTCCACGGAGTACAAAGAGGAGCCCCAAGGAGCATCTCACTTTGACCTTGTTTCTCTCCTTATCTGACCTGACTCCCTGCAGTGACGTTTATCAGATGGAGAAAGACATTGTCATGGAGCAAGAGAGGAATGCTCGCTACCGAACCCCCAAAATCTTGGAGCCCACAACCTTCCAGGAACCCCCACCCAAGGTAAGCCAAGCCATGGCCTCATAAGTCCTGTGCGTCAAAGCAAAGCCAGGTCCCTGTCTGATCCATGTCCCCCTTACTGCACAGGCAGGATGCCCCTACAGCCCTCTCTCAGTCCTTCACCCAGCATCCACCATCACTGTCAGCGTGTCACATCAGTGCCCTGGCAGGTGGACTTGGAGATAGCATCCACCTTGTGGGATAGCTGGGTCAAGAATCATTCCTCAAAGGTGTCCCCTGAGGGGCTGGGCTTCTCTTCTAGGTGTTTTCTTAGGAACAAATGAGATCCCCCTGAGGACACATGGATGGGAAGTATCCTGGGTCTTTTAGGTCCAGTCCCTACATCTATACACCCCATGGCCACCCTGAGCTCAGGAGCCAGGCAGGGCCCTGCTGCCATTAGGTGGGTGGGTCTGAGAGGCCATGCCTGTCTTAGTCAACTGGAGCTGCTGCAACAAAAGACCACAGACCAAGTGGCTTAAACAGTAGATGTATATCTCTCACAGTTCTGGAGGCTGGGAAGTCCAAGATCAAGGTGTTGGTGTCTTGTGAGGGCTCTCTGTCTGGCTTACAGACAACCACCTTCTCACTGTGTTTTTACCTGGCAGACACAGAGTGGTCTTTCTTTCTCTTCTTATAAGGGCACTAATCCCATCATGGACTCCATCCTCATAACCTCATCTGACCCTAATTACCTCCAAAAACCTGCACTTCCTTAATGCTATCACATTGGGGGTTCAGGCTTCAACATGCAAATTGAAAAGGGGGACAAATATTCAGTCCATAACAATGTCTGATCCCATCAAAGGCCTTTTCTCACTTGTCCCTCTTGCCTGGCATGTCCCACCCCTCCCCACGGGCCTGGCTCAGTGTTCATCTCCTCCATGCAGCTTCTGTGAATGCCCAAGCCCCTGGTGAGCTCCTACCTCTGCATGCCTGTGGCTCTGGAGCTCTGACTTGGCGGGTGCTCCCACGTATAGGGAGGCGACACATGCACCAATCATTAACCCTCCAATTAGCCATAGCCCCAGGAGGGCAGTGAGGTGGCTTCTTTGTACCTTCCACCACTCAGTAGATGATCATTGCTCAATAAATGGATGCAAAATGAGTTTTATGACAGCTTTGTCCCTCAACTTTCCTTCCTTTGGAACAAGCCTGAGGTGTCTTTGACCTGATGTTCCCCTTGGTGAGTTGTGTTCACTCAAGGAGAGGGACAGAGACTGACCCATCTGTGTTCTCTCTCCAGCCCAGCCGACCTAAGTACAGACCCCCTCCACAAACCAACCTCCTGGCTCCAAAACTACAGTTCCAGGTAAAGATAGAACCAGAGGACAGGAACTTCAGGTCTACCTCTCATCCAGGTCCTGAAACTACATTCTTGTGCCTTAGAGGAGCAGCAGTCACCCACTTGGGTGATGGAGATGGCCTAGGTTGACTCTTCTTTGGCACCCAGAACAGAATGCAGACTCAGATCACAAGAATTAAAATGCAGTTCTCCCAGGCTGTGCTCAGCTAAGACCTGCCTTAAGCCCCATCCCTCTGTCTACAGCATCTGCTTCTTTGTGTGCCTGCCTGCTGCTCTCTCCCCACATGTAAGGCCTCCCTGGCCTCCTTCCCGAAGGAATCCCAGGGAATATTTCCCAGCAAATGGAGTGGCTCCATGGGACTCCCCAAAGAGGCCCCATCCAGAACCTGGGTGGCCATTGAAGAGACAGCAGGGTTTTACCTGAGCTTTCTCCCAGCTCCATTATCCCCAACCATGACTCTTTCCCAGGCTGTGCGTCCCTGACCCTGAACATCTCTGTTCTATGTCTGTCTTGCCTCTAGGAGAGAGGGAGTCCAGTCTCCTCTTATTTCTTCTCTTGCATCCCCCAGCTCAGAGCCACTGCTCAAAAATTGATCCCCTCAACCACCAGAAATAATGTCCATTTAGTTGGTGCCCTTTATAGAAAGGCGGTGTCCCATGGTCCTATATCTGTTCTCAAGGAAATGCCTGAGTGCCAGAACAAGACCATCTAAGGACTAATAGATAAATCCTCTTCATGTGAAGAGAAAGCCTGATTCAGAAGATGGAAAAATCGTTCTGAAAAAAAAGAAATATACCCATATGCAATATTTAAAACAGGAAGTTAGGTGGAGTGGCACACACCTGTAGTCCCAGCTACTAAGGAGGGTGAGATGGGAGGATTCATTGAGCTCAGGAGTTTGAGACCAGCCTGGGCAATATAATGAGACCCCATCTCTAAAAACAAAGAGTAATACAATAAAATTGCAATATACTTATTTTTTAATTAAAAAAAAATTCAAGGCAGGCATGGTGGCATGCATCTGTAGTCCCAGCTATGTGGGAGGCTGAGGCAAGAGGATCGCTTGAGGCCAAGAGTTTAAGGCTGCAGTGAGCTGTGATCATACCACTGCATCCCAGCCTGGGCAACAGAGCAAGAGCCTGTCTGAATTTTTAAAAAATAATTCATACATATCTCTATAAATTGGTGTGTTAACCACATCAGTCAGTTTGTAATGCAACTGAAACATAACTGTTTTCTGAAAAGTCCTGTAGGAAGAGCCCTGGTCTCAGTGGGTCAGTAACCAGCATGGACCCCACTGTGTGCAGAGCATCTTGGGGGAACGTTGGATGAATGAGAGGCTGTGCTGCTCCACCATCTCTCTCAGAGAAATGGAAGGCCCACGTCATGTTCTTTATTAACTCCTGGAGAGCAAGCCCCAACCCCTGTGGTGCTCATGCATGGTTTCTTTGTGCTCGTGTTTATAGCAGCGAATTGTCTACTTTCTCGCTTTGTCCCGTGCCTTGTGCTTCTTTGCTCTTCCTGAATAGGTTCCCGAGGGTCTGTGTGCCAGCTCTCCTACGCTCACCAGCCCTATGGAGTATCCATCTCCCGTTAACTCACTGCACACCCCACCTCTCCACCGGCACAATGTCTTCAAACGCCACAGCATGCGGGTAAGAGGGCTCTGCATGCTGGTCCCTGCCCGGACTGAGGAGGCTGCTGGAGGGAGGTGGCCGGGGACACTGGAAACCCCACGTCCTCAGCTCAGGAGGGCCCTCCCTGCTCACATGCACCAGTCAGGCCACCGAGGTGGGACTCTGTGACTTCCTTCCCTTTGCAAACATATCAGAGGCTGGCGGCCACACCAGGCCCTGCTCTGGAGGACACCAGCTGGACCTAACCTGCCCTTGGCCATGCTGGTGCTATGGCTAGAGATGTACAAATCTCTCCCTCTCCTGAGCCCCAGGAGTAGGGGGATCCATGGCAGCATGGAGGCTCCTAGGCAGGGCACAGCACAGCTTAGTGGTGCTGGAGAGTATCCTTCCTAACTGATAGCTTTGGGTGTGAAATCTCTCGTCAGCCAAAGGAAAGGCTTCCTTGTGGCTGCTCCCCCTTCTGCTTTTGTTCAGGCTGCTGCTGGGTGAGAAGGAGTTTAGGGCTAGTGGGAATACAGTCTCATTAACTGGCTAGAGCAGGGACCTAAGCCAGCTCCCTTGTCAGCTCTTTGTCACAGGGGATTGTTAACTGCTGGTGAAGCCCGGAGTGCTTCATGGCTGGCTTCTGATTGTCAGGTCTTGTGTGAAAAAGACACTTTTGTTTATAACCAGATGCCCACTGGTCACCAACCACCTTCTTCCATACAAATGGCCCCTAGTGGTCACTTGCCACGAACACTTGATCTATTTTACTAAACCAACTAAAACACTTGTTTTAGCTCTAACTCTGCATGCATGCATAGTATTTCAGGCTCACTAAACATAACTAAAAATTTTTTTGAAAAAAATTAGATGTTTATCATAATATATTTGGAAGATGTAGGCAAGTATGCTGATATTACTTTCATGCCATTATGCTTAATTTAGTAGAATTTTGAAATGAGCATGATAACTTAGAATTCCAGGCACTAAGATTTTTTGTGAAATCAATTTTCCTCCGACCTACCTCGTTTTTCTCTTTTATATTAATTTAACCAATTTCTGTCTTTGCATGTGCTTAACAATAATAAAACTACATTTTTAAGCATGTGCTATAATTTAGGCTGTGTTCGGTTCCTCCACCCTCCTGCCTTTGACTCTCTATTCATAATTGATTGTTTTAGTAAGTTTTGCTTTAAATTGTGTTATTTTAGAAAGAAGCTATTTTGCACATTTGAGGGGTAGCATTGCCTTCGTCCAGTTCCTGCTTCTCCACAAGGACCTTGTTCAGTTCCATAAAGAGATTGTGCAGTAGGAAAAAAGACCTTTTGTATCAGGGCTTTAGAAGTAATTGCCATAAGAAAAATCTGCCTAAAAGAACATAATGAGCATGTCTTTAAATAAACAAACCCAAAAAAGTTAAAAATATAAGCTCCATTTTATGACACAGATCAGAAACACTGAGAAAGTCTCTTCCAGGTAGAATGCTGAGAAGGTATAATAGGCTCATCACAAAGCATTTGGAAGCATTTAACAAAAATTCAGAGGTGGTGTTCCCAGAAAAACAGTTTTTCTACTGAGTGGCTCTATAGCCTGACTCATCAGGGAGTCTGTGGGATGCCATACGAGCATTGGGATGGCAGCAATCTCTCTCTTGAAGACCTCACAATTGAGCTTTAAAAATAATACAATTCAAGGCCAGGCGTGGTGGCTCACGCCTGTAATCCCAGCATTTTGGGAGGCCGAGGTGGATGGATCACTTGATGTCAGGAGTCTGAGACCAGCCTGGCCATCATGGCGAAACCGCATCTCTACTAAAAATACCAAAAATTAGTCAGCTGTGGTAGTGTGCACCTGTAATCCTAGCTTCTCAGGAGGCTGAGGCAGGAGATCACTTGAACCTGGGAGGCAGAGCTTGCAGTGAGCCAAGATCACGCCACTGCACTCCAACCTGGGCAACAGAGCAAAACCCTGTCTCAAAAATAAATAAAAATAAATAAAATAAAAATAATACAATTCAATAAACAGTAGGGCTTGCTGTGATTGCTGGACGCTGTCCTCAGTGCTGAAGGGGGGAGGCTCTGCTTTCAAAGCGCTTACAGTTGACCAGAAGGATCAGACCAGGTGCACACTTACCTGTAATGCAAGCCAGAAGGTTGTGGGTACCACAAAGTGGGAGTTCAGAGAGAAGGATAACCCTTTCCAGCTTCTATTTAAAAGCTGGGCCTTGAAAGATGGGAAAGATGTGGACAGGAGGAAACTGAGATTCAGGGAATGGAAGAGGCAGAGGCTTCAGTAGGAGCCAAGACTGAGTGGTGGGAAACCACAGGACAAGTGCAAGAACTGTTGGACTACAGCAGGAAGGGTACTTGTGGATGTGGAAATAAAGCCAACAGATGGGTCATAGCCAGATTGTGGAAGGTGTCACAACTTACAAGAGTCATTTTAAAACACCGTGAGTACCCAATTCCTTTTAAGACTAGAATGTAATTAGCAATGTAAGTATCCATTACCTAATAAGAATATTGGAGGTGCATTTCAGCAAAACCAACCCCAAAGAGATTCCATTTTTTTAAGTGTTCATTTTTCTTCTTGAGTTTTATTATGAAATTGGAAGGCATCAGGATGTCTCCTAATCTGTGTTTGTTAAAATACGTGGTACGATCAGGCCTGGGGCATGCTAGGCATTTTAGTGGTGGAATCTTCTGTCAACACTTATAAACTTACAAATACTTACAAATACTTGTAGAATTTTATTGATTCTAGTAGCTCATTCCACTGGTACTTACCATACTCTTCCTTAACCCATACATTTTTCTCACATCCAGAAATCCCTAACTCTATATTTAGAGCTTTTGACACTTAGTTCCTGTTTGTCACTATTTGTCAACGGCCTGGGGCAGCCATGCCATTGTGTCTGCAGGTGTTGACATTTAACTGGGGATTTTTATGGTCTTAAAATGTCCTCATTTTTGAGTATCAGCCTCTGATCAACAAAACCTGTTTTATTTTTATCAATTCCATGATTATAAAATGTTCTTATATGCTGGAATTTGTTTTCCTAAAATAAGGTCTAGCTCAGTGGCTCTCAGCTAAGTTATTTTCCCTCTGAGAGGACATTTGACAATGTCTGGTGGCATTTTTGTTACAACTAGGGAGGTGCTATAGGCATGTATTGTGGGGAGGCCAGAGATGCTGCTAAGCATCCTACAATGCACAGGAAATTGCCCTGGAAATAAGGACTTGTCTGGCTCCAAATGTCAATAGTGCTGAGGTTGAGGAGCCCTGGTCTAACTAGTATTTACTTAACCCCATGAGAATAAGAACATCGTATAGTTTAAAATCACTGTCCTCCCAGCACCCAGCCCTGCCACATAGTAGTTGCTTAATAAATAATTGTTGAATAGATTAATGAATAAAGAATATTTCAGCAAGAAACCTAACTTGTGGGGAAACGTGTGTTTAGAAATTGAGGTTAGTAATTGAAGCTCAGTGTGCACTAAGTAAAACATCCCAATATAACCACTTTTAAACCACATTGTAATATTCAAGGGTGTTTTGTAGGGCTTAGTGAGGAAACTCTTTTAAGAGGCTTGGTAGGAATTATTGCTTGCTAAAAGTAGATAGAGATAATTGTTAGCATCTTCTGCAAGTGATTTGTATGCAAATGACCACTTCAAAGGCAAGGAACTGAGGGACCTGCCAGCTTAGATGTCACAGAAGAATCCTGCCCTAGCAAAGGCAACTCCTGGGCTTTGTGCAATCAAGAGGATGCCAATAATATTCCTCCTCCATCTGTCCAGGAGGCCAGGGTCCCCATGTGCAGCACAACAAGAGCAAAATAGTTTAGAGGCACTGAGCAGATATTTATACAAACGAACCGTGGGGGAAGATTGAAGGAAAATAGGAAGACATGCAATACTTTCTGTTTAGGCACTAGCAGCTAAAATTATGAATAGGTCCAAAGCCCCAGAGGTAAGTTAAAGCAAGAGTTAAATTACTAGATCTAGGGAGAGGAAGCATTTATCTTCTCTCTATCAAGCTATATTTCTTTGAATTTTGTTTTTCATTTTATCTATTAGTTCATGAATTTCTTCTAATCATTGGTTAAATAACTCAAGCTATAATTGCATTTATCTTATCTCTATAGAGCTGTATTTCATGAACATTTGTTCCTTATTTTATCCCTTAGCTCATGCATTTCTCCTAACATTTAGTTAAATAACCCAAGCTATTATCTTAATAAAGAGTATGTCTTAATAGGAAGGCATGGTTGGTGGGTGCATGCTGTTGCTTGTTCTCTCAGGCTCTGCTCATTCATGGACACACATGGGACTGCACACCATGAGGCTAGAGGCAGCACCCCTGTGTCTCGAAGCTTCCAGACGTGCCATCTTGATCCTTAGGTGGAGATAGCATCAGAAGGGTGTGATGCTCTCCAACTAAGCAAAGCCAGCCCCTTGGAAACCCTTTGGATGCTTTTAGTAGATTTTAAAATAGATTTTAATAGACTTTAATAGATTTTCTTTTTAAAATATATTAAATGACAACAACCATCACAAACACTGAGATAATAGTAGGGCAGTCACTTGATAAAATATCATGAGCAGATCGTGTAATCATTTGAATACAGCACACGTTGAGCAATGGGTTCTCGGGTTTGGTATCACATTGCAATGCAGATACATGCTCGGGGCTGATACCCGGTAACTGTCTGCACATATAGCTCTGGGTTTAAGAACAAACTTAGGAGAAAAAAGCAGCTGGCCAGGCCAAGGCTTGCAGCTGCCATGAGGTTCTTCAGAGGACTGTCCTTCCCTGAGTCTGAGAGCAGGGCTCATTGCATCCTCTCCCTTCTCTCTGCCGTCCTCCCAGGAGGAGGATTTCATCCGACCCAGCAGCCGAGAAGAGGCCCAGCAGCTGTGGGAGGCTGAAAAGATCAAAATGCGGCAAATCCTGGACAAACAGCAGAAGCAGATGGTGGAGGACTACCAGTGGCTCAAGCAGGAGGAGAAGTCCCTGGTGAGCACACCAGGAAGGATGTCGGTGCTCTGCACCCATCTGTGTCCTATTCTATCTCCCCAGGTGGCTGGGGCAAGGGTCCCCTGCATTCTTGGTGCTTTCTTTCAGCTCCAGAATTCTAAGTCCTTCGCTCTTGTTTCTTCCTCTGCAGGACCCCATGGTTTATATGAATGATAAGTCCCCATTGGTGAGTCACAAGGAGAGGCAGCCTCCTTCATGCCACGGCCTGGGAAGGCCTCACCCACCATAGCACGCCCCCTGACTTGCTCCTACCCCCAGGCCTGCCCAGCTCCTCCTCAGTGGCTTTCCATGTTGGGAGGGTGTCTTTTCCTTTTCTGCCAACCCCTACATGGCCTTTTTCCTGAACTCTCCTGTGATTGTGCCCTTAGCGCTGTCTGTGGCCCTTCCCAGGGCCCCTCGGCCTCCCAGAAAGGTCACTTTGGGTCACGAGCTGCTCCCAGAAGCACCCCCGACCCCATGGCTGTAATCTCTAAACACACAGTGGAGGGACTGGGGAATGGGTAACCAGGGAGGGAGTTGTCTCCAGAGCCACATGAGTGACATTCCTGTTCTCTTTCCTCCTTCCTCCAGACGCCAGAGAAGGAGGTCGGCTACAGTGAGTGTTCCCGCCCTTCTTTGGGGGGTTTCCTCTTGGCACCTTGTGCAGAGCCACCATCCTTGCCCACCGCCCAGGACAGGGAGCTGCAGTCTGTCTGCATTCCCTGCAGCATCGGCCATGATTTAATTCAGAGCATGTGGGGCAGGCCAGCTTCCCCTCCGCTCCCTCCACCGCATTCCTCTCCCTGCCCAGCACCCTGCCGTTCTCTCTCTCAGCAGCCACATCCTCAGGCCCCTCCTCAGATCATCCCCCTCCTGCATTAGTTTGGAGGAGTTGGGAATTCTCTCTTCCTTATTTCCTGCTCTGTCGGAGGCTCCTGTGGGAAAAGTTAAGCAGTGCCACCTGCCTCTCCCAGTTCAGATTCATCTTCTGTAGGCCTGAGGGACAGAGGAGAGAAAGTGGGAGGGGCAGCTGAGCCCTCAGGCTCTCTCCAGAAGACCCTGTTGCAGGCAGGGAGGGAAGAGCCAGAAGTAAGCCTGGGACATGCAGGGGTGGTATTGAGGAGGAGGATGATGACAGCAGTCACAGAGAACTGGACACAAGTCAGGCATGGGCCTGGGACCATTTATTATCTTCTGAGGCACAGGGTGGTTATGTAACTTGTCCAAAGTCACACAGCTAATAATTGGCAAAGTTCAGATTTGAACCCAAGCCTTCTGACTTTAGGGTCCCTTCTGAGCTCACCCTCTTATCTTACAAATGAAAATTAAGGCTCTGGGAGTGTGAGCTGCCTGGGGTGGTCACAGAACTCTTTGGTGGCAGAGGTGAGAATAGAAGGCCAGGTGTGATGGCTCACACCTGTAATCCCAGCACTTTGGGAAGATGAGGTGGGAGGGTCACTTGAGCCCAGGAGTTTGAGACTAGCTTGGGCAACATAGCAAGACCCCATCTCTACAAAAAATTAAGAAAATTAGGCGTGGTGATGCATGCCTGCAAGCCCAGCTGCTCAGGAGGCCGAGGCAGGAGGATTGCCTGAGCCTAGAAGGGTGAGCTGTGATCACACCACTGTGCTCCAGCCTCGGTGCAAGCCCTGCCTCAAAAAAAACGAAGTGTGCTGAGTGGACTTGTGTGTGTCTTTGCTCTTCAAAATGGGAGTGCATAGCATGTTTCTGCTGCAGTTTTGCTTCCTTCAGCCCCAACACTCTGGGAAAACCATTAGAGAATCCACACAAATTTACCCCATGAGCTGCGTCTCCCCAGGGCGGGGGCACCACAGACACCTGCTGGCTTCAGAGAGAGAGGTTTCTTCCTTTCAGATCACCCAGTACTGTTCCTCAGGCCTGGTGTCCATCAGGCAGGAAGCCCAAGCCAGAGCTGGGGCACCACTGCAATCCCACCATCTTGCTGGGACTTTGCCTTTTTCTTCCTATAAAAGGGACAACAGTGCTGTCCTTGACCACTGAAAAACCAGGGAGACCAGGAGGTTCCTTCCCCTGCCCGCTTCCTGGATTCAGAGTTAATTTCCCTGAAGTCTCCTGGTGGTAGAAGGGAGGGGGCTCATTTGATGTCAGCAGGTACGAAGGGAAGGGTTGGAGTGCTGAGAACTGCCCCCAACTTGCTGCTCTTTTTATTGCAGTGGAGTTCACCGGGCCTCCACAGAAGCCCCCGAGGTTGGGCGCACAGGTATGTGTTGGCTCTGCTGAAACTGATAAATGAGAGTGAGAGTTGCACAAGACTGAAGACCATGGACTATGAAAGCTTCACAGTTCTCAGATAGAATCCAGTTCAGTGTCCTCATGATACAGATGAAGCCCAGGGTTAGGGGGCGGGTGGCGGGGCGGGGGTGGTGGTGGCGGGGTGCTTTGCCTGAGACCGCACAGCGAATTCACGAAAAAGCAAGAGGAAGAACCAATCTCCCACCCTCCATCCCCCTCCCAGACTTGGAGTAGAGCTCCCTGGCCCAGCTTCAGGGAAAGGGGTGTGGGCTTCCTCCCTCTTCTGAGCCTCCTCGCTTGGTTTCCAGCACCCATTGTCCTTACAGCCATCTGGGGTGGTGCTGGCTTTCTTTCCTCTGGAACAGTGGTTCTCAGCCTTGGGCGTCCATTAAAATCACCCAAGGAGCTTTGAAACTCTCTGCACAGGCCAGGTGCAGTGGCTCACACCTATAATCCCAGCACCCTGGGAGGCCACAGCAGGAGCATCGCTGGAGCCCAGGAGTTCAAGACCAGCCTGGGCAATGTAGCAAGAACCCATCTTTACCAAAATTTTTTTTAAAAGATTAGCTGGACTTGGTGGCATGTCTGCTACTCAGGAGACTGAGGCAGGAGGATTGCTTGAACCCAGGAGATCAAGGCAGCAGTGAGCTATGACTGTGCCATTATACTCCAGCCTGGGCAACAGAGTGAGACCCTGTCTCTTCAAAGAAAAAAAGCCTGCCTGCACCCTATGTCCAGGTGGTGGTTCTAATAGTCTGTTGTGAGGCTACCACTAGTATTCTGTTAAGGCTCCCTGGCTGGAAACTGCCCCAGAAGTGGACAGGGGCAATGCACCCTGGGACAGGGCACGATTATTCTAAAGAAGAGTCCTTTCAAATCGGGCTGGTGGTGGAGTTGGCCGCAGTAGTGCCTGCCCAGGAGAGAATCTTGCGGTGCCCCTGGCTCTCCCCCACTCACTGGCCACCTGCGTCTTCCCCTCAGTCCATCCAGCCCACAGCTAACCTGGACCGGACCGATGACTTGGTGTACCTCAATGTCATGGAGCTGGTGCGGGCCGTGCTGGAGCTCAAGAATGAGCTCTGTCAGCTGCCCCCCGAGGGCTACGTGGTGGTGGTGAAGGTGAGAGCAGGGCTGGGTTGGGGAGGTGGAGGCGGCTCAACTCCGCCCTGGAAGGAAGGGGGACTGCGCTTCCTGTTGGCTGGCCCAGCAGATCCTCTTAGAGCAAGCTGGGCCAGGGCCGCTCACGGGGGGCAAGCACCACCCCAGGAAAGCTCTCCCCAGGGGAAACCTGGCTCTCTCTAATAGCCAGGAGTGGCAGCCATCCTGCCCCTTTCTCTCCCTAGAATGTGGGGCTGACCCTGCGGAAGCTCATCGGGAGCGTGGACGATCTCCTGCCTTCCTTGCCGTCGTCTTCACGGACAGAGGTGAGCGTCCCATCCCAGACAGCGCCATAGGCTGTCGCTTTGCTCCTGCACCCCCACCTGTTCCTGCTTATGCTTCCATCAGAGGCTCATGAGGGCTGCCTGGGCAACCTCATGTCTGTCCACTGAGTCCCCACCAGGTGAGTTCTATGTGGCTTATCCCATCAACTACCACCAGAGGGCTGAGAGGGCACCCAGGGACCTGGCCAGAGGCTAGCGGGGATTTCCTAGTTCAGGTCTCCAGATGATGGCAGTGAATTCTTTCTGAGCTTATGCTAAAGGGGACACACCTTCCTTTCCTCCCTCCTTTTATCGTTTGTCTGGTTGCCTTGCCGTCTGTGTTAAGATTAACATGGATGTGTCATAGAAATAGCACTTAAGTTTTATTTAATTATTTAATCTGATTTTCTTTATTTAAATGAGAAACAATCACTGAAAATCAAAACAAGAGTCTTGGTGCTTCACGAGATGGTACCTGTGGTAGGGAAAGTAAAGGCCCCCAAAGATGTCCACATCCTAAGCCCTGGCACACGGAAACATGCCACCTTCCCTGGCAAAAGAGACTTTGCAAATGTGATAAAGTTAAGGACCTTGAGATTGGAAGATTGTTCTCAGTTATCAGACTGGGCCCAGTGTTGTCACAGGGATCCCGGGATCAGGGGTCCTGATCTTACAGGGATCTCTGTGACAACACTGGCTGGGTGTAGCAACTCACATCTATAGTGTCAACCCTTTGGGAGGCCAAGGCAGGTGAATTGCTTGAGCTCCGGAGTTTGAGACCAGCCTGGTCAACATGGCAAAACCATACAAAAATTAGCTGGGCATGGTGGCCTATGCCTGTAGTCCCAGCTGCTCAGAAGGCTGAGGTGGGAGGATAGACTGAGCCTGGGAGGTGGAGGCTGCAATGAGCCGTGGTCATACCACTGCACTCCAGCCTGGGTAACAGCGACACCCTATCTCAAAATAATAAATAAAATAAGAGGGAGGCAGTGTGTGACAAGAGACACATGGTCAGAGTGACAGACGTGATGGATAAAGGAGGCTGCAGGCCAAGGAAGGCGGCAGCCTGTCAGAGCTGGAGAAGGCAGGGAACAGGTCTCCTCTGGAGCCTCCAGGAAGAACCAGCCCTGTGGCCACCTTGACTTTAGCTCAGTTGGACCCACTTCAGACTTCTGCCCTTCAGAACTATAAGACAATAAATCTGTGTCGTTTTGCACCACTAAATTTCTGGTAATTTGTTGCCAAAGCCATAGGCACACAATACAGTGCCATGGGACATTTGTTGGTTGTCCGTTTGGAGCCCTTTGATCCCCTGCCTCCCAGCGGCCAGCCCTGTGGCACAGATGACTACCACATCCTGCCACTGTCCCTACTGTTGGCTGCCTAAGGAAGGAGAAGGCAGGAGAGTTTGGGCCAATTTCTGGCCTCTCTCTCAGGGGCAGTGACAACACATACAGGAGCCCTAGGTGGGGCTGTGGGGCTGTCTTGTCTCATTTAAGAGCTCCTTACCCTTGGGATGCCAACCCATTCATTCATCTACTTCATTTGTAAATAACTCTTGAGCACCAGCTATGAACAGGCACACCTCATTTTATTGCACTTTGCTTTAATTGCACTTCCCAGATATTTCATTTTTTACAAATTGAACATTTGTGGCAACCCTACAATGAGCAAGCCTATTGGTGCCATTTTTCCAACAGCACATGCTCACTTTGTGTCTCTGTCACATTTTGGTAATTCTCACAATATTTCAAACTTTTTCATTATGACTATAACTGCTATGGTTGGTAATTGGTAATTGGTGATCAGCAATGTTAGTATTGTAATCGTTTTGAGGGGCCATCATAAACTGTGCCCACATAAGACTTATCAATAAATGTTGTGTGTGTTCTGACTGCTCCTCTGACCATCCATTTCCCTATCCTCTCCTTGGGCCTCCCTTTTCCCTGGGACACAACAATATTGAAATTAGACCAATTAATAACCCTACAGTGGTCTCTGCATGTTCAAGTAAAAGGAAGAGTCGCCCACCTCTCACTTTAAATCAAAAGCTAGAAATGATTAAGCTGAGTGAGGAAGCCGTGTTGAAAACCAAGATAGGCCAAAAGATAGGCCTCTTCTGCCAGTTAGCCACGTTGTGAATGCAAAGGAAAAGTTAGCTACTCCAGTGAACACATGAATGATAAGAAAGTGAAACAGCCTTATTGCTGATATGGAGAAAGTTGGAGTGGTCTGGATAGAAGATCAAGCCAGCCACAACATCCCCTTATGCCGAAACCTAATCCAGAGCAAGCCCTTCAATTCTATGAAGGCTGAGAGAGGTTCAGGAAGTTGCAGAAGAAAAGTTGGAAGCTAGCAGGTGTTGATTCATGAGGCTCAAGGAAAGAAATCACCTCTGTAACATAAAAGTGAAGGTGAAGGAGCAAGTGCTGATGGAGAAGCTGCAAGTCCTCTAGAAGACCCAGCTAAGATCATTGATGAAGATGGCTCCACTAAACCACAGATTTTTCAATGTAGATGAACAACTTTCTGTTGGAAGCAGATGCCATCTAGGACTTTCATAGCTAGAGGAGAAGTCAATGCCTGGCTTCAAAGCTTCAAAGGACAGGTTGACTCTCTTGTTAGGGGCTAATGCCGGTTGAAGCCAGTGCTCATTGGCCATTCTGAAAATTTTAGGACCCTTAAGAATTAAGCTAAATCTACTGTTGAGGTTTACTACTCAGAAAAAAAAGATTATCTTCAAATATTACTACTCATTGACAGTGCATCTACTCAAGATGGAGATATAGGAGGAGATTAATGTTTTCACTGCATCCATTCTACAGCCCATCGATCAAGGAGTAATTTCTACTTTCAACTTCTATTATTTAAGAAATACATTTCTAAGGCCATAGCTGCCATAGACAGTGATTTCTCTTATGGATCTGGCCAAAGTTCATTGAAAATATTTTGGAAAGGATTTACCATTCTAGATAATATTAGGAACATTTGTGATTCATGGGAAGAGGTCAAAATATCATTGACCATTTGGAAGAAGTTGATTCCAACCCCATGGATGATTTTGAGGGGTTCAAGCCTTCAGTGGATGGCTGGGTGCGGTGGCTCACACCTATAATCTCAGCACTATGGGAGGCCAAGGTCGGAGGATCACCTGAGGTCAGGAGTTCGAGACCAGCCTGGCCAACATGGTGAAACCCCATCTCTACTAAAAATACAAAAATTAGCCAGGCATAATGGCAGGTGCCTGTAATCCCAGCTACTCGGGAGGCTGAAGTCGGAGAATTGTTGGAACCCAGGAGGCGGGCATTGCAGTGAGTTGAAATTACACCACTGCACTCCAGCCTGGGCGACAGGAGCAAAACTCAGTCTCAAAAAAAAAAAAAAAAAAAAAAAGATCAGATTCGCATTTTAGAAAGTATGAGGGGATGTTTCCATGAAGGGACATGAAGGGACGGTCAGGCTGGGCTTACACAGGGTCGGCTGGGTTCTGAGATGTCTGTGATGTCAGTCCTTGCAGACCTGACTCGACCCTGCACGGGGTGTTGCATTCAGCCCACTCCTAGGTCTGATTTGCTTCCAGGGAACTTCTGATTGCCTTGGCCAGCATGCAGGTGGACACCTCTGTGGCTTCCGTATCCTCCAGGCACAGACTTTGTGGCCTCTCAACCTGTCCTGTGTGATCTTCCTACAGATCGAGGGCACCCAGAAACTGCTCAACAAAGACCTGGCAGAGCTCATCAACAAGATGCGGCTGGCGCAGCAGAACGCCGTGACTTCCCTGAGTGAGGAGTGCAAGAGGCAGATGCTGACGGCTTCACACACCCTGGCCGTGGACGCCAAGAACCTGCTCGACGCTGTGGACCAGGCTAAGGTTCTGGCCAATCTGGCCCACCCACCTGCAGAGTGACGGAGGGTGGGGGCCACCTGCCTGCATCTTCCGCCCCTGCCTGCCATGTACCTCCCCTGCCTTGCTGTTGGTCATGTGGGTCTTCCAGGGGGAAGGCCAAGGGGAGTCACCTTCCCTTGCCACTTTGCACGACCCCCTCTCCCCACCCCTACCCCAGGCTGTACTGCTCAGGCTGCAGCTGGACAGAGGGGACTCTGGGCTATGGACACAGGGTGAGGGTGACAAAGATGGCTCAGAGGGGGCACCGCTGCTGCCTGGCCACTCCTCCCTAAGCCAGCCTGGTCCATGCAGGGGGCTCCTGGGGGTGGGGGTGTGTCACGTGGTGCCCCTAGCTTTATATAAGGACGTGGCAGGCCGATTTGGGAACCAAGCTATTCCTTTCCTTCCTCTTCGGCCCTCAGATGTCCCTTGATGCACAGAGAAGCTGGGGAGGAGCTTTGTTTTGGGGGTCAGGCAGCCAGTGAGATGAGGGATGGACCTGGCGTTCTTGTACAGTGTATATTGAAATTTATTTAATGTGAGTTTGGTCTGGACTGGCAGCATGTGCCCTCCTGAGGGAGGACCTGGGGCACAGTCCAAGAACAAGCTAACTGGGAGTCCAGGCACAGGATGCTGTGTTGCCAACAAACCAAGCATCAGAGGGAAGAAGCAGAGAGATGCGGCCAAGATAGGACCTTGGGCCAAATCCGCTGTCTTCCTGCCCCTCTTTCTCTTTCTTCCTTTACTTTCCCTTTCTTTCTTCTTTTCCCTCTTTTCTTACTCTTCCTCTTTCTCTTCCCAACCCCCATTCTCATCTGCACCCTTCTTTTCTCGCGTGTTTGCATAAACATTCTTTTAACTTCTTTCTATTTGACTTGTGGTTGAATTAAAATTGTCCCATTTGCTTTGCGGTTTGTTTTGTTTGTTTGACCTGCCCTTTGGGGGAGAATGGGGACTGTGAGCCAAGCCCTGGAAGAAACCGATTGTGTTCATGTTGGACAGAGATCAAGGGCTGTCCAGCGCTGGTCATCGGCCAAGGAGGTTTGAACGGTGATACCCGGCAGTGGGTCAGGGGTGTGCGCTGGCCCCTTTGCCCTTGCAGGGACAGTAGGGGGCAACTTTCCAGGAGGGACCCAGAGCAGTCCCCTCCATGGCCACATGAGGAATGCCGTGTCATTTCTCTCTTAGTGGGCCCCCAAACCACCCAGGCTCTGGAGGGGCTTGGGTGACACTGGCAATGTTGAAGTGTGGCTGGCGAGGAGGGGGTCGCACGGTTGAGTGAGCAGTAGGTGCAGTTTTATTTAATCTCTTTATTCACATGCAAGATGGATGGGAGACATGGATAACAGGAGTGAACATCACTGTCTCAGGAGAGTGGGTCTGGGAGCCTGGACCTGAGAGCTCCGAGGCCTCCGGAGAGCAAGTGGGAGGAGAGGGGAGGCTGGGGGCTGCATGCACACGAGTAGACAGGAGCCAGAGACCGGATGTGCCATGAGCAGGGGGGTTGTGAGAGAGAAGTGAGGCCTGGCAGGGCCTGGGCCAGGGCGTCACAGCCAGGCCAGTTTCCCCTGGGAGTGTCAGGGAGAGACATTTTGGGGTTTGGGAGGAGGGGACCCCTAGGACCAAAAGGAAACTGGAAGCTCGCCCCGCTCGGCTTCCTGCCTGGAGCCTCCATGTTGTCCCGAGAACCGAATGCCCACATCTGTTAGCTGCCAAGGTCCCACCCTCCAGTCTGGACAGAGTTGGGGAGAGGTCTGGTGCCCGATCCCAGGAGCAGCAGCTCGGCCTGGGATCCTAGGTGCAGCCTCAGACTTTGGGGTGGTGCGTTGCATTCCAAGGTGCACACACAGGCTGCTCTGAAGGGTTCAGAACAGGTCAACACACCTCAGGGCTCTGGGAGAGACGAGGCAGGCTGATAAGGGACGGGACCACAGCTTTGCCATCTACACAACAGTCCTGGGGCCCAAACAATCCAGCTTGCTCCCCTCAACCACTCAGAACAAACGCCTTAAGGGCTGACCCCACTCACCTGGCGCTGTGCTAGGTGCTGGGGGTGGGAAAAATAACAGGCAGAGTCCCTGCCTTTGAGAAGTTCAGAATCAAAGGAACTAAAGGCAAAGATCTTCAACTCCCAAGTGAGGCCTCCTCCTGATGGAGCCAGGCACAGGGAACAGGGTTCTTGGGGAGGGAAGGAGGGGTGGAGGGAGGGAGGACAGGCCGAATGAGATGAGTTTGAGGTGGGTCAGGAGCGGCTCAGGATGGTCTTTCTTGTTTGCCCGCTGCACGTGTAGGGACATATGGAGCCCCTGCAGGCCGTGGCTCTCAGCTCTGCCAGACCTCCTGGGGGCCGGCTGGTGCAGAGCCATTTTGCAGCAAGGAAGGGAGAGGAATGACGTCAAGGAGAAGCCGGGAGGCTCAAATGTGCTTCCAGATGGATGGAATAGCCCAGCCACCTATATCCAACCATCCATCCCTCACCTGTAGGGAAGATCTGCCCTGTACCTCCACCTCAGGTGCAGGCCCTGCCTCCTGCTTCCTCCCCTTCTGGAAGAGCCCTTATTACTCCCCTGCTGGACCGTACAGCTCAGCACCCTGCAAACTCAGACAGACTCCAAACTTCAACCCCAGCCTGGCTTAGAGAGACCCCACGTGGCTCTCCAACCTCCCACTTCATCTGGCTGTTATCCCTGGCACTTTGGGCTCATTTCCAAATCTAAACATTGTCCAGAGCCCTTCCACCTCCAAGGAACCCTCACCTTTGCCCCCATGGCCCCTCCTTTGAGGTCCGCATTCCCTTCCTCATCACCCTGGCCCCACTGTCCCCCTGGTTGACCCTTCTGTCACTTAGGGTATGCACTGCTCCTCCAGGAGAATCTTACTCTGCCCCACTCGGTCACTACACTATTGTGACCTTCTGCAGAGCTTCCCTAGCTCTTCCATATCCAAAACTGGGCTTTGCACCCAGCAGGCTCTCAGCCCTGGTACAATAATGTTAAGCTGGATGGAAGCCTGCAATGCCTGGGTCAGTGTCCAGACTCCGCGGAGAGACACCTGCTCACCCCAAAGGGGACACCAGAGGCAGCTGCAGCAGAGATGGTCAAAAGATGGTCAGCGGGGGTGCCCTAGGAGCCAACTCGAGGGAGGTGCAGTCAGATCATTCCAGCTAGGAACGGAGGCAGAAAGAGGCCGATGGTCCCCAGGAAGCAGACGATGATAAACAGCCAGAGGAAGATCCTGTCGATGACCATGGCAACGTACTTCCAGTCCTCCTTCACCTGTGGGGAAGACAGCACACAGTGACAGGGGCCAGGCCTGGGAAAGGGATGTGTTCCCCCCAGGCACAGCCCCTGCACAGATGGCCACTGGTGGCAGCAGCAACTGCCCCACAGAGACCTTGGGGAGCAAAGGTCAGCGCAGGGAGTGGGGTGGGTGGAGGGGAGGCACGGGCTGTTTCAAGGCTCCAGTAAGCTCCACGGATGATTCCCCTCCCGTTCCAGCCCCTCCACATGCCCAGACCTGTCCATATTATGCTCCCAGACTATAGGTAAAGGAGGCTAGAGGGACGCAAGGAGGCGGCAGGACCACCCAGGGGCATGGGCCTTTCTAGGGGGTCTGCAGTGACTTCAGTGCAACACCAGACTTTGCTGCTCACAGGTTGCCTCCTCACCCACCTGCTGGAGCTGGGGAGAGGGAAACAGGCGAAGGTGGCTGGGGACCCCAGGCAGGCTGGGGGTGGGGCGGGGGCTTTGTAGAACTTGGGCTCACAGCCCAGACAAGGGAGCCTGGATTCTCCACTGCTCCGGGATGACATCATGATTAATTTTCTTGTCTGTTCATCAAGGCTACTCAGTAATAACCTCCCAGCCTTTCATCCTTCCCTAGGCTGAGAAGAATTTTGTGCTAGAGTAGTGGCCTGCTCACATAACAATGGCAGACAGGGGCTGGGGCAGGGGTCAGGGTGGGGCCAATGCCATGGCAGGGGCGGAGGAGCGGAATCCACCTGGCACAACCAGGAATCTGCAGGGTTTGTGGTTGAAGAGTGAAGTTTGCAAGATCCTCAGGAGCCCATGAACAAAGAGGCGGAGGAAGAGGCCATCCAAGACAAAAGACAAAGGCTGACGCTGCAGCAGCTGAGTTTCTGGGTCTCTCCTGAAATGCTCCCCCTGCCTGCCGCCACCTCCAAGGCAATGGTGGGATCTGGCGGCCTGAGGGAGGCACGGGGTTCAGCATCTGGGGTCCTCCCTCTCTGGCTCTCAGGATCCCTGTTAGGCTGAGCTGCTCATGCCTGACTCCGTGGTGTGTAACCTGCCACCTGCCAATAAATGTCCTCAAAGCGGCCAGCTACATGTGCTCTCTTGCTATTTATTCCATACTTCTAAGGACCATGACTGAGGGAAGTGGGCCTTCACGAGAGGGGCCTGGGCTGCCCAAGCTCACACTCTGCAGTGAGGTGGTTCCCCGCTAAGTTGGTGGGGCCACCCAGGCTGGTCCCTCTCCCAACCCCAACGCACCGAAGAGTCGGCATCCTCAGACCGCAGGTGGTCGGCAATGTAGTGCACGCCTTCCAGTGCCTTCTGCATGCGGGGTGATAGCAGCAGCTCACCCTCCTGCAGCAGAGCCTCAGCCTTGGGAACTGAGGCCCCAGAGTGCAGGTGGCCGTGGCTGCAGAGGGTGCCCACAGAGGGGGCCACATGACCTGCACATGCCCATCTGTCCTCCTCCTCCACCGCCACCTCCCTCTCCTCAGCATCCACGTTGCTCTCCAGCCAGTGATAAGAGGGGCTGAGCTTCAGGCGTGGGGCGTGGCAGAGCTCCAAGGGTGGTGGGGGCCGGTTCATCAGAAGCCACCGGGGCACACAGCCCAGAAGGGCCCCCCGCACCCAGCGGGGCATGGTGTGGGTGCTGGGGGAGCGGTGGTGCACATTGAGCACGAAGACGGTGATGACGATGGACAGGGTGACGAAGATCATGGTGAACAGCAGGTACTCGCCGATGAGCGGGATGACCAGCGAGGTGGACGGGATGATCTCGGTGATGAGCAGCAGGAAGACGGTGAGTGACAGCAGCACCGAAATGCACAGCGTGATCTTCTCGCCGCAGTCGGAGGGCAGGTAGAAGACCAGCACAGTGAGGCAGGAGATGAGCAGGCAGGGGATGATGAGATTGATGGTGTAGAAGAGCGGGAGCCGCCGGATGACGAAGGCGTAAGTGACGTCGGGGTAGATCTCGGCGCAGCAATCGTACTTCTTGCTGTTGTAGGTGCCCGTGGCATTGACGATGGCCCACTCACCGCTCTCCCAGTAGCCCTTCAGGTCCACCGTCTGCTCCATCTGCTCCAGGTCGATCTTGGCCTTGTCATAAGTCCAGGAGCCAAACTTCATCTTGCAGTTCTGCTGGTCGAAGGGGAAGAAGGTGACGTCGATGCTGCAGGAGCTCTTGTAGATGGCCGGGGGCACCCAGTGCACAGTGCCCGTGGAGAAGAGGTGGGCCTTGGTCATGTGGGTCACTGCAAACTCCCCATCTGCACTGGGGAGAGGAGAGGAGCTGGGGAGACCCCTGCATACCCACCTGCCTGAGCCAGGCTACTCAGACAGGTGGCAGCAGGGGAACCCCAAGAACAAAGTCAGACCCGGCCACACAGGCGGGGTTTATTTACGCAAGTGTGTAAGTCTCCCCCGGCACGCACATTTATAGCCACTGAGCTGTCTTGTCAATGACTACCTTTTTAAATACAAAAGGAGGAATTGTGAGGAATAGAAGGAAGTACCAAGAAGTCTAAAAACAACCACTAATAACATTTTAATGATATATATGTATATATATATAATGTAAAACGATTATATATACATAATCTATCAATATATGACAATCATATATATTTGTGATCATGGGGTATATGTTGTTTGATTGCCTATTTTTATTCATTTAATATTTTATTTTATTTGCAGTAAGGAAAGAATTGAATAGACACAAAGCAAGCCATGCCACGGGGGAGAAGGAGATAGCATTCAAAGCATCTCTTCCAAAGTTCATGCGTTAGGGGTTTCTCAAAGGCAGTTTTGGGGAAGGGGTGGGTGTGGCCAGGTGCTTGCTACTGATTGGCTGGGTGGAGATGACATCACAGTGGGTCAAAGCTGTCCTCCTGCGAGCTGAACATTTAATTTATTAGAGTGATATCTATGAGTCTGTTTTTCTTTCCTAGCAGATGATGAGTTGGCCCCTCAGGAGGGCGATCCCTTTGCACCTAGGATCATCCTTGCTCAGAAGAGACCTAACAACTTTGCAGGTGAAGATACTACCTTGAATGTATCCATTTAACATGCGTTTTTGAGCCCCTCATCCACTAGGTCCTGTACCAGAGCTGGGCAGAAGAGGAATATGAGAAAGGTCCCTGCCTTTAAGGAGCCATGAGGAGATGAGACGTCTCCAGGAACCACTGCAACATCAGGGAGGCAGTTGGCAACACTAGGAGGGCGGTCTGGTTGCTCCCGGACCCTTTGGGGAAAACTCCCTTCTGGGAGATGGGCGGGGTCATCGAGAAGCCTGCCATTTGCAAAAGGCCTTGACTGATGGTAGAATTTGGCTGAGAAATGGGCAGAGAGCCTTCCAGTAGAGGGTTGCACAAGGACAGAGTGTGAATCAGGGGTATCGTGGGACTAGGCATTCAAGGACCCACAAGGAGTCTGGGGACACTGGAATAGTGGTGACCAGTCAGGCAGCACTTCCTGGAAGCCTCAGCCCCTGATTCCACCAGGAGGTGGCTCGGTGGGCTCCCGCTCTAGTCTTTAACCATCCTCCCTCCCCTTCTAATTCCCACAGTCAATCCTAAAATCCAAGAAATCAGAAGAGTGCTTGGGAACAGGGGGCTTTTTTCCCCCATGGAGTAGTTCCATGGTAGAGATATGGGCAGGCTGGAAATAGGAACTTTGAAAGGGAGTAACAAATACATTGAGACAAAAGTTTAAAAAAAATTTTTTTTGAGGCGGAGTCTCACTCTGTCATTGGGCTGGAGTGCAGAGGAGTGATCTCGGCTCACTACAACCTCTGCCTCCCAGGTTCAAGCAATTCTCCTGCCTCAGCCTCCCAAGTAGCTGGGACTACAGGTGCACACCACCACGACCGGCTAATTTTTGTACTTTTAGTAGGGACCGGGTTTCACCATGTTGGCCAGGATGGTCTCAATCTCTTGACCTCGTGATCCACCCACCTCAGCCTCCCAAAGTACTGGGATTACAGGCGTGAGCCACCGCGCCCAGGCAAAAACAAAAAATTTTTTAAGCATTTTGTTTATCACAAACAATGACCACTAGATGGCAACATGTGCTCATTTGGGGGGAGGAACCTTGCAAACTCTTTGATGCCTTCCTGTTAACCTTGAGTGGGGTATCTGGGTGGAGGGCACCCTTCTCTAAATGTCAGCAAGACTTCAGCTTGGAATTTTGTCTCCCCAGAAAATTTCTTGTAATAAATCAGGTAACACTGGCTGAAGTCTTATTGGATAATCGTCAAACTCGAAGTCATAGCTGATGTAGGACTTCGCTCCTGACCTCTGCCACATCTACAGGAAGCAGAAACTAGAAGGATCCTGGGTGCCAGCTATGAGACACAGAGATATGACAGGGTGGGGAGTTCGGGAGTCCTGCAGCAGCTGCAAACACTAGGCACCTGCTGCGTGAGAGCTGCCAATGTAAGAACCCAGGATGAACACGTGTTCACCAAAATGGCTTAGGTGAAAGGGCTTAGTTCTGACCAGAACTGGACAGTGTAAAAAAAAATATGACCCATCTGAAGACACAAAATCCAGAAATGGGTTGTTTTTCCTTTTCTTTCATGCTTTAAAAATAGCATTTCCAAAGTAGGATCAAATGAATTGGGAAATGCTGGGCTAGGTGCGTGTCTTTGCTGCAGAACTTCTAGTAACATTTTTAAAAACGCTATTGTGCTCTGCCGTTTTCCAAAGGACTTCAGTGGGGATGGGGGTGGGTGTTATGACATACAATGTTATCCAAAATTACTTGACCACAGAACCCTTTTTCATACCTATTTATAACTCAAAGAAGCCATGCTCCTTACAGCCCCACCTTAGAAAACATTTTTAGATGAACATAACACCAAATATCTTTTCATTTTAACTTCTTTACTTCTAAGGGAAGAATTGCCTGATACCAAACACAGAAATGAAATTATAGATGTCTATCTATTCCATCAAAATATTTTTTATTAATTTATTTTTTCCACTGGGGCTCTCTTTAGACTCCTCTGCCTTCTATTAACTTCTTGTCATTGTGGTCAAAGATTACTCCTTTTTAGTCTTGAAGACAACTACAAAATAACATGATTGGGAAAAAGGAAACTGCATACCAAGTGAGCACATGCCCTTTGAAGGTGCTGGCCTGATGCTGCCTGCCTGTCTGAACAACACTGCCACCCCTCAGAACTCCAACCCCAAGGTATTGTTTTTTGAGCCTGCACCAAATTTTTCAAAGAATACTCAGTATTGACAAATCTCTGTCCCTCTAGCACATTGCCAGGCACCGATACCTAAAAGGTGCTCAGCTGCCATTCATTTTGGTGTAGAGTGAGGACAAAAGGAAAGAAATGAAGGAATAAAGAGGGAGGTAAGGGAGACATACTCAGCACAGCAGTTGAGAAGGAGGCGAGGAAGCTGACACCAGGGGTGCCCCTCCCAAGGCCATGGACCCGGCCCCTGCAAGTTGGCCTCCCCTCATCCCCCCAGGACCCCAGTGGCTTCCTACTTGTTGTAGAGGACAATGTCGGGGATCCAGATCATCTCAGAAGGGACCCTGAGAGATGTGATGTTGCCAAAATCAGCGGGGTTCCAGCGCAGTTTGTAGTCGCTCCACTCCTGTGTGTGGGGAGGGAGTTGTGTCAACCTCGCTTCCAGGGAGCAGCCTAGGGCAAAGCTAGCACACCCTGGGGATGCCCAGAATTGAGCCAAGCAGCCCCCTTGGAGCAGCCAGGGCTCCCCACCAGCCCAGAATAGTGGAGGGAGCTGCAGTGCTGGGAACGGGCTCTGAGCAAGTAACCAACCTTCTCGCTTTGCCTGGACTTTAGTACAAGGTCCCAGGCACATGAAGTTCACCCTTGTCCTGCCTCTAGTCCTTGTTCTGCCAATCCCTGGCTGGATGACCTTGGTGGGCCACCTCACTCATCTCTAGTGAAGTCTCTCATTTTTAGTGCATCACAGTTTATGGTTTGTTTTATGCTCTCCATCTAGGAAAAGCCTCCACGCGAGAACCAAGCAGGGAATGCAGAGCAGGTGAAAGTATCTCCCCATTTAGCAGACGAGCAAACTGAGGACCCAGAGACAGGAAAATCAACCTGCCAGAGGCATACAGTGAGGCAGGGGTGTTACCCAGGGACCTTCAAACTGCACTCCCAAGTGCCCCACAGGGCCCCACCCCTGCCTCCACCGACGCAGGTCCAACTCAGTCCCCCTGCCTCCATCAGGTTCGTATTCTCTCCGTAGTCCATCTGTCAAGTTTTCAGGTCCAACCAACATTTTGAGGCACCCACACCAAATTGGGGTACATTAATCCTCCCAGGCATGTGGCAGTAGGTTGTGTTATCCTCATTTTGCAGATGAGGAAACTGAGGCTCTGAGAGGTTATGTAGCTCATCCAGTATCACAAGCTAATCAGAGGCATTGCTGACTGGCCTCAAACTCCAGTACTCCTTCCTTGCCCTGCCACCCCAACCCTGAAGCCCAGGTGACCAGCCCATGGGGACAACTGTGGCAACCCAGGTTCTAGGCCTGCCTCCCTGCACACACACACACCGCATGACTGGGTAGCTTCCAAGTTCCTGCTTCCCTCTGGCCTTCAGCTGTAACATCTGTAAAGATGAGATGAGTGACCCCCTAATAGCTCCTGGGTTACAGCATCAGAGGGAGGGAAGCCTCCGACCTAAACGGGATCTGTGCGCCCTTTCCTGAGTCTAACTGGGCTCTATGACTGTCTTGACCAGTAGTATACAACAAGATCAATGCTGGCCCAGTTTCTTTTACTCCCTGTCTCTTGAGACTCTCACTCTGGAATCCCTGAACCACCAGGCAAGATGTCTGACTCCCCTGCTGGAGAGACTCTGAGGGTGCCTGAAGGGGGCGAAGGGCCCATCTGAGTCCAGCCTTCCAGAACCTTCCAGCACCTTCCAGAGCCTTCCAGACATCCCTGCTAAGGGACAGATGTGTGAATTAAGCTGTCTCAGACCCTCCAGACCAGATGAACCCTCACTCAAATATCACAAAGTAACCCTAGTGGTCGCCACATGAAGCAGAAGAAACCACCCAAACTCCTGGCCATAAAGCCATGAGATACAGTGAGCTGGGAGCTCCTGTGAGCCTGTAAGTTTGGGGGTATTTGGGTGGTAGTATAGATATTAAGCACTCAGCGTTCTCCCATAGGAGGAGCCTGGGCCTCGGAGTCAGGCACAGCTGGGCCCACTTTTCCAGCCCAGCTGCTCTCTGCTTCGTGATCTCCTGAGCTGTAAAATGGGCAGAATGAACCCCCCGTGGGGCTTTGGGGAGGATTCCGAAGTAGCAGGGATGAACAGATGCCTGCTCCCAGGAAAGCACCACTTGGCTTTCTAGTGCCTGAGGCTATGTTCCCAGGCACTAGACTCCAGTCTAGCCACCAACAGCGCAGGCCCTGTGGGAAAAGTCGGCTTTGGGAACATTCCACGTGGCATCTGCTTGGTAAACTAAGTTCAGAGTCTTGCTGTTCCTTGGTCTTTCACTAGCGAAGAAGTCCTGGAGGGGTCTGGGGTCCATGGATTCCCAGTCCCCACCGCGTGGACTGGAGGAGGGGCCCTCACCTGTTTTAGCCAGACGTTGGTGGTCATCATTTGGTTCTTCTCATCCTGGCCCAAAGAGAGAGAGAGGAGCAATTAAATGGGTGGGCCCAGCCCCAGAAAACAGGGTGGAGTGGGATGGGCTGTTTTCAGACCCTCTGATAGGACACCCCAAGCCCAGCCTGCCCGCCACCCACTCTGAAACCTGCCACCCTTACTCAGATTCTCCAGGGTCACACAGGCACTGCTGCCAATCAGTGCCCTCCTAGGAGGGAGCTCCAGAGCTGGGAGAGGGGAGAGTGTAGCCACCCTGGGAAGAGCCATCCCCACCCCCACCCCAAGTCACTGCTGTGCGTGAGGGCAAGGATGGGGTAGAGGAAGGATCAGGGGGAAAGCGGTGGGTGGTCTGGGATCTCCTTCCTCGGGGCCAGCGGTGGGAAGACAGGCGCACCACATCGATGAGCTGAGCGATGGACAGTCCGAAGCGCACAATCACCACGTCTGAAGTGTTGGGCACTGGGCGCGCCCAGCGGTTGTAGCCCCGGAAGAGGTGTTTGAAGAGCCGGTCCTCAGCCTCAGTATGCGAGCCTCCCTGCGGCAATGCCGTGGGACTGGGAGAAGAAAGTGGGTCTCCAGGAGCCCCGGGAGGTGGGCGCTTAGCTTCCTCTCCACCTGCCACCAAATCAGAGCCACTCAGCCTCACTGAGCCTCAGTTTGCTCGTCTGTAAAATGGAGATGCTTATCCAGAACCTATCTCAAAACATTGTTGAAGATGGCAGATAATGTCTATCGGAGCTGAGCACAGCATGAGCAGGCTGCAGGGTCGCAGCTTAGGGAAGGTCAGATGTTTTGTGATGTTAGAGAAGAAAAGAGTGAGAACTAGTGCTGCAGGTGGCAAGGGGAAGGGGCAGAGGCAGGGAAGTGGGGAAACTTGAATCTAGAGACAAGATTCAGCCCCGTATGGAGGAGTGCCAGGGGGACAGGGAAGTGGAAGAGAGGCCTGGTCTACGTTGGGGGCTGCAGGGAGAAGGGCTCTGGCATTGCAGTGAGCCTGGCCAGGGTAAGCAGTCTCCCGTTCCCACCCACTTGTCTGATGAACCATTAATGCTAACAGGGAAATGGACTGCTTTGGGAACCTCCCCAACTTTTTCTTAAACCATGGGCATTTGCCACTTCCTATCAGATAAACAAAGCTTTTCGAAATGTTTCTATGGCATCGCTCATGTCAATTTTCACTGTGTTCAGCAAACACAGTGCTGTCCGAGCACGTCGAGAACTACAGCTCCAAATCCCAGAAAAACGTGTCAGCACCATCTGGGACAGAAAGCGCTGTGTCCCGAGTGCCTGTATCCCGGATTCTGGTCACAAACTTTCGTTTAATCCTCACAATAGGCCTGGGAGGTACACAACACTATTTGTGTTTTGCAGCTGAGGACATTGAAGCTTGGGGACATTTAAGGTGACACAGATGCTAACGTCAGAGCTGTGACTGCCCCTCCACCTCTCCCAGTGGAACCAGCCACCCGGCTGATGGCCTCTGAAGTCCCCTGCAGCTTTGACGGTTGCAACACATCCACCTGCAGACTCCTTCCTACAGTTTGTGAGCCCACAGGCATGAGATGAAGTCTTACAATGACAGGTGACAAGCACTCACCTGCTGGGGTCAGAAGGAGCCACCACAGGCTGAACTTTGTGAAGGACAGGAACACAGGACAGGAGCGGCCCATGGCTTCCCCTGAGCATCAGGAGGTCAGGTCAGGGCTTTGCTGTGGGTTGCACCATGGACCATGTCCCCAGCAGAGCTGCTGCTGGATTCTGCGAGGATTCTGCTGGATTCTGCGAGGCTTCCTCTCACCACCAAACCTGAGCAAGCCCAAGAAAGGGCTCTTAGGGTCGTGCATCCTTGACATAGGCATATTTCTGTTTCTCGTGCTCCACACAGGCATGAAATGTGAGCAAAAGGCCCTCAGCAGGCCTCTCAGCTGTTAAGTGCTCCTGGGCTCTCCCTGGCTTATTGAGGAATCAGCCTCTTCCTCTTTCTCCAGAGTCAGCCAGTAGCTCTGCCCTAAGACCAGCCCTGACCTACTGGACAAAGGAGGGCACAGGATGGGACTGAGGTCCCCATTGCTTTGCCTCAGTGGTCATCTGTAAAATGCGGATAATCATACTGCAAGAGTGGTCAATAAAAGAATCAGGGTACTATTCAGAAGATCCAAAGGGTGGAAACAGCCTTTTGTCCAAACAAACGTCCATCAGCTGATAAATGGATGGACAAAAGGCAGTAAATCCTTACAACGGAACATGATTCCACCATAAAAAGGACTGAGGTGCTGACACTTGCTACAGCATGGAGGAACCTAGAAAGCATTGTGCAAAGTACCAGAAGCCAGTGGCAAAAAGCCATATACTGAAGGTGATATTGTAAAATATGTATTTGGTCTTCAATCCTATTTCCTGGAATACAACTCCTAAGATACTGGGAATCTCCAAAATGATGTCTTTTTGCATGACTGGTGGCTGGCAGCCCCTAGGCAGCTGCAGGATGGGGCTGGTCACAGGAAGACAAAGGCAGGCTTTAAAGGGTTGGGAATTTCAGCCCCACCCCTCAAACCTCCAGGGACAGGAGAGGAGATGAAGCTTAAGTTGATCGCCAATGGCCACTGGATTAATCAATCATGCTGCATAATGAAGCCTCCATAAAATCCCGAAAGGACAGGTTTTGAAGAGCTTCTAAACAGCAGAACATTAGAGGTTCCTGAGGAGTGATGAGCCCAGGGAGGGCATGGAAGCTCCGTGCCCCTTCCCAAACCTTGCCGTATGCATCTCGTCACCTGTATCTTACACTATCTCTTATAAGCTAGTAAACCAGTGTTTCCCTGAGTTCTGTGAGCCACTCTAGCAAGTTAGTTGAATCCAGGGAGGGGGCTATAAAACCCCAATTTATAGCCAGTGGGTTAGAAGCACAGGTAAAACAACCTAGGACTTGTGATCGGCATTGACATTGGGGGGCAGTGTTGGGGACTGAGCCCTTGACGTGTGGGATCTGAGCTGTCTCCAGATGGATGGTGTCTGAATTGAATTAGGAGGCACCCAGCTGATCTCTGCTGCAGAATTGACAGCTTGCTTGCGGGTGAGGCGAAATCCCCACATCTTTGGGGGTCACAGAAGTCTTCCGTGTTGATTGTTGTGGGGTGAGAGCAGAGAAAAACAGTTTGTGGTTTTTCCTACACATTGTATGATCCCATCGATATGGAATATGCATAATAGGCAAATCTATAGAGACAGAACGTAGATTAGTGGTTGCAGGGGCGGCGGGAAGGAGGGATGGGAAGTGACTGCTTAATGATCACTGAGTTTCCCTTAGATGGGATAAGAGAGCTCTGGAACTAGACAGTGTGATGTTACACAGATGTGTGAATATACTAAAATTCACCAAATCGCATGCTTTAAATGGGGGAATTTTATGGTATTTGAATTATATCTCAAAAAAAGTTATTATTAAAAAATAAACAAACACCTCGTGGATTAAGAAGCAGCAGCTACCCCTCTTGACTGTGGCGACAGTGATATTTGCCAAACATGGAGAATCAATACACAAAGGGTTCTAGTGACCAGAAGGACACAGATGTCAAAGATGTGGTAAATATAATGTTTCATATGAAATGAATGTTTCATAATTAAGAAAGTTGGGAAAAGCAGTATTTTAAAATATTATTTTATAGAGTATTTGATTTAAAATATATATATATATATCACTAAAATAACATTATTGCCTTGAAAGCTTACACATTCAAATTAGCGTTTTTTGAAACAGCCCCCCTTATGGAGAGAAGAGCAAGGCCTCGTGTTCAGGGACACATCCTGTATGTGGCCTAGAGAGATAACAATGGCTCTCAGTACAGCTAGTGGGTGCAGGATTTCCTCTGGAAGGGTGAGAATGTTCTGGAACTAGATAGTGGTGATGGCTGCGCACTGTTCGAATTGTACTAAATGCCAATAATGATCAATTTTATGCTATGTGTATTTAGCCACAACTTTTAAAGAAAGAATAAGGGTTAAAGTGGCTTTAAAAATATAAACCAAGGGCTGGGCACAGTAGCTCATGCCTGTAATTCCAGCTCTTTTGGAGGCCAAGACGGAAGGAGTGTTTGAGCTCAGCAGTTCAAAACCAGCCTGGGCAACATAGTGAGACCCCCCCCCCCCGCCCTGTCTCTACAAAAAATTCAAAAATTAGCCGGGCATAGTGGCACATGCCTGTGATCTCAGCTACTGGGGAGGCTAAGAAGGGAGAGTCATGTGAACCTGGGGAAGTCAAGGCTGCAATGAGCTATGATCTTGCCACTGCACTCCAGCCTGGGCAACAGAGCAAGATCCCATCTCAAAAAGAAAATAAAAATAAAAGTAAACCACCGGGTATGAGAGAATCAGAATTATTATTCTTGAAGTTGCGAAACCACTTCTATCTGGTCATTCTCATCCCCCCGTCCACCCTGACGCAGCCTCTCAACAGTGTTTCTGGCATCACTAATCCTCCATCTCCCCCAGGGCCGGTTGCACCAGCCCATCCTAACCTCCTGGCAGGAGATGAGAGCAGGGCTGGCACTGGCAAATATGGCTTTGAGTCCTGGCCCCACTACTGACTGGTGATGATCTGTGAAAGGTCACTCAGTGCCCCTGGGATTTTGTCTTAAGATAAAGATTGGACACTTTCTGCCCTGTGGGAGGAGTGATGGGAGCAAACAGGATCGTTTGTGCCCATGAAAGTCCCCGGGGAACTGCAGAGGGCTGGTCAGGGAACAGGTTGCTCTTGTGGTTGTCAGGGACCATGACCCAGTGGCATTGCACAATGACAGTTTGTGGCAAGTAGGAGAAGAGGAATGTGCGAAGGATTTGATGTGAATTTCAATGTGTTGGAATTGCTGGCATATACTGACTATAGCACAGACACCAGAGTGGTTTGGGGGAAAAGGGCCCTCCTGCATCAATTTCCCCAGAAGGTTTCAATTCAAAGACTTGTTGGAAATAGAGGATTACATTTTTCTTCTGTTCCCTCAGGACAATATTGCCCCTGTCCACGAGCTGCCCTTATCCTCCGTGCAACCCTACACCCCATCCTGCACTGGGATTCCTCCCTTTGTCCCAGCTCTTAGAGGTTCCTGGTTCCTTCCTGGCTCTGAAAATCCCCAGCTGGCAGGTAGAAAAGGCTGGTGGTTCCCAGTATACGGAATGAGCTGCCTGAGAGAGCATCCCAAAGCTTTCCCAGAACGATGCCTCCAGGGGGAGAAGCAGGGAGTCCTGGCAGTGGGAAGCTTCTCCATAGATAGGCCTGGTACACACAGCCCCACTGGAGCTGCTCTGTTCACACAGCAAACCCTGCAGCATAACTGTCAAGAGCTCTCATTCAGGAGTGCAGCTTTATATAATGGGTAAACTCACATCGCCCTGCAAATTATGCAGAATGTTTGTACAGCACCCACCCCAGCCTGGGCATCCACAGCTTCTGTGGCTCGGGTGAACCACAGTGGCAGGGTCTGGGATTTCTGGCCCTCGAAGGTGCAGGGGCTTGTCCCCAGGGGACTTCCCCAAAGCAGACCATTGCAAAGGAAACAGCACAGCTAACTGATTTCCAGAGAGAGCTTTACCATCTTGCTGTTTTCTCTTTTAATCTCTTTTCTGCATACAAATAGATCACTTGTGTTATCTCCGGGCGCAGGAATTAGAGGTGATTATTATTCTTTTTGACAGTTTTCTGCATTTTCCAAATTTCCCACTATCAACATGTATTGGTCACTTAATATAAAAATAATTTTCAAGCGGGCAGCAATACCTGTGATGTGTTTTACACGCCCTCCCCTCATCTCACAGCAGCAGGAGCTCACCCAAACTGTGTAGATTTGACTCCACTCTTCCATAAGAATGCAGTGCAGTTCATCAATCAGCTGTGTTAAAAGTGGAAGCAACTCCGGTATCCAGCGACAGATGAATGGTTAAACAAATGTGCTCTATCCATACAGTGGAATATTTTTTATCCTTAAAAAGGACAGAAATTCTGACCCGTGCTACAACATGGATGAACCTTGAGGGCATTATGCTATGTAAAATAAGCCAGTTACAAAAAGACAAAGACATTATGATTCCATGTATAGGATGTTCCTAGAATAGTCAAATTCATAGAGACAGAAAGTAGAATGGTGGGTGCCAGGAGCTAGGGGGAGGGGAGTGAGGAGTTATTGTTAATGGGTGCAGAGTTTCATTTGGGATGATGAAAAAAATCTACAGATGGACAGTGGTGATGTCTACACAACAATGTGAATGTTCTTAAAACGATGAACTATATACAGTTAATAATGGTTACAGTGGTAAACTATGTTATGTATATTTTACCACAAAAATAATCTTTTTAAAGGTCAGCTGTGTTCATCTGGAATCACCTTAGGGCTGAGGCCTAGGAAATGGGATCGCCACATTGATCTGAAAGGTCAAATAGGGCTTTCAGAGAAAAGTGGAACTTCCTGTTGTGAGGTCACTCCTTAAGGGTGACCACTGTATCTTATTCACCTCTTCCCTCCAGCCCCAAGCACAGCCCCAGCTTACTTTGTGGGTTCCAGGTGTTCAGAGCTACCTGCGAAAGGTACCCAGGGCAGGAGGAGGACTCCAAGAGCCTGAGGAAGGAGACCAAGGCTTGTCACTTAATTTGGGGAGCAGCACTGCGTCAAACATTTGCACTCATAGTGTGGTTGTTTATCCTTTTCTTTGTTTATCTTTCCACTACCTCATTCATTTTGTTGTTGTTGTTTTTTTTTCATGCTTGGACTGTGAGAGAATGTACTACCTCATTCTTCATCAGGGCCAACAGTGTCCCAGGCACCAGGAACAGGGAACTGAGTGAGCTTGAGTAGAGAAGAACCAAAAGGAAGGAAAATGCTAGAGTCTCATCCACTCGTCCACCCCTAATGTGGGGCATGACTTTATTCATTTAGCCCCATTGCTTCCGAAGACATCCAGGGAGGCCCCAAGTTCCCCGAGGCATCCTTTCCAGGCTTTTTACAACTCTCCACATTGGGAAGCTCTTCCCTGAGTCTGAATCTGCGTAAGCATCTGAGAGATGCTTGAGTTGAGTTGACTTGAGTTTAGAGACCCTAGTGTCGTCATCAGAGATTAAATCTCATTAATTCCCAGGGGAAACTGCAGAGCAGGTGAAGTTTTTTTCTCTGCTCTCCACAATCATTCAAACACCTGACAATCACAAAGGTGCCTTTCTGGTTCCTTGTCTCTTGTTTCTTTCATCCTTTCTACCCTGGAGGATTTAGGGTCCTCAAAGATCTCACGCCTTCCCCCATTTATCTGTGGCTCAGTGCCATCTAGAAGGTTCATTTGCTACTTAAAATAAAAGAGTTGTGACATTCCATTGCTTATGTCTACTTTCATACAGGCATGATGTTTTCGCTAGATATTAGAACACAGAGCTGATTTGGTGCAGGGAACGAGGATTTCAGAATCCCCCTTGATGTTAATTCCTAAAACGTCTTCCTAAGAACACTGTGCATTTATGTTGTTTTCAGGTTTACAAGGTACTTTTGCAGCTTTCACCTACTTGGGCCTCACGTGACCCCTAGGAGGGTGTGGGGAAGAGATATGATTATCCCTTTCATGTAAGTAAAAAAAAAAAAAAAACTGATGTTCAGAGAAGTTGACCAAAGTCATATAGATAAAAAGTGATAAAGCTGAGGTTCAAGCTAAGATCTTTAGCTTCAAAACTAGAATGCGATAAATTATAATGTGGTGTTAACTAGGGGGGCAATTTCGTATTAGCAATTCAGCCAGTACTCACTTGTGTTCCGTAGACCCTAGCACCCTGTCATTGCTAAGCCACCATCAGGACTGAGGTCTGTTGAGGACAAGTGAGGAGAAGGGACAGGCACCTCACCCCAAAGCTAGGCCCATCTGGATTCCCAGATTCTAGCAGTTTCCTCTAGTGCAGATTCACTTTCTCATCCAGCCAACCAATATCATAGTTGCAGATTCCAAAGCTATCATCTGTTTCACCTTTTAACCAAGTGCATTTTTTAAAAAGGAGATTTTTTTTTCTCCATTAGTGAGAATAGGAATCCAGGCAAGCTAAAATTGCATCATTTAGAGATCCAAGGAGAGCTACCCGGGAGCTCCCAGAAGAATGTGCAAATAAGATGCAGTGACTCTAAAGGATGTATTCCCAGCAAGATGCCTCAAATCTGCATCCCCTGTGATGAGCCCACTATATCATTTCATTTAATTTGTCACTGGAAACCAAAGGAGGAATTGTTCCAGGTGATTGACAGTAATTAGAGGGAATTTCCACCTCTGGTTAGGAAGATGTCAAAAGAAAAAGAGCTGCACACTTTGACCCTCTAAGTGGCTGGATTGGCAGATTTGGGGAAGGGGAGAGAGTGGGATGAGGTCCCTAATTGTAAAGTGGGTCTGGGTGAATGGGGTACACAGAGAAGCCTATGTAAAAGAGATTGCATATGTAAAGCGCTCGGACATCAGTGTCCCCACTGGGCTTGTGTCGCTGCTCACGTACACCAGTGCCAGGCCACCCCCACCCCACCCCCACACTCACTGCAGCATCTCTAGCCTGCCTGAATCCTGGTTCCATGGAGGTCAAGGTGATTTGAGCTCACTTCCCTGTCCATGGTTCTACTACTGCTGTTTTCAACTTCCCACCCACCAGTCCACATTCTCCTCTTTTTACTAACATTTCCTTCTCCCGAAAGGCTGCTTCCATCCCACCTGGTTCCTTTCTGCTGCCCAGAACCTCCCCAAGCATACAGGTCTCAGCTTTTTCACAACTGGCAACACTACACTCCCAAAGAAGCCCCTCCATTAGAGAAACCAGTACGATTTCTTCTTCCAAATAAATTTACTCAAGGTGCTTAGGGGCTAGAGAGTGTATTTCTAGCTTTTATATCTGTTTTGCTCAATCACAGAAGTTTAACACTCAAGGTTGGGTGGGATCTTGAAGGTCATCTGAACAACCACACCAGCTGATGGAGGAATCCACTTCACAAATGCGAGCCTTGGAACAAGCCCAGCTGTAAAGAACTTGAAGAACTTTGGAAGGTATTTACCTTCTAAGTCAGTAAATAGCATTGGTGTCTTTTAGCCCTTTTAAAGGACATAGACAATTTACAGAATGAATAAATAAATGAACAAAAGAATGGACAGCAGTAATAAAGACATAGGAGCAGATACAGTGTAATAAAGCCACTATTACTGAGACTGGGCTAACCGTCCTAGCCAGGAGGTGTTCATTGTCACCTGGCTGTGGACAGCCCCAGCAGGGACAACCAGGAGACTAAAATATTTCTAGGAGCAGGTGACATCCAGCATTCAGACACAACCCCCTCCTGAGTACCCAGAAACTGCTAGTATTTCTTTGACCCGACATCCACAATCTCTCCACATGCATGCCACCCTCAACATAAGCCTTGGGCACCTTTCTTACCTGTGGTTACAGAAGAAAACAGGTCATTGAAAGGATGCAGAGAACCAGCCTGGCTTGGAGATTCTGGGCAGCTGACAAAAGTCACCCCAGAAATAGAGTGGCAGGTACAGAAGAGAGCTCAGTCACTTCATTTCATGGTCAAACAGAGGCTGAAGAGTGAGGGTTTAGGAGACACCCTGTCGAGCAGAAGACTTACATGAGAAGCATTTGGCTTCCCGGGGACGGCTGGGCAAGCTCTGCAGAGAGGTGGGTTTTCCTGGGGCTGTCCAGCTCTGGCAGCCAGAGCGGCTTCATGCAGGTGCCACTGAGGACAGCCCAGGCAGCCCAGCACAAGCGATTCTGCAGGTGAAACCCAAGCCTGGCCCCAGGAGGGGATGAGGGCTCAGCACACAAGCACACAGGCTCACGCTGCTCTCTCTCTCTCTCTCTCTCTCTCTCTCACACACACACACATACACACACACACACACACACACACACACACACAGCCTCTCTGGAGGGGAAGGAGGAGGAGCCTGTGACTCTCCAGCCTATGTCCGGTGGGGACAGATGCAGCTCTGCCCTCACTCTGTCCAGTCACCACGATGCTCCCTTCCCTGCTCTCTGGACCCCTGGGCTCTAGGATCACTGCCTGGGGCCCCTGAGTGCACCCACAGGTTCTGAGTCCTGGGTCCTGGGTCTGTCTGTCAATACAGCTTCACTGTATGTGAATCCACTTCACAAATTCCAGCCTTGGAACAAGCCCAGCTGTAAAGAACTTGAAGAACCTTGGAATGTATTTACCTTCTAAGTCAGTAAATAGCATCGGAAAAATTGGAGTAAGGACAGAGCTGCCAGCCAGCCAGCCCACGGTTCTCTCTTTGCCCTCCTCCCCTGTGAGACCCCTCCCCCCACCACCCTAGAGGACCACTGGTCACTTGCACGGCCAGCCGGTGTGGCTGCTTCTCTATCATCCCCTCAGCCTCCTTGCAGGTGACCTTGCCTTTGATTTTCCGGTGAAGCCTCCTTTTCTCTAGCATCAGATCAGGACTCCTGTCTCCTTCCATGCATGGCGAATCCTGGCTCACTGTGATCTTGACATCACCCCATCTATTAACAGCCCGGGCTTTCTCAGACCCTCCCTCTCCTCCCAACTTGTTCCTTCCCTTCAGCCCCTAACTAAGCTCATCCCCCACCCTGAAATCACTCTTTGCTTTTGGCCTTTCCCTCAAGCTACTTGCTAGCTCATCTCCCTTATTTTGTTAAAAGCAAAGGCCCTGGACATGACCCAGCCACAGACTGCTGAGGTTGAATTTCTAGCTCTGCTCTTGAACAGCTGCATAATCCTGGACAGGCCTCTTCAGCTTCCTATGCCTCAGTTTCCTCAGATGTAAAAAGAGGGTGTGAACAATGGCTCCTGCCTCATAGGTTTACTATGAGGAGTCAATTAGCACAAATAAACACAAACACACACATGCATTGTGTGTACACATGTGCATGCGATTGCTAGCATTATCTTTTGAGAGAATTAAAAGACATAAAATACCAAAAAACCATAAACACTCATATTTCCACTATTCATAATTAATAAATGTTAATATTTTACCATATTTACATATATATAAAGTTAGATGTATACATTTTTCATCTGGAGACTGAAGGAAGGAAGGGAGGAAAGAAGGAAGGAAGGCAGGGAAGGAGGGAAGAAATAAGAAAAAAGAAAAAAGGAAAGGAAAGAAAAGAAAAGAAAAGAAAATCACAGCTTGTATCCATCGGGATTCTTGGTTGCAAGCAGTAAAAACCTACCAATTACTTTAAGTGGAGAATGGTTTTATTGAGGAACAACGGGTGGTTCACAGAAGCACCTAGAAAGCTGGAGGGGCTGCTTGGAGAGCAGGGAGAAGAGGAAAGCCTCTGCCCCACGGCCAGCGTGGTGGGTCTTTCTGCTACAGAGCTGCATGTGAACCTGGCACCGTCATGGGTGCCGCTGTCACCGCTGTCCCTGGAAGCAGGCGTCCCTGCTGCTGCGGCCACTGCCACAGTTAATTCTCCTCCAGCCCTGCTCCTTTGTGTCACTAGCTCTGCATATAAAGGTGGAAACAGATGCATCTGATTAAAGCATGTGCTCCCAAACCAGATGCCAGGAAGGCCAAGGAAGCAGGAATCTGAGGTTTTGAGCTTCTATGTGGAAGGTGGGCTCTGCCCATTTCAAGAGGGGGGACATTCTTGAAATATTTGAAAGTTGTTTCAATGCTGGAAAGCACCCCCCTCCCCGCCACCCGAAATCTAGCTCTTTGGCTCCCAACATCAGTGCACACTCGACTTTCCATCATCACACTTTGAAAAAAAATGTTTACACCTAATTGTCCTAAAATTTGCACCCAGAATTTGTTTTAATCAGGTTTGGTAAGACATGCAGACACAGAAGTGACTGTCATAAAGGAAGGAGTTTATACTCACAGATCCCTAGAAACAGGAGGGGTGGCACATCCCCGCAGGGCCACACAGAGCAGCACCAGAGAGTGTCAGGACGTGGAGGGCACAATGTGGGAAGCCTGGCCCCAAGCTTTCATGAGGTTTCCCTGGGAAAACCAGGGCAGTGCAAGGAAGCAGTCTGCAATGAGATAGTTTGAATAATCTTGGTGGGCTCTGGGCTATAGGGGTGGTCTCTAATTGCCCAGTACCTAGCTTTGAGGTGATTTAGGGCAGGAGGAATACTGGCTCGGTGTGTGAGAGTTAGACAAATGGTGCTGTTGGGGATACTGAGTCAAGATTAGGCAGAGGGCTTGTACTATAACTGTAGTGCACCTGCAAAAGCTGATTGCAGGGGAGATGTAACAGTTGACTGTTAGTTTGGCCGTGCATATAGTGGATGCCAAACATACAAATACAGAATCTAGCAGAATGCAACCATTCCTCACACAAGCAAAAAGCCTCCCCCTAACCCCATCCTAACTCCACAGGGATAGAACCCCAAGTCTCACCAGTGACCATCCAGCTCCAAGTCCAGCCTCCTGCTCTAATTCCTGACACAGATGCCATCTTGAAATTCTGTTTTCTATGGAATAAATGATAACGTTCACCCAAAACACACACATAGAAAGTAATGGGGTGGGCAGAATATGAAATAAATTAGCAAAGCCAGTAAGAGAATACAGACAGGTATAGTGCTCATTGTAGTAACAGATCATGAGGTTAGAGTAGGTATGTCTTGCTTTCCTCTCCAGCCATTCTCCAGAATAAGCACCTACTGTATTCCACAAAAGCCAGATGGCTGCCTTCTCAAGCATGTAACGCATTCACTACAATAAACTTGCCACCAAGTGAATAATTTGAACCTCTGGGCTCTGCCAGCACATCTAGAGACCAGGGTTTGCCACTGCTGCTGGGAAGATGAGCATTTGGGCCACATTGGGAACAGCTTCTGTAATCGGAATCACTTAAGTTTACAATGAACCACTGACATTCTATGAGACCCATCTACCTTAGGTAGCATTTGGAGATCATCAAAATTACCACTTCTGCATCCTTACAGCCTTTGCTGGTGGCCCTAATCCTTGGGATTCCTCTGGAGACATTGTATTAATTGCATTTATGGTTTTGTTAGGTAGGGGGCACTACACAGCTTCCTCTTGCTTCCTCCTTCAGCAGACAGATGATGGACGTGTGCCATTGATAGGTTTGGATTTGTGTTGCCACCTAAATCTCATGTCAAATTGTAATCCCCAATGTTGGAGGTGGAGCGTGGTGGGAGGTGACTGGATCATAAGGGTGGATTTCTTCCTTGCTGTTCTCATGATAGTGAGTGAGTTCTCACAGGATCTGGTGTTTAAGAGACTGTAGAATCTCCCCCTTCTCTCTTCTTCCTTCTGTTGTAGAAATGTGAAGACATGCCTGCTTCCCCTTTGCTTTCTGCCATAACTGTAAGTTTCCTGAGGCCTCCCCAGCCATGCTTCCTGTACAGCCTGTAAACCGTGAGCCAATTAAGACTCTTTTCTTTATAAATTACCCAGTCTCAGGTATTTACAGCAATGTGAGGATGGACTAATACAGCCACATACTGAGAAGTTTCCCTAACTCTAACCTTGGGACCGAAGGTTCAAACCACTTCCCGCACTTTCCTGTAATTGAGATAATGGTTCTTCCTCACCAATGCACATCTCAAGGTCTTGGAAAAAGAAGTCTCTGATGAGTCCTTCCACATCAGGAGGAAGGCAAGCAGGTCATATATTAAGAAATCCATTCCAATATTCCTGTTCCTCCAAGTCTTCCATTACGTTGAACTAATTTCTGGTATCTCATCTTCACTTTGCATGGACTACCAGTTGAGCAAACTGTGAGTACTTTCTCCAGCTGTTCGACTTTGTAGACTAAACCCAAATCTTTAGAAAGCACACCCCTGTCAGCCAAACTCTATTTCAACTTTCTGTCCTTGGTCTAGTACCTCAAGAGTCCATTCCTGTGTATATTCACCAGATTGTGACCACAAACAAGCAGAATCTTGCAGACTTGGGGTGTGTTTTATGTTTCTTCTCAGGTTTTCCCATGCCCCACCTGACAGGACATGTGGAGATCTGACTCTAGTTGAAGTCTAGAGGCAGGGAGGGGGTGGATCATGAAGCAAACTGGTTTACCTGGGGTATGTGGTGTATCCTTCAGGCAAGGATGTGACAGGATTTTCAGCTTAGGCAGGAGCAGGCTCATCAGGCAGAGAAAGATAAACATTTTTCATTGATAAGGAAGGCTCCATGGCATTTATCATGGAAACCTTCCCAATTCTTTTTGTTGTTGTTGCTGTTGCTGTTGAGAAGGAGTTTCGTTCTTGCTGCCCAGGCTGGAGTGCCATGGTGCGATCTCGGCTCAGCACAACCTCTGCCTCCCGAGTTCAAGCGATTCTCCTGCCTCAGCCTCCCGAGTCGCTGGGATTACGGGCATGCGCCACAATATCCAACTAATTTTGTATTTTCAGTAGAGATGGAATTTCACCATGTTGGTCAGGCTGGTCTCAAACTCCCGATTTCAGGTGGTCTGCCAGCCCTGACCTCCCAAAGTGCTGGGATTACAGGCATGAGCCACCGCGCCCGGCCCCCCAATTCTTAAAGTCTCATTTCTTCCAGTCAGTGCTATGAACTAAGTGATGCAACAATTGGGCAAATCACAGGATTGAAATTTGAGCTTGAATTTTAGCACCTGGGAAGTTATGAATTAGTTGCCTCACCTCTGAATGCACTTTCAATATATCTCTTTAAGTGTTTCTCCTTCAAAGTGTGCACGATGTTATGCTTTCTCAGTAGAGAACAATGTAGAGACATTGCAGGAGGATGAGAGGGGGGGTCATTGCCGTTTCTGACACAGGTGGGGCAGTGGGACATTGCAGCCTCCCCATGGCTGTTACCTTTCTGAGGCCCTCTTGACATGGAAACAAGAGACCCACGTGATCTGCCTGCAGTTGACTGTGGCCAGAGGTCACGCGTGAGGAAGACTACAAAAGAACTCATTTAGGAAGAAGAGACTGGCCAAGATCACCAAAAGGGTGATTGTAGATAAGAAGAAGAGGTCCAAGGACCAACTTTTTATTTAGAGATTAGGACAATGATGAGCCTGCAAAGGAAATCAGGCAGGAGCAGCCTGGGGGAGAGGACGAAAGCCAAGCGAGAAAGGATCTCAGAAGCCAGGAAAGATGGCCTGCTAAGGAAGAGAGACGAGCAGCTGGGCCAAAGGCTGCTGATAGGTCAGGTGCCACGAGGACTTCCATTGACCTTTGGATTTAGCCAGGTAGAGGTTTTTTTGGGATGTTGGCAAGATGACTTTCAGCAAGGAATAAAGACAAAAGCATGATTTCAATGAGTTCATGGAGAATGGGCCAAGAAGGCTTAGTGATAAAAAGTAGGAACAACTCTCTCACAGACTTTCTCTTTAAAAGAGAGAAATACGATGGTAACTGGAGGGAAATGTGGGCTAAATATGTTATTTTTGTTGGTATGAGAATGAGATGATCCCATAGAGGAGTTAACCAACAACGTGGGAGATGGGGCATTGTTCTCTTGCCTACAGGCGCATCAAATCTAATGCCTCAGTAGAAAGCCGGCCTCGGCTAAGAGTGGTGGGGCCTGGACATTGTGGCAGCAGAGAATCTGCTTAGGTGCAGGTAGAGGGGTTGACAGGTGGCTGGGATCCAGTGGAAGTTTTCTGTTTGTCCCAATTTTCTCAAAGAAATAGGAAGAAAAGGTATTGGCTGAGAGTAAGGATAGGGGAGAGAGTATTGGAGATGCAAGCAGAGAAGGGAGCTTACATAGTCTTCTAGGAGATTAGAAGAGAAAACGGATTAGAGAAGAATAGTAGAATTAGTGGGTCTTCAGGGACAATTCAGGAGCTGTGATGAGGACCAAGAAGGACAGCTGCCTGTCCTTGCCCAGTGGCACAGGGGAGGAGGGGAGAGAACACTGAGCATTTGCAAAGACTGTGGTGGGAGCCGGGCATGAGGTAGCGGCCAGGCATGCAGTGGGGGCCAGGCGTGCAGTGGGGGCCAGGCGTGCAGTGGGGACCAGGCATGCAGTGGGGGCCAGGCGTGCGGTGGGGGCCAGGCATGGTGGTTCACATCTGTCATCCCAACACTTTAGGAAGCCGAGGCAGGAGCTTGAAGCCAGGAGTTTGAGACCAGCCTGAGCAACAAGACCCCATCTCTACAAAAAATTTAAAAATTAGCCAAGCACAATGGCATGTGCTTGTAGTCTGAGCTATTCAGGAGGCTAAGGTGGGAGAATCGCTTAAGTTAAGGAGTTCGAGGTTACAGTGATGTAGGATTTTTCTTCTCAATCACTTTGCAAGCTGGGGACTTCTGGCCAGTGACACCCCACCCAGGCCCTGCTTGGCTAAGCTGGCGTGCCCCAGCTTGCCTGTGTTATAGCTTGTACCCATGTTTGGCGGTTCCCAAGCTCTTGTACTGCACGCAAAAAGAATGAAGATATGCTGGACATGGAAGGGTGAGAAGGGTGGAGAAGACTCTTATTGAGCAACGAAACAGCTTTCAGCAGAGAGAGGACATGGGGGTGGTCCCCCTACCCAAAGGTGGGAAAGTCCCTCATATGGCTGGGTCCGGGGCCTTTTATGGACTCAGGATGGGGAGTGCATGCTGATTGGTTTGTGAGTATGCAAAAAAGGTTAAAGTGAAGACACCACTCAAAGGTGGGCATGACAATGCAGAAAACAAATTAGGAAAGGTTAGGTATATGTCAAATAGGTGCAGGGTGGGAACAATCTGAGGAAAGTGTGCCAAACAGGAAGACAAATTCTCCATCCAATCTGGGGATTTAACTTGTAGTTTGGTGTTCAGGCTTTAAACTGTCTTCGGCTTGGAGGTGGGGTTTCACCAGAGACCTGCCCCTATCTGCCCAGGCGTTTGGCTGCCTCCTACTGCTCTCAATAGTGAGCTAGGATCATGCCAGTGCACTCCAGCCTGGGCAACACAGTGAGACCCCATCTCAAAAAAAAAAGAAAGCAGTTTCCTCAGGGGAGAGCCAGGTTTCGGGTACAGCAGGAGGGGAAGAGAATGGCAAAGAGGTTGAGGAAATGGTGAATTACGCTGATAATAAAACCAAGTTCCAGATGGCACAGTAGAAGGGTTTTTGGAGTTGCTGAAGAGTGAGAAGTGCCTACTCTGGCTGACTTAAGCACAGAATTTGAGGGCAGGATATCAGTGAGGGCCCCTGGGAGCTTGGAGAACTAAGCCTGGAAAACAAGAGCAAGGTCATTGCCAAACTCATAGCACAGAAATGGACTTGTGAAGACACCACTGCTGCAGTTGGGTGCTGAGGGCCTCGGGGCCTGCACCGTCCCTGCCAGCCAGGGACCCTGGCTGCTGCTGCTGCTGCCCTTGAAACTGCCGACTGACACCCTTCTCCTCTGGCCTGTTTCCTTCACCTGCTCCCACTGTAAAGGCTGGGTTGGTGCACCTGAGTTGCTGAATGGAGCTCACAGGCCTTCACTCTCACTTCCAGGCAGGCTGGGGAGTGGGCACAGGGCATTTCCAAATTCTGCAGTCGATGCAGTTCTTCCTTCTACCGACATTCATAAGGCAGGTATGCGTTATAGGGTTTTTATTACAACTACAGAGCTTCCTCTCGGTCATATAAGCAGAAAGGGGCTTATTATAGACATTAACAACACACAGAATCTCAGGGAGGACAAGAGATGCAGCTTTGGAAACTATATAGCCAAGAATAGCACAGTGACCGCAGGCCACACCTTGGTGCAATTTTAACAAAGCCACCGCTCTGCCCCAGCGTGGGCACCAAGTACACTCAGGACCAAAGCGGAGAAGCTCCATCACAGCCTCCCCAGGAAAACTAGATGCTGCTGCTTCTGCCTTCGCCGAAAGAAAGTTCCCGCTCACACAGCTGTGGCTTTGGGCTGCCCATCCCCATTCCCAAATCCCTGGTGAGTGTGCCCAATTGGCAGAGCCCGTGCACCTGGCCAGCATTAAGGAAGCCTGGGCAACATGTTGTTTGTGGGTTCTACTGTGAGAAGGTAGAACTCAAAACAGTAGTAGTTCTCAAACAGTGAGAACTATCAAAATAGAAGATGTTCAAAGGATGTTGTGTATCTCTGAAGCAGAACTTCATCACTGCCAGATGGAATTTTCTCTTCTTCTCTTCTCTTCTCTTTCTTTTGACAGAGTCTTGCTCTGTTGCCCAGGTTGTGAGTGCAGTGGCATGATCTTGGCTTACTGCAACCTCCGCCTCCCAGGTTCAAGCAATTCTTCTGCCTCAGCCTCCCAAGTAGCTGGGATTACAGGTGTGTGCCACTACACCCAGATAAGTTTCATATTTTTAATAGAGACGGGGTTTCCCCATGTTGGCCAGGCCGGTCTCCAACTCTTGACCTCGGGTGATCCACCCGCCTCAGCCTTCCAAAGTGCTGTGATTACAGGTGTGAGCCACCATGCCCGGCTGGAATTTTCTGTATGTAAGAAAAGGTTATAGATGTTAGGAAGCTGGAAAATGACAAATAAGAAAAATGGCAAGTAGCCACCACCACTATTCCCAATCTCATTCTTCTCACTGCTCCAGAAACCACCAGCCACCACTATTTGAATTCATTATTCCACTAAAATGGAAGATCCTTGACGGCCCCTATATTTGTCCAATTTATTTAACAATTGATCCCAAGTGCCTAGAACAGTGCCTGGCACATAGAAGGTGCTTGATACATATTTGTTGATGGAACGAAAGACACTCGTTCATTTGCTGCATTGAAAAAAAGACAAAACTTCAAGTGGTTTGTAGGTTTAGAAAACTGCCAGAGGTAGCTTTACTTTGAACTCCATTAAAGTATCTACAGTAGAGAGAAGCAGCAGTGTAAAGTCCTCCCTCTCAACCCCTAGTGGTTAAACAGATTTTATAAAATAGGGTTGGACAATCAAGGACTAGCAGGAAGTTGCAGAAAGCGTAGGAATGGCAGAAAACCCAAAATAAACCTTAATGAGGTCACTGTACGTTCATTATGAATTTAGTGATTGAAATCAGGTGTAATTTATAAATTTTCACTACTACATTAGCCATCTTTTATGATTCATGCTATCACCTAAAACATATTTCATAAATATTAAAATTAGAAGACATAGGGGTTAGGATTTACATTTCAAAAAGCCACCCAGTTCCCATAGCCCTGCTGGGTAAGCCTTTATCTCTCTGTACCTTAGTAGCAGAAAACACAGGAGAAGCATGACCATGAAAAAGCGCAAAGTGCAGTGAAATGCAATTGAGACCTTTAATCTTTGCCTAAGCAATTCAATCAGAAAGTTCTGTAACTCGCAAGGCATTATAAAATATTCCACACCAGAGCTATTTACAAGTTAACTGCTCCTGAATAAATAAAAGTCCATGCGATGGCTTCATGGCTTTCTCTTAACCAAAGAGGAAAGTGAAACTCATATTTCTACGTTTTTAAATTTTTCTTCTCAAAAGGGGGCTTTATGAAATCTAGTTCTGTAGGTGTGTCGTTCCTCTACACTTTACTGCTTGTATAAATATACTTATGTATTCATAAGCAATACTGTGCTAGATGCAGAATTCAGATGCAGGCAACAGAAATCAGTGTAGTTATTTTAAACAGAAAGAGAAGAAAGGGATTTAAGATGAGAGACTGCAAGCCTACACAATCTTTGAACGGAATGGAGGAGTGAGCTCCAGACTGAGCCTTTAGGAAGGACTCCCAGAAAACACCACCATAGAACTAGAAGCTGCTATCTCTGCCTCGATCAGCGGGCCACCGCTAGAAACACGAACATATGGTTTGGCTGGGAGCCAGGGATCTGGAAGCAACTCCGTGGTCTCGGGACTGAGCCACTGAGTCAATGGGGATGCCAGTTTGTAAGATAGGGAACACACTAGGAGGAACAGGCGTGGGAAGTAGAAATGGAGCGAGAGTTCTGTTTTAGCCATGATAAATTTGAGATCTCAAAGGTAGACACTCAAGAGAAGATGTTCAATAAGAAGTTGGATATTGATGTTGAGTAAGATGTCGAGTAAGAAGTTGGCAAGTCTGGAGCCCAAAGGAAACTCTAAGTTGGAGATTTAATTTTTTTTTCTCTTTTTTTTGGAGGTAGAGTCTTGTCTTGCTGTGTCACCCAGGCTGGAGTGCAGTGGCACAATCATGGCTCACTGCAGCCTCCACTTCCTGGGATAAAGTGATCTTCCCACCTCAGCCTCCTGAATAGCAGAGACTACTGGCATGCACCACCATGCCTAGCTAATATTTTATTTTTATTTTTTATAGAGAGAAGGTCTTGCCTTGTTGCCCAGGTTTGTCTCAAACTCCTGGCCTCAAGCAGTTCTCCCACCTCAGCCTCCCAAAGTGCTGGGATTACAGGTGTGTGCCACCATGCCCAATCTGGAGATTTAACAGGTTTCATACTATATAGGTCAGGCTGCAATTTGCTTTCTATTTTTTAAAATTCAATTATACCTTTGAGATCAACTAACTTCATGAGAAACTAGCTTGCTGTATTCCCTTCTCTGCCAATCTTTCAGTCTTCAAATCCAGAGTAATCTAGTTTCTACCACAAAGGGCCCACAAAAAGTGTTCTGAAACATCCAGTGTCATCCAAGTCCAAAATTGGACAGCTTTTTTTCCGTTCTTCCTGTAACATTTGGCAGTGTTGGCCACTCTCTGCTTCTTTGGCAAGAATCTCAGAAAACACTAATAACTGCTCCAGGCAGGAGCCTGGAAGAGGTTACCAAGCTAGAGAGGGAAGCAACAGCATGGCTTGCTAAGGGCAAACAGCCCAGAGGAAACCCACAGCTCTGGTCAATCTTGTTGTTGATTGCTAGATCCAGAGGCTGTTATAGACCTCCCAGTTACAGTGAGGTATCTGACAACCTCTCACAAGGTTCTTGAAGCTCCGTGGTGGAGGGTATCTTGGATAAATCCAAAGAGACACATTCAAGAGTAAATTCTCCACTGTTGGAGATCTCACTCACTCTGTTTGGTCTCCACCAAAGACATGGTTTTTAATTCATGGAGCTGCACTACAACAGCTCAAGGACTCCCAGCCAAAGTTTTAGTTTTTCTAGGAACATAAATGAGCCAATAGTGTGGAAATCGGTGATTAAAAACAAACCTCGCACATTTTAAGACAGAATTATTACAAGTAGCGTGTACAAAAGGAAAATAATAGCCTACATTTAGTTCTTCTAAGCCTCATTCCACAAGAGATTGAAATCGAAATATTCTGGGCTGGCACACCATAGCTGGAACATCATATTTTATTCTAGAAACACATTTGCCTTGGCAAAGAAGAGCGTGCCTAGAGGAGTGGTCAGGATAGTGAGGGATCTGTGATCCTTCGTTCTGAATCTAGAAAAGTCACTGGATATGCCCCCTCCCCCCGCCCCCCAACACGGTCTTATGTTCTGAATACAGAAGTCACTGGATATGCCAACACACACACACACGCACACACACACACACACATACGCACACATGGTCTTATGTTCTGAATCTAGAAAAGTCACTGGATGTGCTGACACATAGACACACACACACACACACACACACACACACACACACACGGTCTGTGGCCTCTTTCCCAGGCATTCCAAGTCCAGCAAGTTCGCTGGGAGCTGTCGGCCCATTCAGGAAGGCCCGGGCCTGGGTTTGCCTCTTCAACCAGCTACTGCAGGGGCGTGGGGAGGGGGCATAGGAGACTTTGGACTTTCCTTTGAGGCAGTAGAAGGCGTTACATCCAGAGGCGAGATTCTAGCCTGGGGTCCCCGCCTTGCCGGCCTCCTCTACCTCTCCTTCTGACTCCCTTTCCTATGCCCCTCCCGCTGCCTCTTTCCCGGCCGGACAGAGTCCAGCCTTAACCCGGGCAGGGAGCGGAGCCCCGTTAAGGCGGTGTGGGGAGGAGGCGGGGCCAGGGCAGGGGCGGGGCAGAGCCGGGCGAAGCTGGGCGGGTCCTGCGCCCTGGCCTTCTCGCATCTCCCGGGTTAGCTGCGTGTCCGGGTGCTAGGCTGCAGACCCGCCGCCATGACGCTGCGCGCGGCCGTGTTCGACCTTGACGGGGTGCTGGCGCTGCCAGCGGTCTTCGGCGTCCTTGGCCGCACGGAGGAGGCCCTGGCGCTGCCCAGGTAAGGGGGCCCAGCGCCGCCGCCGCAGTGGGTCGGGGCCTCAGGAGGCAGACCGCGCTTGGCTTGCAGCCCTGCTTTCAGATTGCTCCTGTGCCGGAGCCCTGCGAATCATGCGAATCATGAAACTAAAGACCTGGCCCTGAAGTGCCAGTGCATATGAGGAGATCCGTTGTCTTTCTGAATGTTCATAATTAAACGTTGCCAAGGACTCCAAAATTGCTTTCTGTGAACTTTTCCAAAAGGGAGAGGAGTTACTCATGGAACTTTCTTCTTCTGCTGCGTCCTGTCTAATGGGGTGGCGCTTAAAGATGCGAGCTGAGATTCAGGAGAGAAGAAAGTTCTCTCCCCAGGTGTGGGTTGCATGTTTACTTGTGTAATAGCAAACTGCAGCAACGCCCAAAGCCACATCACTGGGAAATGGTAGATGGGGTGTGCAGAGTGAGAGCTCAGGGACTTGGGAAAATACCTGTTCTACTACATGAAAAAACCAGCCCACCAGAATCTGAAGCTATTTATACAATATGGTTTCAGCTATGGAAAAAAGGTACATGCAGAAAAGTGCCTGAAAGAAATAGGCCAAAGTACATCAAATGGGATTAGGAATAATGTAATGATTTTCTTTCTCTCTCTCTCTCTTTTTTTTTTTTTTTTTTTGTAGTTTCCAACTTCTAAATTTATAAACAATGTATTATTCCCACATTCAGAAAGGAGAGAAGTATACTTATTTATAAAGTGAAAAAGAAGGCCAGGCATGGAAGCCATTGTTCATATCCTCCTTTTACATATGAGGAAACTGAGGCACAGAAAGAAACCAGCTGTCCAAATCACATAGCTGTTAAAGAGCAGAGCCAAAAATCCAACCTCAGTAGTCCATGTCCGGAGCCTTTGCTTTTAATATAGTAAGGAAGACGAGATGGCAGGTAGCTTGAGGGAAAGGCGAGTAATCTCTGTGCTTTGGGAGGCTAAGGTGGGAGGATCACTTGAGGCTGAGAGTTCAAGACCAGCCTGGGCAAAATAGCAAGACCCTGTCTCTCCAAAAATAAAAATAAAATTAGCTAGACATTAGTGCATGCATGTAGCCCCAGCTACTTGGGAGGCTAAGGCAGGAGGATTGCTTGAGCCCAGGAGTTGGAGGCTATAGTTGTGTCCAGAGTTGGTTCCTGCCAGTGGGTTCGTGGTCTTGCTGACTTCAAGAATGGAGCTGTGGACCTTTGCAGTGAGTGTTACACTCTTAAAGATGGCGCAGACCCAAAGAGTGAGCGATAGCGAGGTTTATTGTGAAGAGCAAAAGGACAAAGCTTCCACAGCATGGAAGGGGACCCCAGCGGGTTGCCGCTACTGGCTGGGGTGGCCAGCTTTTATTCCCTTATTGTCCCTCCCATGTTCCATTTCTGTCCTATCAGAGTGCCCTTTTTTCAGTCCTCCTCGTGATTGGCTACTTTTAGAATCCTGCTGATTGTGCATTTTACAGAGTGTTGATTGGTGCATTTTACAGAGCACTGATTGGTGCATTTTACAATTTTCTTGTAAGACAGGAAAGTTCCCCAAGTCCCCACTTGACCTAGGAAGTCCAGCTGGCCTCACCTCTCCATCCCCCCTCCTAACAGGACACCCCACCTGCTACTGGGAACTGGGTGATGACCGCTCTAGCTACTTCCTGCTGGATGGGGCAAAGAAGGGGCCCTGCAGTTGTAGTGTCCTCCAGAGGGGAACTCTCTAGGCCAGTCAAAGGGTCAGTGGGTCGGTCTAGCAGTCCTCGGTAGAAGTTGTGAGTTAAGCTCATTTGGGGTTCCATTTGTAAGACCATCTGTAGCTTGATGGCCTCGATCCTGGAGGAAACAAATTTGAGAAGGAGATTAAAAATACAGAGACCGAAGGTGAGTAATAGCAAGATGGCTGTCACGGGACCTAGAAAGGGGAGAAGCCAAGTCGCCCAACTCCAGAGGTTGGTATAAGAGTTTGAAAGGCGTTGTCTGGTTTCAGAAGCCTTTTCCTGTAAGTGCCAGGCAGCATCCTGTACTATCCCTGACTGGTTAGTTTAAAAACAACACTCCTCCCCTAAGAAGATGCAAAGTCCTCCTTTCTCAGCAGTGAGGAGGTCTAGGCCTTAGCGGTTTTGGAGAGTCACTGTTGCCAAATAGTCTATTTGGGATTGTAGAGTAAGGATAGATTTATTTATTGCAAACTATCTGAGAAATCCTCTGAGAGTGTGTGGTAGTAGGATAATGAAGTAGTTAAACTGGCTATTCTGGTTCCTGTAGCAGTGGGCATTCCTAGCCCTATAAGTAGGGGTATTAGTTGTATGGTCCTGTGCTAACAGACTTGAGCTTTGAGGGGCACTGATAGGGTCTGATTTCCTGTGGCAATGTTAGTGTTGGAACTTAGGAGAAGGTGCACGTGCCTGTCCAGCTGGTGGGGAGGCAGATGTAGGTTGAAGTTCCACATAAGAAGAATATGCCTTGGCTGGGTAGAATGAACTAGTTGTGTATGTTAAAAAGGTGTGTGAGTTTGTTGTTTTCATTTTCCCACACTCCTAGAATACTTGCCAAGGTAGCTCTGGTGAGAGGCTGAAAAGGGTGTTGGGAGCAGACTGAGTGGCTCCCTGTGTTCTATTTTCCCATTGGAGAAAAAACCGTTTGTATCTACTAGGAACCATTCAAGAGAGTAATTGAAAGAGGGGATAAGAAGGCATTCACTAGTGGTGGGGGCACTGCTGCAGGGGGTCCAGGCGTGAACAGTCATGCAGGGAGTATGTTTGCCATTACAAAACCCAGACTGTTTGTTAAGCAGGGAGGAGGTGATGATTTTTGGGGGCCCTGAGAAGCAGACAAACCATCTGAACGGAGCTGTTTGGGTGACTCAGGAGTTACTATGATCAGTTGAGGCTTGAAGTTATAGGGTGTAATTACACTGATGGGAGAGTAGGTGCCCCAGGGGCAGGCCTGATAACAGGTTGTGTTGGATGCATAAAGGGGCTTGGAAAGTTAAGATGGTATTCAGTATTCGTGGTTACAGGGTCTTGTATGGGCTTTTCCTGAGGATTGTGGCCTCCAGGCACAGTGAAGGTGGTATTTGTATCCCTAGCCCCTGGAAACTCCCTGAGTTACTGTGGCTTTAAAAGCCAGACCATTGTCACTTTGTAAGCTTTGGGGAAGCCCAAATCTAGGAATTATTTCATGAATTAGGACTTCAACCACTTCTTGAGCCTTCTCTGTCTTGCAGGGCAAGGCTTCATCCAATTTGTAAAGGTATCAACGCAGACCAACAAGTATTGAAATCCCCTTGACTTAGGCATATGGGTGAAGTCTAACTGCCGGTCTTCTCCTGGATAGTGCCCTATTCTTTGTTCCCCCAGAGGAGCCTTATGATGGACCAAGGGATTATTCCTTTGGCACACCTCACAGGCTTTAACTACCTGTTGGATGGTCTGAAGGAGATATGGCCCTGTAAATAGGGATTTGGCCATTTGATGAGTGTTCTCAGTGAAAAGTTTGGTGGAGCGTCTTAAGTATTTTCCACTGGCTGGCTTCGGGTATGAGTACCTTTCCGTCTTCTGTTGTTAACCACCTGGAGGGGAGAAAACTATGCCCCCATGAAAGTCCTCATTCTGTTTCGGTTGGGGAATACTGGGGCTTAATCTCTTGGAGAGGGTTGTTCCATACCAAGGGTCCTTCCATAGGTATTTCTAATGGGAGGTTCCACCTGGCAGCAATTTTGGCCTCAGCATCTGCCTGATGGTTTTCTTCTGCCTTTTCTCCTTCACCTTTTTGATGGCTTTGGCAGTGTAAGACTGCCACCTCCTTGGGTTTTTGCACTGCGTGCAATAACTCTATGATTTCCTTGTGGTATTTAATGGGGGTTCCCCCAGAGGTTAGGAACTCCCTTTCCATATTGCAGCATGGGCATGTAGGATTAGATAAGCATACTTGTTATCTATATACACATTTTTTTTTTCCTTTCCCAGTTCTAAGGCTCAGGTAAGCACTACTAGTTCTGCTAACTGGGTGCTGGTCCCTGAGGAAAGAGTCTTACTTTCAAGTACTGTTACATCACTAACTATGGCATAACCTGCGCTTCGTATCCCATTCTCCACAAATGAACTTCCATCGGTATATAGGTTAAGGTCAGGATTAGCTAAGGGGACTTCTAAGAGATCCTCTCCGGTGGCATAAGTCTGGGCTACAATCTGTTGGCATTCATGCTCGATTGGTTCCCCATCCTCTGGGAGAAAAGTGGCAGGGTTCAGGGCCACACACAAGCGCCTGGTATCTAAACAGGCAGTTGTCTGAGAGCCATAAATTTCCTTTAGCACCTAGTATGCCATTTACGTCAGTAGTAGTCCAGACAGTGAGATGCTTTCTTTGTATTATTTTGATAGCCTCCAATACTAAGATGGCCACTGCTGCAACTACCCATAAACAGTGAGGCCAGCCTTTTGCCACTACATCAATTTCCTTACTTAGGTATGCCACTGGTTGTGGGGTTGTCCCACGAGTCTGAATAAGGACTCCAAGAGCTATTCCAACTCTCTCTGTGATGTATAAAGAGAGTCTTGTCCTTTGGGAAGGCTTAAAGCTGGAGCTTTTACTAGGGCCTGCTTTAAGGTTTTGGAGGCTGTTTCTGCCTCTGGTTCCCATTCTACTAGATTAGTGTTTGCCCTCTGGGTCTCCTTGATTAGAGTATAGAGCGGCCTGGCCATCTCGCTGTATCTGGGGATCCATAGTCGGCAAAAGCTGGTGATCCCAAGGAACCCCCCACAACTGTTTTAATGTCTTAGGGTGAGGACAAGCCAGTATAGGCTGTATTCAGTCTTTGCTGGGAGCCCTGGTTCCTCTGGCTAAGATTAGACCTAGATATTTGACTTGTAGGCAGAACTGTGCCTTCAGTGTAGATGCTGCGTACCCTTGATTAGCTAGAAAGTTCAAGAGATCTAGAGTAGCCTGCTGGCATGAGGCTTTTGAACTGGTAACCATAAGTAAATCATCCACATACTGAAGGACCAGAGTGCCTGGGCTTGAGAAGTGGCCTAGATCTTGGGCCAGTGCCTGACCAAAGAGATGAAGGCTATCCCTAAACCCTTGAGGCAAGACCGTCCACATAAGTTCGGATATGTGGTCTGTGGGATCCTCAAAGGCAAAGAGAACCTTGGAGTCAGAGTGCAGGGGAATGCAGAAGAAGGCATCCTTGAGGTCCAGAACAATGAACCATTCTGCTTCCTTTGGTATTTGAGAGAGCAGGGTATAGGGGTTGGGTACAGCTGGATATAGAGGAATTACTGCCTCAGTGATGAGTCTAAGATCTTGTACTAGTCTCCACTGAACGTTCGGTTTTTGTACTCCTGGAATTGGGGTGTTGCAGGGACTGCTGCATTTTCTTACTAAGCCTTGAACTTTTAAATGTCTAAAAATATCCTGTAATCCTTTATGAGCTTCAGGCCTTAAGGGATATTGCCTTTGATAAAGAAAAGTGGTGGGGTCTTTTAGCCTGATTTGGACTGGGCAGGCATTTTTTGCCCTCCTGAATTGTCCTTTCAATGCCCAGACTTCAGGGTTGATTCCCTCCTCAAGTAGGGGACAACAAATGGGTAACTTGTTCCCCATATTTATATAGATAATAGCTCTAGCTTTGGCTAATATGTCCCTCCCTAATAAGGGTGTGGGACTTTCAGGCACAAGAAGAAAGGCGTGTGAAAAGAGCAAAGTCTCCCAATTACAACTGAGAAGGTGGGAGAAATACCTGGTTACAGGCTGTCCCAGGATTCCTTGGATGGTAACAGACCTTGAGGACAGCCATCCGGGGCAGGAGATTAACACTGAGAAGGCTGCACTAGTGTCCAGGAGGAAGTCAATTTCCTCACCCTTAATGGTTAAACTTACCCGGGGCTCAGTCAGGGTGATGACATGAGCTGGCACTTGCCCCAGGCACCCTCAGTCCTGTTGTTGAATTATCTGGATGGGGGCTTCTGGCCCAGAGAAACTTTGTCCTCTGGGGCAGTGTGCCTTCCAATGATTGCCTTGGCATAGTGGACATGGGTGAGGGGGCAGCTTGTTTCTTGTTGGACAATCTTTTTTAAAGTGTCATTGCAAAGCACACTGATAACAAGCCCTACTGGGTGATTGGCCTGCTCTGTTTTCTGTCTTCTCTGAACCACCAAGGTTTGTTTGTCTGAGGGCCATGACTAAGGCTGCAGCCTTTCTCTTATCTCACTTTTCCTTTTCGGCCTGTTCCTCTTGGTCCCTATTATAGAACACCAAGGTTGCCAGGTTTAATAATGTCTCCAAGTTTTGTTCAGGGCCCAGGGATAGCTTTTGGAGCTTTCTCCTGATATCTGCAGCTGATTGGGTAATAAACTTATCTTTTAGAATCAATTGACCCTCAAGGGAGTCAGGTGACAGGGGAGTATATTTTCTTAAGGCCTCCTGTAGCCGCTCAAGGAAGGCAGTAGGATTTTCTTCCTTTCCCTGAGTTATGGGTGGACATCATTGAATAATTCATGGGCTTTTTCCTAATTCTCCTTAGTCTTTCTGGAACACAGGTCAACAGATATTTGCGACTCCGGTCCCCATGATCTGAGTCTAGGTCCCAGTGGGGATCCATACTGGGGATGGCTTGTTGACCGGTAGGGAATTTGTCCCTTTCTTCGGCTGTCATTCTATCACTTACTTGACTAAGATACCATTTACTTGACTAAGATACCAAACCCTCAGGCTGCAGCTAAAGCCGCATTCTTTTCATTAAAGGGCAGGGTTTGATCTAACAATAGCATGACATCTCTCTAAGTGAGGTCAAAGGTTTGCCCTAGACCCTGTAGGACATCTGTATACCTATCAGGATCATCTGAAAACTTCCCCAGGTCTGCCTTGGTCTGCTTTAAATCAGAGAGGGAGAAGGGGATATATACCCAGGTTGGGCCAAATTCCCCTCCCCCTACAGCTTGAAGGGGACATAACCGATACCCGGGGGTTTTATGGTCTCTTGGAAATTTCTTTGCTTGTTTCCTTCTGAGTGGGGGAGATTAGAGGAGCCTTATCATTAACAGGAAGAGGAGCTGGAGGTAGGCTAGGATATGGAGGTAAGCTCATGTTTTCCAATACCAAGAATGTTCTTGTTGTATCAAGTTGCTTTTTTTTAATGACCACCTGCCCTTGTTTTATAGATTCAGTGGTATCTTCTTCTGGTATAGTTATATTCTTTCCCTAATTCCTCTTCTTTTATCATCCCCCATTCTCCAAGAAGAAGAAATAATTTTCCCTTGTTTTCCCACTCATCTAGTGTGTTGTAGTTATTTGTTTATATCTTGCCTCCCTTGTTCTTCTATGAGCTTCCTATGAATAGCATCATATTTTTCCACTTTGGCGTCACAGCACATAGTACAATGCCTCACACACTTAAGGTGCTCAATAGGATTGTTAAGTTGAATATTGCATTGCTTCTTAATACTGAGCAGCAGATACTGAAAGGGACCAGGAGTCTTTTGGAGGAGGTGGAAATGTTCTAAAATTGGAATGTGGTGATGCTTACACGACTGTAAATTTACTGCAAATCATTGAATCATCATACTATGTGAATTTAATGCTATGTAATTGTCTTAGTCCATTTTCTGTTGCTTACAACAGGATATTTGAAACTGGGTAATTTATAAAGAAAAGGAATTTATTTCTTGCAGTTATGGAGGCTGAGAATTCCAAGGTTGAGGGTTTGCATCTGGTGAGGGCATTTGTGCTGGTAGGGACTCTCTGCAGAGTCTCAAGGTAGCACAGGGCATCATATGGTGAGGGTGCTCAATGTACTAGCTCAGGCCTCACTTCCACTTCTTATAAAGCCACTAGTCCCAATCCCATGATAACCCATTAACTCATTAACCCATTAGGATGAATTAATCCATCCATGAAGGTGGAGCCCTCATGACCCAATCACTTCTTAAAGGCCCACCTCTCAATATTGCTACATCGGGGATTAAATTTCAACATGAGCTTCAGAGGAGACAAACGTTCAAACCGTAGCAATAATTATACCTTAAGAAAGCTGTTTAAAACACCAAAAACTGTTGGCAAAGGTATGGGAAAACCATTGCTGACATTGAAAAGTTGAGCAAGGCCACAGATATTACGTATATGTCTCCTTATAGTTGGTCCAGAGCTGACCACTGTTACCTGCAAGAGGGTGTCTGATAAAAGGTATACTTGACTATTATCAGAAATAAAGCTCCCAGGATGGGGATATTTGTTCTGTTACTCAGGGCTGGTAATTTTAACTGGCTTGCCACTTCAACTGGAATTCATCTGGAATTGGCAAGCCAGTTAAAATTACTTTCCAGACCTGAGTAATAGAACAAATGCATTTGTACACATAAATACGTTTGCTCTGTTACTCAGTGTACTTATTTACTGGGGCTGCTGTAACAGCAAACACAGACTGGATGGCAACAATGGAAATGTTTTCTCTCACAGCTCTGGAGGCTGGAAGTCCAAGATTAAGATGTCAGCAGGATTGGTTCCTTCTGAGGCCTCTCTCCTTGGCTTGTTAACAGTGTTCTTCTCCCTGTGTCCTCACATGGTTGACCCTCCGTGTGTGTCTGTGTCATAATCTCCTTATAAGGGCAGCAGTCCTATTGTTGGATTAGAGCCCACCTGTATGATCTTATTTAACTCAAATTACCTCTTAAAGACCCACTCTCCAAATACAGTCACATCCTGAGGTATTGGAAGTTAGAACTTCAATGTATGTATTTGGGATGGAGGCATACAACCCAGCCTTAACACAGTGATATGGTTTGAATTTGTGTCCCCACCCAAATCTCATGTCCAGTTGTAATCCCTAATGTTGGAGGAGGGGGTTGGTGGGAGGTGATTGGATCATGGGGATGGATTTCCTCCTTGCTGTTCTCGTGATGGTGAGTGAGTTCTCATGAGATCTAGTTGTTTATAAAAGTGTGTAGCACTTACCCCTTCTCTCTCTTCCTCCTGCTCCAACCATGTAAGACGTGCCTTGCTTTCCCTTTGCCCTCCGCCATGATTGTGAGTTCCCTGAGGCCTCCCCAGCTATGCTTCCTCTACAGCCTGCAGAACCATGAACCAATTAAATATCTTTTCTTTATAAATTACCCGATCTGAGGTACTTCTTTATAGCAGTGTGAGAACAGACTAATACAGGAAACTTTTTAAAGGTTAGAAGATGAGATTAAGATAAAATAGAAACTAGAGAGGCAGAATCGAAACCAGAAAAAAACATATTCCATTCTTTTTGAAGAAGGTGAACTCATGAAAAAGTTCTTTGAGACCATGCCTGGTGCACACGAGGACAGTAATGGCCAGGTGCCCACTCTTGGTTCTGACCATTAAATGGTAAAGTAGGAAGCACCTCTGGTTGAAGCTGCTATCAGGTGGTTTCCCATGGGCAGCTTCTCTGTGGAACATCCTGTGATTTACTGTATGGTCTCATGTCCTCAGCTGGATGGCTCCTTGTGGGCAAAGATACCAATTTGAACTGCGTTTGCATTTTCCAGTTCCTGGCAGTATGCCTTTCTAGTGGCTGCTTCTCAATGAATATGAACAGTGTCTGTTGCCATGTGCTGCCATGACAAAATGCACAGAACGTTCCTGATGTTCTTTGTGTTTTCCAGAGGCCTTCTGAATGATGCTTTCCAGAAAGGGGGACCAGAGGGTGCCACTACCCGGCTTATGAGAGGAGAGATCACACTTTCCCAGGTGAGGGGACATCACCACACAGAGCCCTTTGGATGAATGTTCTCTGCCTGCGTGCCCATCTCCCCAAACTTGGGGCCCACCATAATAGAAAACACCCACCTTTTCTGTGAAGGCAAATGTTGTTTTAATGGTATTAATGGGAGTATTGCAGTCACCTTAAAACATACTTGCTAATATATTGTGGCAAATGGTGAACGAAAACTGTGATGAAACTATTGGGAAGAACATTATTGAATTATTGACTTTTTATTTAATCCATAAAAAAACCTCAATAATATTGTTGGAAGGTAAGAAAGAGGGAAATGCTATATATTGTCTTCTTCTTCTTCTTCTTCTTCTTCTTCTTCTTCTTCTTCTTCTTCTTCTTCTTCTTCTTCTTCTTCTCCTTCTCCTTCTCCTTCTCCTTCTCCTTCTTCTCCTTCTCCTTCTCCTTCTCCTTCTCCTTCTTCTTCTTTCTTCTTTCTTCTTTCTGCTTTCTTCTTTTTCTGAGACAGGTTCTCACTCTATTGCCTAGGCTGGAGTGCAGTGGCATGATCATGGCTCACTGCAGCCTTTACCTCCTGGGCTCAGATGATCCTCCCACCTCAGCCTCCCAAGTAGCTGGGATTACAGGCACACATCACCATGCCCAGCTGTTTTTTGTATTATTATTATTATTGCTAGAAATGGGGTTTCACCATGTTACCCAGACTGGTCTAGAACTCCTGGGTTCAAATGATCCACTCACCTTGGTGTTCCAAAGTGCTAGGATTACAGGTGTGAGCCACCATGCCCAGCCTGTATTTTCAGTGAACATACAGAATTTAGAGTGAATTTCTAGTAATTGCTATGAAAATCCTGCGTTTCATTCAGACTCCTTTGGTGGCTTCTGATAGTCTGTGTGTAACTTCTAGGAAACTGGCATGGCTAGAGGGAAGAAGCCTGGAAAACTATATCATGCTAAAGGCTATTTACACTTGAATTGTCTTAAAAAAAAAAGTCTTATCTTGGGAATGAATGTCATCTTTTAACTTTTCATGTATATATACTATACAGACAGAAAAGTACACATAGCATACAGCTTGATGGCTTTTCACATACTAAGTATACTGCTGTCACCAGCACCCAGATCAAGAAATAAAACATTCTCAGCACTGTAGGCAACACATAACCCCGCTCTGGACACCATCCCTCCAAGAGTATTACCATTCTAACTTCTATCCAAATAGATCACTTTTACCTGTTTTGGACTTTTTGTAAATGGAACTGTGCAGATCAGCTCTTTTGTGTCTGGTATCTTTTGCTCAACATTGTGTGAATGAGACTCATAGTTGTTGCATGCTTCCATAGATCATTTTATTCTCATTGCTGCATGGCATTCCATCACATTCATATACCCCAATCTATCCATTCTTCTATTGATGGGGGTCTGGGTAGTTTTCAGTTTGGGACTATTACAAATAGTGCTGCTATGATGATGTGTATATATAACAATCCATTCTGCTATTAGTGAGTGTATTAGTTTGCTAGGGCTGTGTCTTATATAGCACCTTTAGCTGCTACCTACAGCAAATATGCCATAGACTGTGTGACTTAAACAACAAACATTTGTAGCTCACAGTTCTGGAGGCTGGGAAGTCCAAGATGAAGGCACTGGCAGGTTCAGTGTCTGGTGAGGGCTCTCTTCTTGGTTTGCAGATGGCCACCTTCTTGCTGTATCCTCACATGGTAGAAAGCAGAGAGACAGGGAAAAAAAAAGCAAGTTCTTAGCTGTCTTCTCCCTGTGTCCTCACATGGTCGTCCCTGTGTGTGTCTATGTCCTCATCTCCTCTTCTTATTTGGGCACCAGTCATATTGGATTAAGATTCGTCATAATGACTTCATTTTACCTTAAGTACCTCTTTAAAGGCCTGATTTCAGAATATAGTCACATCATGAGGCTCTGGGGGTTAGGACTTCAACACAGGAATTTTGGGGAGGACACAGTTTAGCCCATAACAGTGGATATTTGGGTAGTTTCCAGTTTGGGGCTTGCTATGGTCCAAGTGTTTGTGATACCCCCCCCCCCACCCGCCAAAATCCCTATGTTGAAATCCTAACCCCCAAGGTGATGTTATTAAGAGGTGGGGCCTTCAGGAAGTAATTGGGTCATGAGGGTGGAACCCTCAGGAGTGAGGTCAGTGCACTTATAAAAGAGATCCCAGACAGCTATCGAGTCCCTTGTACCATGTGAAGACAGCAAGAAGGTGCCATCTGTGAAATAGAAGGCAGGCCCTAACCAGACACCAAATCTGCTGGAGCCTTGATCTTGGACTTCCCGGCCTTCAGCACTGTAAGAAATAAATTTCTGCTGTTTATGAGCCACCCAGCCTCTGGTCTTTTGTTATAGCAGCTGAGATGGGCTAAGACAGGGCTCCTAGGAATAGCACTGCTATGACTGTGGGTGAATATAATACAATCTATCCATTCTGCTGTTAGTGGGCATTTGGGTCGTTTCTGGTTTGGGACTCTAGGAGTACAGCTATGAACATTTTTGGCCATGTCTTTTGGAGAACATATGTTGGCATTTCCAGTGGGTATGTGTCCAGGAATGGAATTGCTTGGTCACAGGGAATGTATATGTTTAGATTTAGTAGACCCTGCCCGAGCTTTTCTGAGTGGCCATACAAATTGTCCCCTCACTTCACTTTGACAGTGGATACCACTCATGGAAGAAAACTGCAGGAAGTGCTCCGAGACCTCTAAAGTCTGCCTCCCCAAGAATTTCTCCATAAAAGAAATCTTTGACAAGGCAATTTCAGCCAGAAAGATCAACCACCCCATGCTCAAGGCAGCTCTCATGCTCAGGAAGAAAGGTAAGGATCTGATACTGGCCAGTCTCAGGCCTGACCACACAGAACCCTCGGGAGCATTAGGTCAGAATCCGTTGAAGTGAGCTTTGAGATCACAGATCTTCTGAGCCATGATGGAAAGCCTCTTTAAACATGGCCCCAAAGCAAGTTTTATCCAATGGCAAAAGCAGCACTATTAGAAAAGCTGGAAAAATGGCAGAATTTTACTTAATAAAGCAATTGATGCCCATGACTGCCTTGTGAGCATCATTCTCCCCTTCAATGGCACTTTAGTAATGACCCAAATGACATGATCTTTTGTCACAGTGATTAAAAAACAAGGCCTTTTTAGCAACTGTGATTTTCTCAGCCTCTGGGTATCAGAGTGTCCAAGCTAATGAGTTGGCTGACATGGGCTCAGATTATGTCACGTAGTCTAAGACATGAGGTCAAGTTCATCCATAGGCGTTGACTTGGTGTGAACACCTGACTCTTGTCATAGGCATACTTGAAACTATTCCACCCTCTTATCAGTAGACTTACCTGGTTGAGGCTGAGCCATCCGGTGTCTGCAATTCCTCCCTCTTATTGCGTGGGAAGAGTCTCACCATCAACTCTTCAGTGTCTTCTTTCCAGCATTGCCTAGTTCTCACCCTCGCTGGTTAGGCAGATAAAGCCAGGGGATAATCCTATCTCTATGTACACTTCTCTAGTTTTGAAATAGGAACCTAGTCCCTGATTGCCAAGGCAAGTATTCTGGAATTTAGTCAAGCAGTGTTTTCAGTAGCATGGACTAGAAAGAATGCTGGACCTTCACCATGTGGCTCTGGGCGGCTCGTGACTTGTCTGAGCTTGTTTGCTCATCTGTGAATGAGGGAGGGTAGGATCGGCCCTGTCCACCCCTGAGGTGGTGGAGATCAAAATGAGCTGCTGAATGTAAAAGTGCTGCTCCACTGTTGTCAAGGAGGAAGGAGGGTAGTTTCTCCATCTAGGCTTCTGAGGGCCTTGAATGAACGCAACTCACGCTTGTGTCTGTGTCAGAGGTGTTCATGAGTCAAGATGATTCTTTTCCAGTTTGTTGGTTGAAAGTTGGGCATAAGAGATTGATAAAAGTGAGCACAACCTGCTTGGCCCATCATTGGAGTCCCCTGGGGGTATCTGGAGCATTTCAGGGCAAAGGTCTGTAGCTGGTCCATCTACTAGTGGCTTTTTGCTCAGGATTCACAACTGCCATCCTCACCAACACCTGGCTGGACGACCGTGCTGAGAGAGATGGCCTGGCCCAGCTGATGTGTGAGCTGAAGACGCACTTTGACTTCCTGATAGAGTCGTGTCAGGTGGGAATGGTCAAACCTGAACCTCAGATCTACAAGTTTCTGCTGGACACCCTGAAGGCCAGCCCCAGTGAGGTACGGAGACCCTTCCTTATGGCAGAGAAGGATGTTCAGAGATATTGCAACCAGAGAAAAACTGAGGAGTAAGCAGGTGGGATACATCTTGGGCCTGGCAGGACAGCTCTGAGTCCACTTCTCCCAGACCACGTCTTCTCCTAAAAGACTGTTACCCATTCTTTGATCTAGAAAGTTCTCCCAGAGGTGGGCATTTGGCTCCATTGTATAGCTCTTACAGAACTTTTGTCAAAACAGGCATCAGCAAAAGCTGTTTTAGCCCAGCTGCCTCAGTTTACTTACAAAGAAATGGAGATCCTGGGAGACTTGCAAGGCCACAAGACTAGTAGTCAGGTTCATCCCCACAAAGGGTGAGTGAGGACGGGCTCTGGTATTGCCACGGTCTCCCACCAGACACCCTGTGCCCTGAGCCTGTCTCCAGAGATCACCTTTCCTAAAGCTCTCTTCTCTTTGTGTGTCCCTACTTTAATCTGCAAAAGGTGATTGAATAGAGATTAAATTCCTTTCCCTCACATTTCCAACCCCCTACCTCCCCACAAGCTGATCAGAGCAAACCCTGAACTCTAGCCTTGGAGTCCTCGCCATGCTGCATCCTGGGACCTCCCCTTTCTCCTCCTGGACTTTGCTTCTTCTCTTCTCAGTGCCTGGAGTCAGCCTCAGAGCAGGGCTCCCAATCTAAGCCTGCACAGGAATATATCAGTCTTCCTGTCGATGGCTTCCAGGTTGGATGAGCTGCTTAGAATTCTAGACTTCCCTTGTCCAAGATGGTAAATGCATGCACCCATGCTTTCTATGACTTCCAGGATTTTTCTTCTCTTTTTATTTATTTATTGTTTAACTAATTAATTTATTTTTTCTTAGAGACAGAGCCTCACTCTGTCACCTAGGCTGGAGTGCAGTGATGCGATCATAGCTCACTGCAGTCTCAAACTCCTGAGCTCAAGTGATCCTCCTGCCTCAGCCTCCCAAGTAGCTATGACCACAGGTTCATGCCACCATGCATGGCTAATTTTTTACTTTTTGTTGTAATGGGGGCCTCACTATATTGTTCATGCTAATCTTGAACTCCTGGTTTCAACCAATCCTTCCAGTCTCCCAAAGTGCTGGGATTACAGATGTGAGCCATCAAGCCTAGCACTTTCTTTGTTACTACATATAAATTTTTGATTCATTAAGAATCTATTTGGGGGTAAGATATAAAGCAAGGATCCATTTTATTCCCCCAAACAGTTAACCAGTCATACCAAGGCCATTAACAATCTTCCTTACCAATTGGATGTGACGCTTTTCTTAGAAACTAAATTCTTATTTGTATTTGGTTCTATTTCATAGATATGTCTGTTTCTTTTCTAGTGCCAAATTTCTACCTTTTGTAGCTTCATCAATTGTTTGACTCTCTGCCCTCACCACAGTTCTTTTCCAGACACATTTTTTGGTCTACTTATGCCTGTTGATTTTCCCAGAAGAATTTTAATGTCACCTTGATAAGTGTGTATCCTCTCCTAATCCTCTTGCAATTTCAGAAGTGGCTGAAGCCAGTAGGTCTGTGTGGGGTCATATGTGCCTTTGTTTTCATGCGTATGTTATGTAATTAAATGCTTTCCATTTTAGCAGTAGATGGTTACAAAAGGAAAAGAGTTTTTAATCTCCTCATCATAAAACAGCCCCTGTTTGCATTCTGGTGAGTTTCTTTCTGGGATTCTCCCATGCTGTTTTGGGCTCAGGTCGTTTTTTTGGATGATATCGGGGCTAATCTGAAGCCAGCCCGTGACTTGGGAATGGTCACCATCCTGGTCCAGGACACTGACACGGCCCTGAAAGAACTGGAGAAAGTGACCGGAGTCCAGGTAACTTGACTTCTGAGTGAGCCAAGCTTTCTGCACTCATCTATGGTTTCTGGACTCAGGAGAAAACCACGAGCAGAGAAGCTGCTGTCCGTGAAGTCCATGAATGACTCCCGGGCACCGCTGATTGGGAGTCCGTCACCCACTGTGCAGTCAGCACGATGTCTCTAAGGAGCATCTTGCCTCTTTCTCTGCAGTCAGTGAACAGGGAGACAAGAATTTATACTAGTGTTAGTGCCAGGGCCAGGGAACTGGCAGCAATAGTGGGATGTTCAAGGCCATCCTGACCTTGCTTTTGAGAGTAAATGTGGAGAACATTTACCCTAAGGATCAGGGCCCCTACCTGGCATGTTCGAGCATGCTGCTGGCACTCAGGTGCAGCCCTTTAGTTCCATCCAGCTCAGAGGAAAACCTCTTAAGCAAAGCCTGTCCCTTCCTGAGGTGGTTGGGACAGCCATCATGATGTCCCTGGGGTTGCCTGGGGATTAACCTGCTCCTCCATGTCTGAGGCACCTTTCTTTTTTTGGGTTGACCTAAGATCGCTGATCTCAGCGAGTCCACAGCCTTCTGCAGAAGTGCAGCAGCCTCGTCCTGTGAGCACAGGGGAGAAGCGGCAGGAGAGAGCTGGCACTCAGCTGAGCCTGCCACACGTCCAAGGATGCACAGCCATTGCCTCAAAGGGAAGTGGGTTAGTTTGCTCGGGCTGCCATAACAAAGTACTACAGGCTGTGTGGCTTCAACAACAGACATGTATTCTCTCACTGTTCTGCAGGCTGGAAATCCAAGATCAAGGTGCCAGCAGGGTTGGTTTCTCCTGAGGCCTGTCTCCTTGGCTTGCAGATGGCCACCTTCTCTATTTCCTCACTTGGTTTTTCCCTGTGTCTTTCTGCTTCCTAACTTGCTCTTTTTATGAGGATACCAGTCAGATTGCACTAGGTCCCACCCTAATGACCTCCTTTAACCTTAGTTACTTCTGTAAAGGCCTCATCTCCAAATACAGTCACATTCTAAAGTATTGAGGGCTAAGGCTGGGCGCAGTGGCTCACTCCTGTAATCACAGCACTTTGGGAGGCCAAGGTGGGTGGATCAGTTGATGTCAGGAGTTCGAGACCAACCTGGCCAACATGGCTACACCCCGTCTCTACTAAAAATATAAAAACTTAGCCAAGCATGGTGGTAGGCACCTGTAATCCCAGCTACTCAGGAGGCTGAGGCACGAGAATAGCTTGAACCCGGGAGGTGGAGGTTGCAATGATTCAAGATCGTGCTACTGCACTCCAACCTGGACGACAAGAGCAAGACTCTGTCTCCAAAAACAAACAAACAAACAAACAAAAAAGTATTGGGCACTAAGACTTTAACATGTGAATTTTGAGAGTGATACAGTTCAGCCCATGACAAGACTGATTTTTTTGTCTTTAATGAATAAATTAAAATGTACACCCAATGACTCCATAACCTTAAAGCATCTTGCCCAAGCTTTGTTCATTTGTCCTTCTACAAACCTGTAAGTTCCAGGCAACAGAGAAGAAAGCACATCAGACTTGGGCTCAGGGAACCCATGTGCCTGTGTCACTGGCTAGGTCTGTCCCCTCAGCATACCTGAGCCATAGATACCTGTCCTGTGAAACTGGGAAAGCAAAAACCATGTCTCACTTCTCTTTGTCTCAGGGGTTGGAGGAAGAGGAAGATAGAAGGAAAAATGAACATCATCCCCCTTGTATTTTTTTCATTATGGAAAAATACATGTAACATAAAATTTGCCATCTTTGTGTGTGTGTGTGCGCGCGCGCACGTGCGTGTGTGTATGTGGACAGTTCAGTGATATTAAGAACATGTACATTGTCGTGCAGTCGTCACCACCATTCACCTCCAGAACTTTTTCATCTTCCTCACATGAAACTCTGCACCATCAAACACCAACTCTCCATTCAATGGCATGCCCTGGTCCCTGGCAACCCCCATTCTGCTTTTTTTTTTTTTTTTTTTTGGCTAGGGCTGTGTCTTATATAACACCTTCAGCTGCTACCTACAGCAAACGTGCCATAGACTGTGTGTCCTGGCCCCTGGCCCATCCTGCTTTTTTCTCTATGAATTGGACTCCTCTAGGGACCTAATGTAAGTGGAATCACAATATTTGTCTTTTTGTAACTGGCTTATTTCACTTAGCGTAATGTCTCCAAGGTTCACCCATGTTGCAGCATGGGTCTGAATTTCCTTCCTTTTTAGGATAGAATACTAACTATTCCACTGTATGGACAGACCACATTGGGTTTATCCACTCAGCTATCCAAGGACGCCTGAGTTGCTTTTGCCTTTTGGCTATTGGGAATAGTGCTGCTATGAACGTGAGTGTGCATGTATCTCTTTGAGATCCTGTTTTCAATGCTTCTGTGTGTATACATACAATTGGAATTGCTGGATCATATGGAAATTCTATTTTTCTTTTATTTATTATTATTTCTTTTTTCAGACAGAGTCTCACTCTGTTGGCCAGGCTGGAGTGCAGTGGCACAATATTGGCTCACTGCAACCTCCACCTCCCAGGATGGAGTGATTCCTGGTTAATTTTTGTATTTTTAGTAGAGACAGGGTTTCCCCATGTTGGTCAGGCTGGTCTAAGTGATCCACCTGCCTCGGCCTCCTAAAGTGCGAGGATTACAGGCGTGAGCCACCATGCCTGGCCAAAATTCTATTTTTAAATGTTTGAGGAAATGCTGTGCTGTTTTTCACAGCAGCTATACCCTTTTATATCCCCACAGAAAAATCACCCCTTCTTAAACAGGGGAGCCTGCGTCTCTTTCTCAGAGGAAAGCAGTGGGCGTCAGTCATGAACAGGCTTTGTAAATTGCACAAACATATAAGAGGATTATTAAAGTAGGAATCCCCCACTTTTCCCACTCCCAAAAGCAGGGGCATCCCCTGGTGTATGACCTAGGAAACTGAGGACACATGGCAGGAGGGACCCTAAGGGGCACCGGCCCTGCTCACGGGCCTTGGCTCCCCCCGGACCATGGGCTCATGGCCATCAGGAGACAGCAGGCTGCCCTCCCCCATCACATTGAGTCCCTCCCTGCCCCTGTCTTCTCCAGATGCCGTAGAGATGGGAGGACTCACCTCCTGTGTCCCCCTCTGCAGACACCCAGGCAGAGTCTTCCATAGTTATAAAGGAGGTAGATTTCTTAGCTTATGTCCCCATTTTAGAGGTCACAAAACTGAGTCACTGAGGAGAATGAATTTTTTGTTGGGTTACACCTTTAGGACTAAAAGTGACCAATCCAGCAGTAGGATTCACAGCGTGTCCAGTGGCAGAGTTCAGGCATAAGGCTATATTCACATACATGTCCTCAGTAGCGGGCTCCTTGTCATTTCTGCCTCAGGGAAACTGATTCCAGTAAGGTACAAAAGCCACCATAAGGACTCCTTGTTCAGGAATTTCCTATTTACTGAGATGGGTTAATCTAAGCCCTCACGGACTCCTGAGAACAGGCCTGGGACCTGCTGGTAGAAGGCTATTAGCGGCTAGACTGTGTCCCCCAAAATTAATACAGTGAAGTCCTAACCTCTAATACCTCAGGATGTGACTGGGTCTGAAGAAAGGGCATTCAAGGAGGTAATGAAGTTAAAATCAGGTCACAAGGCTGAGCCCTAATCTCATCTGACTGATCTCTTTAGAAGAAGGAGAGATTAAGGACAAGAGCTGTGGCTCACTCCTGTAGTCCCAGCACTTTGGGAGGCCAAGGTGGGAGGATCACTTGAGGCCAGGGGTTCGAGGCCAGCCTGGGCAACATAGTAAGATCCTGTCTTTAAAAAAAAAAATAGCTGGCCCTGGTGGTGCACACCTATAGTCCCAGCTACTTAGGAGGCTTGAGGTGGGAGGATCCCTTGAGCCAAGGAGGTCAAGGCTGCAGTGAGCTGTGATCACATCACTGCGTGTCAGCCTGGATGACAGAGCAGAGACCCCCAAAAAAGGGAGAAGAGGCAGAGATTAGGACACACACAGAGAGGTACCCGGGGCATGAGGACACAAGGGAAAGACCATGTGAAGACACTAGGAGAAGATGGCCATCTGCAAGCCAAGGAGAGAGGCCTCCAGAGAAACCAGCCCCACCAGCACCTTGACTTTGGACTTCCAGCCTCCAGAACTGTGAGGAAATAAATATCTGTTCTTGAAACCACATAAACCGGTATTTTGTCATGGCAGCCAGAGCAAACTAATACAAAGGCCCAGAGAGTTTGATTTTGGCCAACTTGAAGGAGAGACCTTTTGACAGAGCTGTGCTGGAGTGACTGCTGTGTGAACTTTGCATGGTGTCCCACATGAGCCTGGGCGACCATCTGAGGAGCTGCCACAGAAGCAAATAATATTAATTAAAGTCCAAATTCTCTGGCTTAGAGCAAGTGATTTTTGCTTCTTGCTTATATGGAGTTCAGTGGGCAGTGGCCAGGGGCTTCACCTCATGCAGTCATTCAGGGACTCAGGTTAATGGAGGATGCACTGTCTTCTACCTGTGGTTTTTGAGGTCACACTGGACACCCAGCTGGAAGATGGGGAGTTGAGGAATATAGAGAATCATTTGGAGGTTTTAATGTGCCAGGCAGGAGGCTGCACTCTTCCATCTGCATCCATTGGCCAGAACTCAGTCTTGGGGCTCCACTCAACTAACTGGAAGGCAGGAGGGAGAATGGAGTCTGGCTGTGCTGGAGGAGAGGGAGATGGGCTGGTTAGCCGCCAGGAGGGCTCAGGATGGCAAAGGTGATTTCCGAGGCCTCCCCTGGCACCAGTATTCAGGAGAGCCTCTCACGGAAGGAGACTGCGGCTGTCTCTCTCACTGTACCTTTCCTGCTTACAGCTTCTCAATACCCCGGCCCCTCTGCCGACCTCTTGCAATCCAAGTGACATGAGCCATGGGTACGTGACAGTAAAGGTGAGTCAGTTTTGTCTCTCAGTCAGCTGAGTGCTCTCCCACCAGGTCACCTAAAACGACCAGCAGAGACACCCAAGAGGCTGAGCTGCAAGGATCACCTGAACCTGAGCCTGGGAAGTGGAGGTTGCAGTGAGCCGTGATCACACCACTGTACTCCAGCCTGGGCGACGGAGTGAGACCCTGTCTCAAGGAAAAAAAAAAAAAGTGACCAGCAGTGACATTTGTTAAATATTGAGGGTGGTTGAACATCCGCTATTTATAAGGAAATGGTATTTCCCACAAATCTCATTCCTCAGAAATCAATGAAAGACCCTGTCTCGGATTCTGTAAAGCAGTGTGACTGATGTGGCCAAACCCCCATAGAACAGCAGGCTAGGGGGCTTGGGCAGCCTGGGGGGCTAAAGCATGCACACAGCTGGCCTGTGTTGGGGGAGAACATGTTTTCATTCAACAGGCATTTATCGAGCGCTTCCTCTGTGTCAGGCACAGGCCAGATACAATGAGTGCAGTGATGATCAAGACAGACCTGTCCTCAAGGAGCCCACATTGAGGGCAAAGAGAGGGAAAGGGTCATTAAAATGTTCTTTTTGTTTTAAAGGGTTATCATAAAGCCAAGGCCACACACAGAGGGCCCTGGCTCATGGCCTGGCTGAGAGATCTAACTTGGTTTGCTGACACAGAGCAGGGGTTTAGTACGTCCTCATGGATTCACTTTGGGATCTTTCCTCATTTGTCATTGGCCTCATTTAAATATGAAAGGATCTAAAGCAATGGGTCCACTCATCAGCAAAAAAGGCCAGACAGCTACTGTGCAGGCAGATAAACCCAGCTGGAATCTTGATTTTGCCACTTAACTGAGATTGCAGCCTTGGACAAGCATCTTATCCCGGTGAGCATCAGTATCCACACCTTTATAATGAAACGACAATAATATCTCTCCATGCCGTTTCTGTGAGAATTAAATGAAGTGTTGTATGCAGACCATGGGGCATAGTATCCAACAGCCACGTGCTCCATAAACGGCAGCTGACAAACAGGAGAGCTGGAGGCTATGGCTGTGCTGACCTTGGAGACCTTGGGGACCCTTGCTGTCCTGGAGGAGAACCTTCAGAGAGAAATTCTGAGATGAATGGAGGGTCTTCCATGGTCCCAGGGATTTTACATTCACAGCCTCGGTGGTTTGGTTACAGCAAGGATGAGGTGCCTGCCCAGAATGGGATCTGTGCTCAGAATGGGTTCTGCCAGGGTGGAGGCAGCCACCACAAATGTAGAGTGGGCATCCACACACAAGTGGGTTTGCATAGTAAGAAAAGGCTTTTCTGGGACTTACTCAGCACTGCTCAGCACCACTGACATCCCTTCTATAACTCTGGGTTCTCCTGAAGGGGTGAGTGTTTAATCAGAGCCTTCAGGTCTCATCTCTCTGGTGGTAAAGAGGAGTGAGGGGCTTTTCACCCAGGGCTGGGGGCTGGGTTGTAACCACGGACAGGGTTATTCTCGTAATTGCCTTAGGGTTTGCATATCCAGCCAGTTTCAAGAGATTCTTTATTTGACCTTGAAGGAGTGTGATCAGAATCGCTTTACCCCGCCTTGTCTTTCCCCCACCCCATATTTAAGAGCTGGCAGTGAATTTCTGGAGAGTCCCAGCTGCGCCAGGCTCTCAGGGGGCTGTTGTATTGATTGCCACTGAATCCTAAACTGGGTTGATAATAGATCTTTTTGTGTTCTGGCTTTATGGACATTTTTCTTAACACAGAAAAAAAATGAGATGGGAAAGGACATGTGTTTGCTGGGCTACTCAGCTGAGTCAATATGAAGCTGTGAGCCTCAGTATCCACAGCTTCATAATGGGATGATAAAGCTCAAGAGTGAGCTGTTTAGTTGGGATCTGTGCTAGAACACAGGCGAACTAGAATCATTTGATCAGACATAAGTGTGAAACATTTCTCAGTGTAAGGTAGATCAAATTTAATGTCAACTTTTGCCAAGTGCTGAAGGAAAGACTATGGAACAAACTCTGATAAACACTGTAGTCCGTGAGAGGGTCTGCCAGATGCCCACCTAATGTTTTCTTGAGCAACATAGCTTATTGGGAGTTATGAATGAAACTTCGTGTGGGGCCAGGTGTGGTGGCTCATGCCTGTAATCTCAGCACTTTGGGAGGCCAAGGCAGGAGGATCACTTAATGCCAGGAGTTTGAGACCAGCCTGGGCAACATAGTGAGACCCCCATCTCTAAAATTAGCTGGGGTGGTGATGCGCATCTGTGGTCCCAGCTACTTGGGAGACTGAGGTGGGAGGATCACTAGATCCCAGGAGTTTGAGGCTGCAGTGAGCTATGATCATACCCCTGCCCTCCAGCCTGGGCAACAAAGTGAGACCATGTCCCCCGCACTGTCCAAAAAAGAAACTTCCAGTGTGGGGCACAGCTTGGAGTCATCTAAGATACAGCCAAGTGGAATTGTTCCGTGTGAATTTCTATAATGTGACTCTGATTGTTCTCCTGCATTTCCTTTAGGATAGTGGAGATATGTAATTGGGGTAAGAACAGGGCACTTTGATTATTTGGTTCATTTGGCTGGACCCCACCATAATAGTCAAGGCTGGTTAGTGGCTGTAACAAACACCCTGTCCCTTTCAGTGGCTTCACACCAAGTGTATTTCTTGCCTACAGCACAGTGCAGTGTTGTGGGCTCTGTCCACACAGCCATTCAAGCAACCAGGCTCCTTCTCTCTGCTGCCTCCACCTTCCTTAAGGCCCGTGTCATTCAGGCAGACATAGGCAAAGGGAGGGAGGCCACGCACAGGAGGTTCCTGTGAGCCCTGGATGTAGCACCTTTCCTCTGCTTGGGAGACACTGGCTGGAGCTCACTTGTGCGGCCACACCGACTGTAGGAGGGGGAGGTGCTCTGCGAGATGCTACCATCTGTCTGGAAGAAGATGGGAACACAGACTTTGTCAAGCCCTCACAGTCTCTGCCACACCCATAGCCCCCAAAAAGACTATGGGTGTGGCAAAGCTTGAACAGATTTCATATTTAAGAAGTAAGCAGCTCTTAATGAAACACTCATAGTATTGAGACAGCCAGGTGGGAGGGGTCCCCAGAGAAACTCCAAACAGCCTGTGCACTGGGGTGGAGCCTCAGGAAGTTCTTGCCCTTTGCAGCAGGGAGGACCCTGGCCCCTCCTCTTCCTGTGTGGAAACTGGGATTCCAACAGTGAGGCGGGAAGTGCTCTGGCAGGGAACTCTGGCCTTGCAGAGAGTCCCCGTTCCCCGTTTTTTTCCTTTTCACCTAATAAAACCCTGCTCTTTACTCACGCTTCAAACTGCGAGCCTATATTTTCATGACCTTGGGAACAAGGACCCTGTCTTTAGCTGAACTAAGGAAAAGTCTTGCAACAGTATTCTGCACGTGACCATGAATATTATGCTCTGCACAGTATCAGCCCCCTGTTTAATATACTGAAAACACATCACAACAGCACCAGAAACTGTGAGAGTATGGGGGCCTTGTAGAGAGGAAGGAGAAGTGGGTTGTTTTGTTTTATTTTGTTTTCCAACATCATAATCTTTGCAGAATTCTCAGGTTATGGTGACAGCCACCTGTTTTTATTGAGTAGGTTGGCCAGGGCCTCTTCTCAGTCATTTTCATGTAACATTGGGGTCTTTCACTGAGAAATCTGGGTCATGCACGATCCAGCAACGGACTGAAATGGCCCTGGCATTCTGCAGATGCTGTGCGGCCTGGGTCCACTGGGCCTGGTGCTTGGTCGCTGCCCGCTTCTCTTTCCCTTCCACAGCCCGGGGTCCGTCTGCATTTTGTGGAGCTGGGCTCTGGCCCTGCTGTGTGCCTCTGCCATGGATTTCCCGAGAGCTGGTATTCTTGGAGGTACCAGGTGAGGAAAGCTGGGGAAGATGCAGCCAGTCAGGGTGAGATCGGGAGAGTCTAGATGGTGTGGCCCGACATGGACTGTTGTGAGGAAGCTGAAACCTGACAGTGGAGCATTGTCTCCAAAGTGTGACCAGGTTGGGGCAGGAGGGTGACTCCAGACCTCAGGGCTATGCTAGGCCACGAGGCACTTTTGCAGATTAGAAAAGGGCAGACTTCTTTAAGACACTCCATGCCTCCTGCTGGGAAGTCTCTGTAATAAGTATAGAAAGCTGCAAGAGCTTTGCCAGGGAAGATGCTGTCTTAGATGTGGCATTTCTGCCGTGCCCCACCACCGTCCACAGCAGCCCTGTATAAATGGGCTCATTTCAGCCCCATGGCAAAGATCCTGGGTAGTGCTCTGTGGCTGTTGGTTTGAGCCATTTACAGGAAGAAGGGGATGGAGGGAAGCAAAGAGGGAGTATCCACCTAGGACTGATGGGACCATGCTGGAGTGTGCCTGTTTGTTTTCTAGATCCCTGCTCTGGCCCAGGCGGGTTACCGGGTCCTAGCTATGGACATGAAAGGCTATGGAGAGTCGTCTGCTCCTCCCGGTGGGTGTGCTGTCTTGCAGCTATCTTGTGCTGGTCTTGCCTTCTACCTGCCTGAGCGCTCCACGCCTCGGTGCTTTCCCTGGTCCCAGATCAGAGTAGCCTTCCCCTTAAGAGAGTCTGACTCCACTTCTTTCCTCTCCTACAGTGCCCTGTGTCTCTGCACTTTGGGCCTCAGATGCCTCTGCCCCCCACACTCTGAATGAATACAGCAGCCCCAAAGGCTCATGCTCCAAGGGATCTCCCACTGATCATGGGGGATGGCGGACATAGAATGTACCATCCATCTCCAGAACATTCTTCATCTTGCAAAACTGAAAGGCTGTATTCAGTCCTCAGTTCTTCCTCTCCCCATCCCCTGGCAACTCCCATTCTACTTTCTGTCTCTATGAATCTAACTCCTCTAAAGACCTCATATAAGTGGAATCATACAGTATTTGTGCTTTTATGTCTGGCTTCTTTCACTTAGCATAATGTCCTGAAGTTTCCTTCATGTTATAGACGGCACCACAATTTCCTTCCTCTTTTTTTTTGAGATGGAGTCTCACTCTGTCACCCAGGCTGGAGTGCAACGGTGTGATCTTAGCTCACTGCAACCTCTGCCTCCCAGGTTCAAGTGATTCTCCTGCCTCAGCCTCCCTAGTAGCTGGGATTACACATGTGTGCCACTACACCCGGCTAATTTTTGTATTTTTAGTAGAGACCCACTTTGCTGGGTACATTTATCTTTCAGTTCTTGTAACTTTTCATGAATTATTTCTTTGATAATTTTTTATTGCATTTGCTCTATTTTGTTGTTCTTTTTCTTGCTTTCTGGAATTGCTATTGTTACAATATTGTTATTGTTAAAATTGCTATTATTTTTTAAATCATACTACCCATTTATTTGGGTACTCATATGACCCAAAGTAATCTATAGGTGCAATGCAATCCCTGTCAAAATCTCAATGGCATTTTTTACAAAAATAGAGACAGCAAGTCTACAGTTCTTATGGACCCACAAAAGACTGCAAATAGTCAAAGCAACCTTCAGAAAGAATAACAAAGCTGGAGGCATTTGAAGCACACTTCCTGATTTCAAACTATATTATAAGTCTATAGTATGATACAAACAGTGTGATACAAACATAAAGACAGACATACTTCAGTGGAACAGAATAGAAAGCCCAGCAGTCGATCCACATGTATGTGGTCAACTGATCTTTGACAAGGGCACCAAGAATACACAGTGGAGAAAGGACACTCTCTTCAAACAAATGGTGGTGGGGAAACATGAAAAAGAATGAAATTGGACCTTTATCTTACACCACACACAAAAATCAACTCAAAATGGATGAAAGGCTTAGATGTATGACCTGAAACTGTACAGCTTCTAGAAGAAAACACAGGGGGAAAGCTTGACATTGGTCTTGGCAATGATTTCACAGATGGATATGACATCAAAAGCACAGGCAACAAAAGCAAAAGCGAACACTTGAGTCTACCTCAGTCTAAGGATTTAATAAGTTTTTGTGGGTTTTTGTTGTTGTTTGGTTTTTGGTTTTCTTTGCAAAAGGACCCTTTTGATGTGTTGATATATTTTAAGTAACGTGAATTAAATATGTTTCTTTTATTTTTAATTGCAGAAATAGAAGAATATTGCATGGAAGTGTTATGTAAGGTAAGAAGAATCTTGGGTTACATTTTCCCCACCCTGCGATTTTTGTTGCTGTAAACCCGAAGCTGGGGTATCCATTCAAATTTTAGGGAAGCATCATTTCACAGCCTCTGGGTATAAATTCCTACTGAAAGTTGAACAGTATTTCCAAATGATAGCCAACATGTATGCAGCATTGACTGTGTGTCAGGTCTTCCTCCAAGCAACTGACAGAAGAGAAAACTGAGTCATGGGAAGTTAAAGGTAATTGCCTGAGGTCAGCAGCCGGTAGAGCCAGGTTGGAAGCCTGCAGTACTGCATTCGATTGCCTCACCATCTAAAGCATTGAAAAAAGTCACTTTATTCTGGTAAAGACATTGTTGGCCAGACCTAGGCCAGACCTGTGCAGACTGTGACCAGCATGGAGTTCCTGCTCTGAGACAGGTGTAAGCACCATCCTAGAGAGGGGCCCCTCACTTCAGTGCTGGCAGGGGAGGCCGAGGCCAAGGTGAGGAGAGACTGGGTCCCAAACCTCCACACAGCTCAGGAGCAAAAGCAAAAGCTGGGGGAGCCCAGGGGAAGAAACAGCCCCCAGGTTGGCTGGGGAACTAGTAATGCTGCTGGTGACACTAGGATTACAAAAGCCTCCATCTCTGAGTCACAGCCCTGTGGGGGCTCCTCCCCCTCATGTGTGCCCCCCAGCTTCATGCACTGGCTTTGGCATCTCAGAAGCAATCATAGGTAAAAGTTCCATTTCCAGGCAGGGCTGCTTCTCCTTCCTCAGTTTTCCAGTCTTTGCCTCTTGCACTCTGCTGCTCCTGATCCCAAGTGTCTCCCCCAAAGTCCTACCAAGGTCTCACCAGTGACCCCAGGAGCCCCTATCATGCTGTTGTCCTCTAACCTGGACCTTGCTTATTTCCATCAAAATCCATTATTGAGACAGGGACATTGGGTCTCTTAGGAGAACTGCTCTCTTGAAGAAAGTCCTTTTACCAAAAACAAACAAGATGGTGCTCCCATCCTCCTGTTCCACCTTTGAAAAATCATGAGTACATCCACAGCTACATATTTACCCAAGAAAATCGATGACATATGTCCACAAAAATACCCAAATGCAAATGTTCACAGCAGCATTATTCCTAACAGCCAAAAATGGAGACAACCCACATGTCCATCAGCTGATGGATAAATAAAATGTGGCCCATCCCTGCAGTGGGACACTGTTCAGCTATACAGAGGAATGACATGCTGGTACAAGCTTCAGCAGGAATGAACCCTCAAAAGATGATGCTTAGCAAAAGAAGCCAGTTTCTGTGTCGGGACAGTGGGTGGTGGGGGCAGGAATGTGTCGTCCCCAGGGTGGAACGAGCCTCTCACTTCTCCCCTGCAGCAGCACGAGGGCAAGCTCTACAGGACAGGTGTCTTCCATCCCCCTCCAGGGAAGAGCCCAGGCTTGCTGTCCTACAATGGTGATGGGATATTAAGGATATGTATTGGCGTACACTGAATAATTCACTGTGCGTGTTTGGAATCAGCTTGGTTCCTGAGATGATGCTGGGAAGGGGAGAGTGATGTCGTGAAGACTGATGAATGATGGATGGCTGCACTGCTCAGCCTGGCTACCGTAACAAAGCACCACAGACTAGGCACTTCAACAATAGACATTTGTTTTCTCATAGTTTTGGAGGCTGGATGTCTAAGATCAAGGTGTCAGCACAGTTGGTTCTCTGAGGCCTCTCCTGGGCTTGTAGATGCCGCCTTCTTCCTATGTCCTCATGTGCTCGTCCCTCTGTGCATGTCTGTGTCATAATCTCCTCCTCTTCTCTCTCTCTCTTTTTTTTTTTTTTTTTTTTTGAATAAGCAACAGGGTCTCCTTACGTTGCCCAGGTTGGTCTTCAACTTCTGGGCTCAAGGGATCCTCTTGCCTCAGCCTCCCAAAGTGCTAGGATTACAGGTGCGAGCCATTGCACCCAGCCTAATCTCTTCTTCTTTATTTTTATTTTTTTTATTTTTTTGAGATGGAGTCTTTCTCTGTTGCCCAGGCTAGAGTTCAGTGGTGCGATCTCAGCTCACTGCAACCTCTGCCTCCTGGGTTCAAGCGAGTCTCCTGCCTCAGCCTCCTGAGTCGCTGGGATTACAGGTGCCCGCCACCACGCCCAGCTAATTTTTGTTTTGTTTTGTTTTGGGTTTTTTTTGAGATGGAGTTTCACTCTGTTACCAGGCTGGAGTGCAGTGGCATGATCTTGGCTCACTACCATCTCTGCCTGCCGGGTTCAAGCGATTCTCCTGCCTCAGTCTCCCGAGTAGCTGGGACTATAGGCGTGTGCCACCACACCCAGCTAATTTTTATATTTTTAGTAGAGATGGGGTTTCACCATGTTGGCCAGGATGATCTTGATCTCTTGACCTCATGTTCTGTCCGCCTTGGCCTCCCAAAGTGCTGAGATTACAGCCTTGAGCCACTGTGCCCGGCCTAATCTCCTCTTCTTATCAGGACTCCCAGACCCGTTGGATTAGGGCCCACCCATATGGCCTCATTTTACCTTAGTCACCTCCTTAAAGGCTGTATCTTCACAAACAGTCCCATTCTGAGGCCCTGGGGGTTAGGACTTCAACACAGCAGTTTTGGGGAGGACACAGTTCAGCCCATCATAAAGGCTGAGGCAGGTGGGTGCAGTTGCTGATTTTGCCTGTGTGTGTCTTTCTTAGGAGATGGTAACCTTCCTGGATAAATTGGTAAGTCATTATTTTGAACTGACATCTTTGGAGAACTCCTTTGGGGCCTGGGTAATTAAAGAAAAGGCGTCAGCCTCGAGCAGAGGTGCACGGGCAGGGAGGGCACATTTGGGGGCAGTTTAGGGCAGAGTGGGCATGGGCAGGGAAAATCACAAAAACAAATGGCAAAGAGCAAGGATTGCTTGGAGAACAGGATGGAGATGAGCTCGTTTATTTGTCTTTTAATGAAGGGCAGGTTCCAGGGAATGGGACCAGGGAGGACAGCCTTGAGTATCAGATAGAGAAGTTTGGAAAATACCCCATAGGCTACTATTTCTCAGCTCTTTAAACTTTCATCCCTTCTGACACTCCTAAAACCTACTGCTTGCATTTGACATTGTCGTGAATGTCACACTCAGTGATACCAAATGAAAGCAAATCAGCAGTGGTGAGCTGAGAATGCGCTTTTGCAGAGTACACTTCCCATTCCCAAGACTGCATGGTATAACAGCCTCCCCTTCCCCCAAGTGAGGTCAGAGGGGCAGAATGGATGGAGGGGTCAGGCCCAGGCAGAACAGCAGCAGTGGAGGACAGAGAAGGACTATGGAGCTGTGGGACTTAGGGCCTCTTAATTGGATGTGGGAGTCAGAGAGGATCTAGGACGCCGACCTCTGGTTCACCAGCAGGGCGCTGTGCCTGACACGGCAGGGAAGAAACCGTGAGAATATCATGGTCCCTGCCCTCTGCAGATTCTCAGTTTCCTGGGATTAGGTTTGGAACTTTTGTGTGTGATGGGGACAGGGAACAGGGCATGGCCCAGAGTGGCCACCCAGTCCTGACTCTGTACAGCCTTCTGTCTAGAAGCGTGTCCCTTATTGTTGAGAGAGTGACTCTGCGGTTGCTGCCAGTGATGTCAGTGTGGAGGGAGGTGTGGATAGGCTCTGCCATCTAGGTTTCGCTCTGTGATGTTTGTATGACGAAACCACCTGACACATTTCTGAGAACGTGTCCCCCTTGTTAAGCGACACGTGGCTATAGCTGTTCCATAAAGGGGAGTTGACGTTATCATTGTCAGTACCGGCAGCAGAAAGAGAGAGATTAAAGATGCTTTGGGACTTTTAATGGTTGTTTAAGGGAGGAGAGCTTCCAAAAAAGTGGGGTTGTGGGGGGTGGAAGCATAATCATTTGATAAAAGACGCACATGGAACACGAAGAGGTAAGTTATACTTCTTTTTAAGATAGAAGGGAGGAAAAAGGAGAAAAGAATGAAAGAAAATTTGATTTGAGAGAAGGTAGAGAGGGAGAAGGAACCCATGGCCTGTGGCCTCGGTCTCCTAAGCAGATGTAAAAGGCTGGCTATTTGTGTTAAGGGTCTGTGGCTGGTGGAGAGAGGAGAGGCTTGAAGGGTGGGCTTTTGGAGAGCTGCTGTGGGTCGGGGGAGGAGGCCCTGGTGTCGAGGGGCTGGCTGAGGGCTGAACCTCTCAGCACCCCCTTCCAGAAGCCTCCCCACATTCGGCTCCCTTCTTTTTCCTTCTCTAGGGCCTCTCTCAAGCAGTGTTCATTGGCCATGACTGGGGTGGCATGCTGGTGTGGTACATGGCTCTCTTCTACCCCGAGAGAGTGAGGTAATTGGGCCTCGGGCAATAAAGATTTGGAGGAGGCTGGACTTGAACTCCTGTGAGAATTGTTCCTCAGATCTTTAAGCCCAGAAAACTTCTCAAAAATCTCAAAAACAAGTAGGTAATCTGGGAAGGTGATGTCTTCACTCTTTAGTGTCTGGTGACACATTAAAAAGAGGGCCTAGCTGGGCGTGGTGGCTCATGCCTGTAATCCCAGCATTTTTGGGAGGCCAAGGCAGGTGGATCACCTGAGGTCAGGAGTTTGAGACCAGCCTGGCCAACATGGTGAAACCTCATCTCTACTAAAAATACAAAAACTAGCCAGGCATGGTGGCTTGCGCCTATATTCCCAGCTACTCTGGAGGCTGAGGCAGGAGAATTGCTTGAACCCGGGAGGTGGAGGTTGCAGTGAGCCAAGATCGTGCCATTGCCCTCCAGCCTGGGTGACAAGAGTGAAACTCCGTTTCCAAAAAAAAAAAAAAAAAGGCCTAATGAGCTAATGTGTTAGGAAGCGGCACCTGTTCCACTTACAGGCAATGGGACAAATAATTCAGGGCCCGAGTGGCCAGTGGGAATACAGGAGGATCCTGGCTGAGCTTGAGGGGTGCAGGGAAGGCAACAGGTGTGTCTTCAGTCTTGGACTGAGAATCAGAAAGTATGGCCTTCAGTCTGCCCTGATCAGCTCTGTGACACATCACTTTGCTTCTTAGGCTTTGGCTTTCTCAACCACAAAGTGGTAATGGTAACTCCTGCCTGACTCCACAACCAGAAAATGCTGTGCAAATGTCCAGTGAGCCCAGCATGTCATGGTCCCCACCATTTCATTCATAACCATTCTTAGACCAGCATTTCATGGCTTGAGTGAGAGCTATCAGATGGCAGGTTTTGGGCCCAGAGACTCTGTAGTCTCTTTGGCTGTTTGAGCTGGTGAGCTGCGGCTAAACCTGTCTGACTTCCCATTTCAGCCTCTGGTCTTAGCAAGTTAAAGAAACATCATCCTAAGCCACCATCTGAATTTCCCTAACTAACCCAGTTATTTTGTATTTGGCTAAGTTTATGAGATTGGAACTACCAGGAAACTTTGTTCTGCTTCACTCCTGGATCAAATGATAGGATTATATCAAAGAATAAAAAGAATCAAATGTTCCTAAAATATTGTTAAAGTTTTCATGCTATTGTTGTGTTCATCTCTCTAGCTTTTTAAATTTTTTAAAAAAATTTCTTGTGGGTACATAGCATATTCTAGCTTCTCCCTCTCTCTTTCTCTGTCCCCTCTCTCATTCAAAGTGGAAATAAGAGCTTGATTCTTAAGAATTGGGTTCACCAAAAAGTTACCCTGCAGACTGCACGACGTACTGGTTAAAGTCAACAAAAGGAAAGATAACAACAAGCTATGTTTGCCCCTCAAATTCATCCCCTTTTTTATTCCTTTTTTTTTTTTTTTTTTTTTTTTGAGACAGAGTCTCACTCCGTTGTCCAGGCTGGAGTGTAGTGGTGCAACCTTGGCCTACTGCAACCTCTGCCTCCTGGGTTCAAGTGATTCTCCTGCCTCAGCCTCCTGAGTAGCTGGGACCACAGGCATGCACCAACATGCCCAGCTAAATTTTGTATTTTTGGTAGAGATGAGGCTTCACCACGTTGGCCAGGCTGGTCTAGAACTCCTGGCCTCAAGTGATCCACCCCCCTCAGCCTCCCAAAGTGCTGGGATTACAGGCATGAGCCACTACACCTGTCCGTCTTTTCTATTCCTTTTGCTAGCATCCTGTTCCCTCTTCAGGTGATAAGTCAGTGGTCTACTGGCTGGATTCCCGGCTTCTGGCCTCTCTGTCTGCGTCCATATGGTCTCTCAGTGCTTGATTAATCTTCCTGACCTCTCCCTCTGTGTCCATGTGGTCTCTCAGGGATGGATTAATCATCCTGACTGCAACTCGGATCCACCCTCCCTTCTGAGAAGCCCTCCTGGTTTTCTTGGTTTTTACAGCATCAAATTCAGACTCAGGTCCCTTCATGTCTAGGCTCCCCACTGCCTTTCTGTTGTTATTTTCCAACATATTCCGTTCCATGCTTGGCTTCTAGCCATGCAGACTGTGTGCTTCATTGAATACAGCTGCAAGCTTTGCCGCCTTCTAGAATTTGCTCAGGCTACCTTATGTTGTTCCCCTCCCAGGCCTTGTTCCCCTCCCCAGCTCTCCCCATTCTGAAAAGCCAAGTTCAAATGCTCCCTTTTCCACAGGGTCCTCCATGATGCCCAGTTCAGGAATTCCTCATCTCCTTCCAACTCCTATGCTATTTTGTGCTATTATGTGGCTCATATCATAGTCATCTCATAAGGCCACTGTGTGTTTTTCTATTTTTCCTTATTAAATTATAATGAGCTCCTTGAGGCTAGAAACGATATTTTATTCATTTTACATTTTCTCTCCTCTAGTATATACCATAGAATTATGCTCAATCCAGAGGAGACACAATGAGTGAATAAAGGGAGGGGAAAAAATGAATGTATATTTTAAAACTAGAGAGAGATTCGTGTCTCCATATTCTATCCAGGGTTGCTACAGTATGTGTAGTGTGTGTGTGTGTGTGTGTGTGTGCGCGCGCGCGCATGTGCCTATGTGTCTAAGGCAAGTTGGTGAGAAATACTGCAGTTTAGTGGGAAAAAAACCACTGGACTAGGAATCGAAAATCCTGAGTTCTGATCCCATTCTCCCATACACTGCTAGTGTATGACCTTGTGCATAGAATGTTCCCACTCTGAGCTTCAGTTTTGAACTGCAAAGTCCTTTCTGGCTCTTGTAAGACTGTCTTCTTACAGGGGCTATGTCTTGCTGCCTCTCATTTCTGTAGGGCGGTGGCCAGTTTGAATACTCCCTTCATACCGGCAAATCCCAACGTGTCCCCTTTGGAGAGTATCAAAGCCAACCCAGTATTTGATTACCAGCTCTACTTCCAAGAACCAGTAAGTGTGGCACCAAGGGCAACAATGGGAGCATTAGTGTTTGCCTTTCCCCTTCCTGTCTCCTTCTTGTTTGCTTTATCACTGTCCCCTTTAATTTTATGTGGCATTACTCAGAAACGATTTTACAAATGGGCTCAGGTGAAACCAGCTGCTGTGCCCAGCTGGTCCTTCCCAGGCAATGGCACATTTCCGTGTGTGTTCGGGTGGTGAAGGGCCGGGGGATGTTGTACCCTGGGGGGATGGCTTCTCTGGTGTCTCTGCAATTGCAGAGTTTGGGGGCTCAGTGCTCAGGTAGAGCTGCCCCTCCTGGTTCTCTGGCTGAAAGGCTGGTGATTATGGCACCAGGGTCTAAGAGTCCTGCAACAGGCCCCACGTGTGCTCTGAAGAATCTGAGAAGTTTCTAGGTATCAGTACACGTGCCACGAAGATGCCTTTCAAAGATGCCCCCAGATGTGTCTGATATGTATATTGGGGCATCCCTGCCACTGTTAACTGGAATTCACTGAGAGCAGCATCAGGAGTCAACGTCACCTGGCCTGGTGCCCCGCCTGCAGCTGCCCTCTTCTGTGGGAGGCATCTGCTATGCATCCACTTGCGGGAATTATCCAGAGAGAATAAAAGATGTTTCCTGCACACTCCAGAGAGAGAGGAATGGAAGGAATTAATTAATCAGGAACGTGAGAGCGTCTCCCACGTTCCTCTCTCAGCCTCCACCTCTGCTCCTCTTAGGAGGGACCATTTCCAGCAA